>NC_065584.1:49311106-49614136 GCF_024542745.1 Macaca thibetana thibetana | reverse complement strand
GAAAAAAAAATGTCAAAAATTCAATCATTTAAAAACTAAATATAAATCAGAAATTTTCTAAGACAAAACAGTCTTAGAAAAGCAAGGAAAAACTCTCAGAAAAGAAAAAACTAGTTAAAGGATATATTTGGTTTTGTATTTTAAAAAATTAAGTTATTAAAGAAAGAAACATAGCTTCTCCACTGGATTTATTTTTTTTGTTTTTTATTTTTTATTTTTTTAATTTTTTTGAGACAGAGTCTTGCTCTATCGCCCAGGCTAGAATACAGTGGTGTGATCTCAGCTGACTGCAACCTATGCCTCCCAGGTTCAAGTGATTCTCTGCCTCAGCCTCCCGAGTGGCTGGGATTATAGGTGCGTGCCACCACGCCTAGCTAATCTTTTGTATTTTTAGTAGAGGCGGGGTTTCACCGTGTTAGCTGCGATGGTCTCGATCTTCTGACCCTGTGATCTGCCTGCCTCGACCTCCCAAAGTGCTGGGATTACAGGCATGAGCTACCATTCACGGAGGTAATTCTCCAGCAAGTCAATCACTATGAGTTTGTTTCATAAGGCCTGCTATAAGTGGGCCTTTTGAAACAAATGAGGAAATGGGGATTTAATTTAGTTTGGCTGTGTCCTCACCCAAATTTCACCTTGAATTGTAGCTCCCATAATCCCCACGTGTCGTGGGAGGGACCCAGTGGGAGGTAATTGAATCATGGGGGCAGGTCTTTCCCATGCTGTTCTCATGATAGTGAATAAGTCTCAAGGGATCTGATGGTTTTATAAAGGGCAGTTCCCCTATACAAGCTCTCTTGCCTGCTGTCATGTAAGATGTAACTTTGCTCCTCCTTTGCCTTTTACCATGATTGTGAGGCCTCCCCAGCCATGTGGAACCTCTTTCACTTTATTAAACCTCTTTCCTTTATAAATTACCCAGTCTTGGGTATGTCTTTATTAGCAGCATGAGAACAGACTAATACAGGGTTGAGATAATATCATGGGATTATACTCAACACTCAACATGTATGCCCACAGAAAGATATTAAATAAGACCAATCCGATCAAGAATTCAAGTTCTCCAGATGAGGAACACTGGAATTGCTTTTTTCTTGCAGAAGACCTAACCCAGAAGAGTCCAAGCAAATTCAGTGTTCCTGTCACTGTGTTCCTGTTCCTGTCTGGTCTGCACCATGGCAAGCACTAACTAGCTCCCCACTTCCCGCTAGCTGGAAGGCCCAGATATTGACTTCCAAATATTAAGGGAAGAAGTGTGGGGGGTGGGAGGGAGGACAGTCAAAGACTTAATCACAGGATCTGAGAAATCTGTTTTTATACTCTTATCTCCCACATGTTCTTAGAAACCTACTATCTGACACAAATAGACCCACAATAGATTTTTCTGAATATGGAACTGCCAAAGCAACAACCTTCCATTCTACAGAATTATTATTATCACTTTAGAGCACAGATTAATTTCCATCTTCCATGGGGGTATACAGAAAGAATTTTTTAAAAGTTTGATTTATTTAGAGCAAGTAGATATCTTCAGACAGATTTCTAATATGCAGAAAGTGGGACTTCTTTAAGTAGGTAAGAAATATCAGTACTAAAATATTTTAAAGAGTTAACCCAAATAAATTCCAAGTATGTTTTCAAGAGTAATCAGAAATTTTAAGTTGGCATTTTGGAGCAGGAAAGACATTAATATTCAACAAGAGAAGAAAATCAACCTATATAAAGATCATGTCCAAAACTTAATTTATGCAGTTATAAAATGTGTATAAAATTTGTCATTATCCTATTTTTAATAAAAAGAACATTTTTGTTATGTTTGTATTTCAAAGACGCTGAATACAGCTCTTGTAGAGTTATGCCTGAAATGAGTATAATACATTTATCGTTGTGAGAATATTTATTCCCTAAAAAAAAAAGTCAGACATAGAAGCCAAATGTATCAGGCAAGGTAGAAAATAAACCATTATCCCTTCAAAAATCAAACTGCACTTTTGCTGACAAGATAAAAGACACTGAAATATGCACAAGGTGGCATGTACTTATCAAGGCAGGCTTTCTTCAGTGACTAAGAAATGGAAAACACACCAAAACTTCTCCCACTCTACCAGTTCACATCACTCAGGTAGCACCTGTCTTCATGGACAGCTGGCAAACTCTTCAGAAGCAGTCCCCCTGTTACATGTTGAAGTGTGTCCCTCAAAATGGTAGGTTCAAGTCCTGACTGGTAGTACCAATGCATGTGACCGTATTTGAAAATAGGGTCATAATTAAGATGAGGTCATTAGGATGGGCCCTAATCCAATAACTGCTGTTCTTATAAAGCGAGGAAAATTTGAGCACAGAGACACAGAAGGCCATATGAATAGACTGGAGTCATGCTGCCTCAAGCCAAGGAAACCCTGGGGTTCCTGCCCTAGAGGCTTTGGAGAGAGCAGAGCCCTGCCTATACCTTGACTTCCAACTTGCAGGTTCCAGACTGCGTGAGAATAAATTTCTGTTGTTTTAAGCCACCCAATTTGTGATACGTAGTTATGACAGCCCTTAGAAACTCATACCCCCTCTCAGTCATCATATTGTAGAGATGTGAGGAGCAAGGAAGAAGACAGGGTGGAAGTAGGCATCATTTTTAGAGTGATTTGGGTTGTCAGTTATCTCTTAAAGGATAAACAGAGCTGTGGATTCAGAAATTTCCATAAAGGTTCATTCTTCTTTGGTGTCTAGTGTCTAACAAGGGATGTCCCTTTCCAAATCCCATGGAGAAAAGTACCTCATTTCCCAGAGAAATGCTCCTGCCCCCTAGTGAAAAGCAAGATATTAAAATAACATATAAACACATCACAGAGACTAAAACAAGAAAGGCGGATAACTTGACATAAGTAATACACTGTTCTAGATAAGAAAAAAAATTACCTGCCTCTAGGCATAAGCTTATGGTAGAATTAAAATGTTTCACCCAGTCAAAGCTTCAAGCTGCATTTATATTCCTCGGCAAGGTAGAAAAACATGCATTGAAAATGGAGGCCTCCAATACATCCAGGAGTCTAGTAGGTTGATTTGTTTAAATCAGTGCAGTCAATTCAGCTTTTGGAGGACTAGATGCACCAGCATAAAACTAACAGTGGTATTATTAATGTATACTAATTAAACATAAGTTGTACTCTTTGGTATTTACAAGTAAAACTGTGCTAATTCAAAATCTTAAGCCCAACAATGTAGCAAAAATAATACCTTTTGACCAAAAATGTTTTTGTAACCCATGACAAGGATAACTTAGACCAAAAACTAACAAAATATATTATCAAAAAGTAGTTAAAATTGAATTGTGTAGAAGAAAAGAACTAAAACCCCAGGACACCTCAGGTGTGTCAGAAAATTCTAACATATTTCAATACAACTGCCATCATCTACTAAATTTAGAAAATTACTGCAGTTTCACAAGTATGGATTATTCACAAATATTTTTTTTCTCTGATTTAATGAGCCCTGCTGGGTAAAGCTGTCATGTCAAACTCAGGTTAATTTAGGGAAACCTGCTTTTTCCAGATGGCATCAAGGAGAACAGACAGTTTATATGAGACACTAAACTCAAAGTCATATCATACAGTATTTATCTCAATGTGGAATGCAAGAGCTGTTAGCCCCTGAGCCCACTTTTATCTATTTCTTAAACCAGCCTTCTACTGTGGAATTCTCCACACTGCTCCTAAAATGTCATGTTTCTCTGGAATTCTCCACGCTGCTCCTAAAATGTCATGTTTCTCTCTCAGCAGCCAACCAGTGTTACCCAGAAAGTCTGTAACAGAGTCAGCTGCAAACCTAGCTCAATCACCTTCCCTGCTTTCAACAAAACAAAATAATAGCACATCCTATGTCTTCTCCTGCAGCAAACACATGGCTAATTGAGTGCCCAAAAGTTTACTAGTGTTTCAGATTAATTTAAGAAATTCTGCTCTATAAATCTTTGGACATTTTGTATCTCCAGCCAGGAGCTATTCACCTGCCAAAATGCTGATCAATTGACTGTGTGTCATATTTCTAGTCTTCTTATTTGTTGATAGGCAGCCGTGCCCCAAGTTTCTTTGACATGCTGAAAGCCAATGTCTTGGAAAGTACAATTTGGCATGAATTTCTTGGTCTTAGCAAATAAAGAAATTGCCTATCTCCAAATAGTAGCACAGACTAACCCAGAGATGTTACTAAGGGAGAATAACCCAGCATTAACAACCAGAGCAATGCTGTTAAAATACAATCCACATTAAAACTTGCAACCAAGAAAATGTGGTGGGGAAACTCAAGATCTCCATCTTAATCTAGTATTCTCAAACCAGCTTGAATACCAAAGTCATCTAAGGCAGTCTTTTAAAATGCTGATGCCAAATTCCACCCCCGCACCATCTTAATCTGAATCACTGGAGAGTGACTCAGGCACTGGGATGTTTCAGAAGCTCTCCAAGGTAATTCTAATGGTCAACTATAGTTGAGAACCACAGATAATAGCAGAGTCAGCAAACTTGCTCTATAAAGGGCCCTATCATAAATGTTTCAGGCTTTGTGGGCCACTGAGTCTCTGTCACAGCTTCTTAATTCTGCCGCTGTGGCACAAAAGTAGCCACATACATATGTAAATGAATTAGTATGGCTGTGTTCCAATAAAGCTTTATTTATGAACACTGAAATTTGAATTTTTATAACTTTTCTATGTCACAAAATATTCTTCTTTTGACTTTTTTTCAATCATTTCAAAAGGTAAAAACAATTCTTAGCTTACAGGCCATTCAAAAACAAGTGGTAGGCCAGATTTGGCACAGCTGTAGTTTACTGACCTCTGATCTATACTGCAGATTGAATATACTCCCACTTAATTCTTTCTCGAAAACATCTGCTCAGTGACTCACTCAACCAGTCCTTGAAAAGATCCCCTTCAAAGCATGAATACCTTCAGATTCAAGTTGGTCCAGGCCATACGAGGCAGCTGTATTAACATGAGTAATCGATGGAACAACAGTTCTTCTCTCAGAGGACGTCTCCGAAGCAGGAAGTGCAGGGGAAATGCTGGGTTCCCCCACCATTATTCCAGGGGGTGTCACTGGAGATCCCAGAACTGGTGTGAACTCCTCATCTGGCCCTGTGACTGTGTCCGTTTGTTCTGCCAAACACAACAGACAGGACTTGACCCACAAGATAATCATGATGGCAAATGTAAGCATGTGCTTTCACTTTTTAGGCAAGAAATGATTAAACCAGTATCACACAGTACAGTAAGTTTGGCACTTGGGTTAGCTGTCCTTTCCCATACTGTATTAATCCAACTCCTCAAAGAACAGACTTTCAGGAAAATGTGTTGTCTTCCAGGAAACATATTATCTCTAATCAGAACTTTGTTTTTAAATTTTAATCTCCCATTTATTCTATTGGCAATATTATGGATGTTGTAGGATTTTATATTACATATTGCCAAAGGTAAAATATTTAACAAAAATGTATTAAAATATATTTCAAAGACTACTTTGGAAAGACAGAATGTCTTTCTCAAAATCAAGTCATAGAGTAAGAGCCTTGATCTGGGTCTGGAATGTCAATTTAAAAGCAGCCAAATATAGCCCCAGGAATTCCCAAGTCCAGAGACTCTGAAACAGTAGTAGCTTTCACACAGCTTTAAAAACTTCACTGCCTTTAAGAGATCAGAGCATTTGAGGGCCTCCTATATAGAAAGCACTTTGTAGACATTATTTCAAATTCTTAAAATAACCTATAAAACAGATAGGCATTATTTAGAGGTGAACAACCAAAGCTTACAGAAGTTAAGAAACTTAGCTTGAGGCCACAATATTAGTGAAAGCCAAATTTGCGATTCAAATTCAGGTCCACACTGTTTTCACCTCATCCCCACCCCCCCCCCCCGCCCCCAGCTCCTTGCAGCAGTTACCAAACAGGAAGAGCCTTAGAGCCTTCTCAGAGGGTCTGGCCTGTGAGGACCCAGAGGTGAGCCACCAGGAGACCTTACTTACAAACTAAACCCTTGTCCCTTTTTTTTTTTTTTTTTTTTTTTTGAGACGGAGTCTCGCTCTGTCGCCAGGCTGGAGTGCAGTGGTGCAATCTCAGCTCACTGCAAGCTCCTCCTCCCGGGTTCAGGCCATTCTCCTGCCTCAGCCTCCCGAGTAGCTGGAATTACAGGCACCCACCACCACACCCGGCTAATTTTTTGTATTTTTAGTAGGGACAGGGTCTCATGTTGGCCAGGATGGTCTCAATCTCCTGACTTCGTGACCCACCCGCCTCAGCCTCCAAAAGTGCTGGGATTACAGGCGTGAGCCACCGCGCCCGGCCAACCCTTGTCCTTGTAAGGCTCTGTCACACCTCTTCAAACAAGACACAGTTCGCACCCCTTTCCAGGTAAAGGGGGTGTGTGTGTGTGTGTGTGTGTGTGTGTGTATGCACGCACGCACGTCGGCTGCCAATGTCCACTGCCTCACTCATTCTATTCCTTGTCCACTTAACAGAAGAGATCCACCCCCAAAACAGAGTCCAATTTCCTCCCTTACAGACCTTCCACAGTGGGAGTAACTTCAAAAGACAAAGGGATGACTGTAGTTGAAACTGTAGTGGCCAGAGGCTCCCCTCTTCTTGACAGCTGAGTAACACCAGGAACGTCAGACACAGGAGAGGAGTCCTCCTTTTCTTCCTCAGTCTTGCCACCGTCTCTGATAAGCTCCAGGGTAGCAACCTGCTCTTGTGTCACCACGGATAAAGTGGCATCTGGCTCTTGAACAGCTGTTGTCATCTCTGGAGTGATGATGTCTTAAAAGGGGGAAAACATTTTAAAATAGGCCAAATCCCTATTTTAAAAACAACAAAAAGAATCATGATATGATTAAAAACTTGGGGGGAGGAGAGCAGATGCTATTTCAGGAACTGGGAAAGCAAAGAGAGAACTCAGAAATAAAATGACAGTAAATAAATGTTTTCTCTGTCACTGCTTTCAGTAGTTGTGAATCAATCTACAACAGAGATAAAGAAGTTCATGGAAAAAGCTAAAATGAAATCTAAAACAAAGTAGGAAGATCAATAGCTGAGCTCCCTTTCAGGCACATGATTGAATGTCAACATAATCAGTTTGTTAAGAAACAAATTATACAGAACCAAGTTACACTCAAAAACTCTCAGAAACATTTGTATACAGTATATTAATTTTTCACATTTGCATTTCTAGATGGTCAAGGAAGCTAGCATTTTAAAAGAAAGGAGTAATAATTACAATAACTAATATTTACTGAGTTTCTATGTTAAACACCATGGTAAGTACATGGCATACAGTATCTTATGTATGCATCCTCCCATATGCGCTACAGGGAGATAGGTGCTAGAATCATTCCATGGAAGCTGCATCATAGCGCTCAAGAATGCAGGCTCTAGAGCCAACCTGCCTTAGTCACTTACTAGCTGTGTGATCATAAACAAATTATTTCACATATGTGGGCCTTGAGTTTCCTCAGCTATAAAATGGGGATAATAATAGCATCTATCTCATAGAGCTGCTACAAAGATTAGATAACACAAGTAAAATACCTAGTATTTGGTAAGTATTCAATAATTACCAGCTATGATAACTCCACTTTACAGAATTTAGGTTTAGAAAAGCTAAGGAGCCTACCTTTGGTCATATAGCCAGCACTCTTAACCACTGTGCTAAGCCCAAGGAACAACTTAGAGAGGCCTCTGTAGAAGATGCACACTTGCTTTTAGATCAGAAAAGGAAATGAATAGAACTGGTAGGGTATGACATTATCTGTCACAGGTCCACTTTCTTTACAACATTATAATTCCCTCAAATACAGTATTAAAGACTATTTATAATTATACTCTGCTTTCTCTTCAGATCATATAAATGTTTTGCCTTCTACAGACTACTTACAAGTCAAGATTTGCCTTCTTATGAAGGGGCTATGCTAGAAATTTCAAACACTGTACAGAGCAACAACTAAAAACTTAAATTTCTTGAAAACCTAACTGTCTCTCTTTTTTAAAATATTAGTTCTAGATACTAAGTATTTTAGCAAGATCGGTAAGTTATACAATGAAAAATAACATTCTAGGGATAACTTAAAAAAGGTTTCTCAAAGTTTTTATTAATGACATGCCAGGTGCAGTGGCTCATGCCTATAATACCAGCACTTTGGGAGACTGAGGTGGAAGGATCACAAGGTCAGGAGTTTGAGACCAGCCTGGCCAATATAGTGAAACCCCATCTCTACTAAAAACACAAAAAAATTGGCCAGGCATGGTGGCACATTCCTGTCACCCCGGCCACTCGAGAGGCTGAGGCAGGAGAATTGTTTGAACCCAGGAGGTGGAGGTTGCAGTGAGCCGAGATCATACCACTGCACTCCAGCCCGGATGACAGGGCAAGACTCCGTCTTAAAAAAAAAAAAAAAAAAAAAAAAAAAAAGTTTTTATTAATGACATCATGGCATATCCTATTACTTTAAAAAAATGTTGCCTCGAAAACAATGTATTTGCTTTAAAATAATGTGTATTTGTTTGTTTTTCACTATAGGCAGTTCCTTTTCTTGGTACTCATCCAGTTTACACTATTTTTCCTTTTGAATTGAAGAGATTTTTACATTTGATGGATTAATATACCTGGTTACAGGACAAACATGTGAGTTAGGGTAAGGTTCTCACATGAGTTTCATATTTGCACTCTATATCATCGTTTGAATTTCGTCTCTCTTTTATTCCTTTCTCCAATATTACCGTAAATCCCTAGAGAGCCAGGATTCATTGTCCTTCTGTACCTCTAGCACGTAAGGCAACGCTCTGTTTGCCACAAGAAGACAATAACATATAGTTTTACCATTTTAAGCAGTAGGAGTTCTCTATGTTGCCCTCATTTTTGAAAGCATAATGAACACTTTTGAGAACACATATACAAAAATAAATATGCAGGCGCTGTTTGTAGTTTTATGAAATAGCAAGAAATGTCAAAATGCATAGTATCTTGAATAAATAATTGCTGTTAGAGAAAGAAAACTGAGAACTAGAAAGAGTAATAAAAAATTTTTAAATAAACTTTAAATTTTCCTAACATCTCTCATTCTTCCTACTTCATGTTGGAGAAAAAATAATTATAGATTTTTTTTTTTTTTTTTTTTTTTTTTGAGACGGAGTCTCGCTCTGTCGCCCAGGCTGGACTGCAGTGGCTGGATCTCAGCTCACTGTAAGCTCGGCCTCCCGGGTTTACGCCATTCTCCTGCCTCAGCCTCCCGAGTAGCTGGGACTACAGACGCCCGCCACCTCGCCCGGTTAGTTTTTCATATTTTTTAGTAGAGACGGGGTTTCACCGTGTTAGCCAGGATGGTCTCGATCTCCTGACCTCATGATCCACCCATCCACTCTCGGCCTCCCAAAGTGCTGGGATTACAGGCTTGAGCCACCGTGCCCGGCCTATAGATTATTTTTAAAACCTGACCTTCAGTTGAAGCAGCTGACTCAAAGGGCTGACTATAATCTCAACGTACTCATCTGTTAATAATATCCAAAAACACCAGAAATCAATGCATATTCTGAAGAAGAAAATGTCCTAAGTGGTCCCTGGATTCTAAATGATTAGCATTTGAGTTGTTTACTTCAGAAAAATACTTATGATCACCTGAAACTGAGTAGTAAAACATTTTGGCTATTCTATAACAACTGCTGTCAAAAACTGCACTCTTTCCCATTCCTTTTAACTCTATGGGACAAAAAAAAAGTAAAGCAAAAGGAATAAATTGACTGTTCCTCTTGGTACACAGAACATTTAGAAATTGTTTGATTTTGGATAACGTAGGCCTGCATGGTTCTCTATCCTCATTGGGAAATCCACTGAAAGGATATTTACTGAGTACCTCCTATGTGCCAGGAATTGTGCTATGTGCTAGGAATAAAAAGAAGTGGCCTGTTAAAAGATTACAATTTGCTGAGGCAATTATGACTAAGAACCATATTCAAAAATCAAAATAATCAGGAAATTACCAATTCCATTTTACTTGCTAGGCTGTATTAATAGAAGCCAATACAAGTTTAGTACATAAGAATCATGGATTCAATTGTGCAGTGAACAGTCTGGGGCTATATGACTTAATGCTCCAAAAATAAAAGTTCTATGAAGAACTGAAGTAAACTTGTTGCTCAGTCATATCTAAGGTCTTCATGGCCATGTGAACCCAACTCCATGTAAAAACCAACCTACAAGACATTTTATGGAAGCTTCTATGAAAACTTAATAGCATACTAGGTCTTTCAGTCTTTAAATAAAAATGAATTAGACATGTAAAATTCAATCTTTCTTTTGTCATTTATCAGGTGATCTTTCACCATTTTAATGCAATCTCAACACCTTATAAAACATATTACTGATTTGATATTTTCCATTAATTGGGCTCATTGGCTGAAGTAACAGTTGTACATGTTCCAAAACAAATTGAAATGAGCATGTAAACATTACACTAAGCTTTTCCTTTCCAATGTTGTTATCTGTCCAACTACCCATAATAAAAGAAAACCATTATCCGTCAACAACAAATAGAAGGCTTTCCAGCTTATAATATTCACAGATGCAAAGGCCAAAAGAAAGTAGAAAATGCAGAACCAAGCAAGCAGATGATTTATCTTCCACCCTACCTACCCTTCCTTATTTCTAAATGTTCTCGTTTTAGGAAAACAAAATTAGAAAATTCATATAGTTAATACCACGAGATAACTACAGTACTTACATAAACTTTTTTTGTAACAAATATAAGGGATGTGAGCGTATTTTACAATGTGTATGTAAGTATCCAAGATTGTTTATTACAGTTTAAAAATATAGCTAATTCTTTCATATTTTCTTGTATATTTATACATTTTCATAGTAAAATGTTTGAAAAATAGTAGTCTAAAATAAAAATAATAGTATCAGGGTTTCTCAGCCTCAGAGCTATTAACATGTTGGCTGGGATAATTCTTTGTTATGAGGGGCTGTCCTACGTAGTCTAAGATATTTAGCAATATCTTAGCACCCCTCAGTTCTAACAATGAAAAATGTCTCCAAACATTGCTAAATGTCCCCTGGGGGAAGGGTAAAGCAAAACAAAACTATCCCCCGTTAAAGAACACTGGTCTATAGGCAGGATTTATATTTGGGTGTAATTTTTTTTTCTTTTTCTTTTTTGAGAGGAAGTTTCGCTCTTGTCGCCCAGGCTGGAGTGCAGTGGCACACTCTTGGCTCACTGCAACCTCTGTCTCCCAGGTTCAAGCAATTCTCCTGCCTCAGCCTCCCGAGTAGCTGGGATTACAGGCACCTGCCATCACGCCCAGCTAATTTTTGTATTTTAGTAGAGATGGGGTTTCACCATGTTGGCGAGGCTGGTCTCGAACGCCTGACCTCAAGTGAGCTAGCTGCCTGCCTTGGCCTCCCAAAGTGCTGGGGTGACAGGAATTGGGTGTAATTTTTATATAAAATAGATGATGTATTTGTATGCTTCTGCTTTTCTTCATTTTTCAAATTTCATTTTTTTATTCCTTTTCAGAGAAGGGGTCTCACTATATCACCCAGCCTGGTCTCAAACTCCTGGGCTCAATCAATTCTCCCACCTCGGCCTCCCAGAATGCTGGGATTATAGGCATGAGCCACTGCACCTGGCCTGCTTTTCATTAAAACTTCAATCTACTTCTAAATTGCCATTAAAAAAAAAATTGAAAGTTTCTAAATTAAACCAAAGCTTGTTTTTCTTTTTCTTTCTTTTACCTTTCATTGTATTTCCCAACAGTTGGTCTGCCTCAGACTCATATTCTGAGACAGAAACAGTGGTCTCTAAGAAAAACAGGGCATTGTTTTCCTTGGTAGATTCCGTGAAGTCTCCCGTACTTTGGAGCAAGTTCACAATGGAAACTTTCATGTCTTCCATTAGACTTGTGGGGGTAAAGGAAATTTGATCGGTGAAAGCAGGTGATCTCTCATTCCCATGCACTATTAGCAGGGCTGTGCCCGTGTGTGTTTCTCCTTCAGGCAGCTCCAGAGCCACCTCTGCAGCCTCTGTCCAAGGCTGGCCCCCTTCCATACCCTCATGGTTTACTTGTGCTGTCTGAGACATCTCCGTTCTCACCTGAGTCTCTTCATTGTCTCCAAGCTTGGGGGTCCTTATCCGGCTTACACTCTCTAATTTGGTGTCATCCCACTCATCACTTGAGGCAGAGACAGCTGGAACAGCTGTGCTGACACTCACTGTGACTTCTGGGGCTCCCAGCAGACTGTCAGTTTCTCGCTCAACACTCAGGGTGTACTCGGAAGTTGCGAGTGGTTGCTTGGTAGCAGCAGCCTGGGTGTTATCAGCTGTCATCTGCGAAGGCTTCTCCTTATCAGGTGTGAGGCTTCCAGGCTCAGTGCCTGCTGTGGACTCAGCACTAGGAAAATAAGTTGTCCTGTGGTCTGTGTCTGCTTCAAATTTCTCAGTCCTCAGATTGGTGGTTAGCATTTCCTTAGTATTCACATAGGATGAAGGTGAATGTCCCAAACCAGCCCCTTCCTGACTTTCAGTTGCAAGTGATTGGTTATCCATATACTTCAGAAAACCTTTTGTGGTTTCTGTGATCTCTTCTACAATGGGCTGAAAGTTAGTGCTTGTAAGGAGTTCCTCCTTTCCATCAATAGTCAGAGAAGCAGTCGCAGTGATAGCAATGGTTAACATGGCCTTGGAAAGTCCACTTTCAGGAGATATTCTCTCTGGTTGGCTGGAACCAAATACTTCTTCAACTGCTGGGACAGCTGACTCAGTAGCAGTGGAAACACCAGGGTGTTCAGTCTGCATGAGCCCAGTTCGTCCAGGCTGGGTTTCTTTGTTAATAGAGAATGCTTTATTTAATGATGTTGCCGATGGTCCTGCTGACACCATCATTGGATCTTCAGAGACCACCAGTTGGGGAGTCTGCTTTGAGGTAATGGAGCTATTTTCTAGGTCATCGGTGTTCATCTTATCAGACTGCCCTTTTTCCGCATGAACATGTGCTATCTCCCTCCTTTCTATTTTGGGGAAGGCCAGACATTGTGTGGCAACGTTGAAAAGTAGAAGGCTACAGAAAGCCAGACAAATGTGCAATACAATCGGTCCACTCATAGTGGAAGAGAAATGGCACATACACTGGCAGAGTTGACAAGTCCAGTAATTGAATCCTGCAGAAAAATAAAGCATATCAAACTGTCATATAAATACGTGTTGTAAATAAGTCTCTTTAAATTAAACCGTAAGTAAAATAATCTCCTTGACTTTATAACACACAGAGATGGTAGGTAGGAGAGGACTGTTCTATTTCTTTGTACCTTTGAGACATGGCTAACCCAGTTCATTTTTCCCTGCTGAATTTTGCTGATTTAACTTGAGGTTCCCTAGAAAAAGGTACACATAGTTCAAGTATTAAGTTCATTGTTTCTTAAATACCTACTTGAAATAAATTACCCTTGAAGTCACATTTGCAATATTCTCTCCAAATTCCTCTATTAACCATGTAGTCAAATGATATAGAAATAACAACATGTCAAAGAAATAAAAAGTAAGTCTTACACATTCATTCAAATAACTTTTTAAGTGTTGCCACATTCTGAATGTTTGTGGCCCCCAGAATTCATGTGTTAAAACCTAATCAGCAACATGGTGGTATTAGGAAGTGAGGCCTTTGAGAAGTGATGACTTCATGAGGGCAGAACCCTCATGAATGGAATTTGTGCCCTTATAAAAGAGACCCCAAGGCCAGGCACGGTGGCTCACACCTGTAATCCCAGCACTTTGGGAGGCCAATGTGAGTGCATCACCTGAGGTCAGGAGTTAGAGACCAGCCTGGCCAACATGGTGAAATCCCATCTCTACTAAAAATACAAAAATTAGCTGGGAGTGGTAGCAGGCATCTGTAATCTCAGCTACTCAGGAGGCTGTGGCGCGAGAATCGTTTGAACCTGGAAGGGGGAGATTACAGTGAGCTGAGATCATGCCATTGCACTATAGACTATGCAACAAGAGCAAAACCCTGTCTCAAAAAAAAAAAAAAAAAAAAAGAGAGAGACCCCAGGCCAGGCGTGGTGGCTCACGCCAGTAATCCCAGCATTTTAGGAGGCCGAGACCAGCAGATCACTTGAGGTCAGGAGTTTGAGACCAGCCTGGCCAACATGGTGAAACCCCATCTCTAAAAAAAATACAAAAATTAGCCAGGCATGGTGGCGCAAACCTGTAATCCCAGCTGCTCGGGAGGCTGAGGCAGGAGAATTGCCTAAACCTGGGAGGTGGAGGTTGCAATGAGCTAAGATCATGCCACTGCACTCCAGCCTGGACAGGAGACTCCATCTCAAAAATAAATAAATAAATAAATAAAAGAGGGCCAGGCGAGGTGGCTCACGCCTGTAATCCCAGCACTTTGGGAGACAGAGGCAGTCAGATCACCTGAGGTCAGGAGTTCAAGACCAGCCTGGCCAACATGGTGAAACCCCGTCTTGACTAAAAATACAAAAATTTAGCTGGGCATGGTGGCAGGCATCTGTAATCCCAGCTACTTGGGAGGCTGAGGAAGGCGAATCACTTGAACCCTGGAGGCAGAGGTTGCAATGGGCTGAGATCGTGCCATCACAGTCCAGCCTGGGCGACAAGAGGGAAACTCCATCTCGAAATAATAAAATAAAATAAAGAGACACCCCAAGAGCTCCCTGGCCCCTTCCACCATGTAGGACACAGCGAAAAGGTGCCTTCTGTGAACCAGAAAGTGGGCCCTACCCAGACACCAAATCTACTGACACCTTGACCTTGGACTTCCCAGTCTCCAGAACTGTGAGCAATAAACTTCTGTTGTTTACAAACATCCTGTTTATTATACTTTGTTATAGCAGCCCAAATGGACTAAGAAAAGTATGTTTGAAAACACTAAATATCAGCATTAAATGCTGAATACCAGTTACTTTTAAGAGTTTTTCAAAGTAAGTAAATAGTTTTCAATGAAAATGTGTCTTTTAGCTCTTTTTCTTCAGCGAGGCAGCCGAGCAGCAGACGCAGAGATGCAGATCTTTGTGAAGACCCTCACGGGCAACACCATCACCCTTGAGATTGAGCCCAGTGACACCATTTAGAATGTCAAAGCCAAAATTCAAGACAAGGAGGGATATCCCACCTGACCAGCAGCGTCTGATACTTGCTGGGAAACAGCTGGAGGATGGCCGCACTCTCTCAGGCTACAACATCCAGAAAGAGTCCACCCTAAACCTGGTGCTGTGCCTGCAAGGTGGCATTATTAAGCCTTTCCTCCGCCAGCTCACCCAGAAATACAACTGCGACAAGATGATCTGCTGCAAGGGCTATGCTTGCCTGCACCCCCGTGCTATCAACTGCCGCAAGAAGAAATTGGCCACAGCAACAACCTGTACCCCAAGAAGAAGGTCAAATAAGGTTCTTCCTTCCTCGAAGGGCAGCAGCCTTCTGCCCAGGACCCATGGCCTTGGAGCCACAATAAAGTGTCCCTTTCATTGACTAGAGCAGAAAAAAGAAAAAAAGAAAGAAAATATGTATTTTTAAATGCTTAAATCATTTATTATTCTCTGCAACAACTATACAAATTACAGGCAAAACATGTTTCAAAATTGAAGGATTAGAAAAGGTTTAAGAGTTTAAGCAAGGTTAATAGTTTCAGGAAAAAAATATATTTTAAAATTAGCAATCTTTACTGAATATCCATTATTACAAGATAAAAAATGTATTGTAGTATTTAAAATAAACTACTCACATTCTCATTACAACTAAAACTATATTAAAATTGTTAATTTCCCCCCAAATTTAAGGGTTTCAGTTCTTTTTTTTATCTGTTTTGCTGAGTAGGACCTTTTCTCTTCCCATCATCAGAAATTTCTCAGAGATGTTGCAAGTTTTCTAGAAAATTAAACCTTGAAACTAAAATTCTAAAATAAAAACCTCAACTTTATAAAGTTTACATTTTTTTCTCTTTCATGTCTAATCATTCAATGATCTAAGTTAAGCAAATGATGTGCACGTGTGAAATTTATAAATTTATTATCACAGGGCCTTCTTCCCTTAAAGAGTTTTCAAAGCTTCCACGTGTTATCTCATTTAGTCTTGTAGGTCCTTTCAAGAAGGAAGAAAGGTAAAGTCCTCAGGACATGATCTGCACAGCTGAAGACAAAAAGAAGGCTGAATTTTCTTTCCTTCCTCTTTTTTTTGTTTCTTTTTTTGTTTGTTTGTTTGAGACGGACTTTCACTCTGTCGCCCAGGCTGGAATGCAGTGCGAGTCAGCTCACTGCAACCTCCAGCTCCTGAGTTCTTGTGCCTCAGCCTCCCGAGTAGCTGGGACTACAGGCATGCACCACCATGGCCAGCTAATTTTTGTATTTTTATTAGAGATGGGGTTTCACCATGTTGGCCAGACTAGTCTTAAACTCCTGACCTCAAGCGATCCAACTGCCTCAGCCTCCCACAGTGCTGAAATTACAGGTGTGAGCTCCCCTCCCCTTCCCTTCCTTCTCTTTTTTTCTTTCCCCAGGCTGGACTTGAACTCCTGGGCTCTAGCAATCCTCCTGCATCAAGCTCCTAAGTAAGTAGGACCACAGGCACGCACCACCACACAGCACAAGAAGACTGACTTTTTCTACGTGAGAAAAAAAGGAATCCATGGATTTAGAGCCAAGGCTTCCTGCCAACTACCACCACCATATGAGTGTACCATCTTGGAAATTGGTCCAGCAGCCCCAGTCAGCCCTTCGGATGACTGCACCCCTGGCTGACATCTTGACTACACCTTCTTGAAAGACTTTGTGCCAGAACCACGCAGCTAAGTTACTTCCAAATTTGTGATGCATAGAACTGGTACAAAATAACAAATAATTATTGTTATTTCAAGCCACTAAGCTATGGGGTAATTTGTTACACAGAAATCTTGAGTCCACGATGCTTCAGGGAAATACAGGAATGGAATGGCATCATGAGTATAATAGTGTCATGTGCAGAAAAGAAACAGCATATCAGGGATTACAAATTTAGCAGAAGAAAACGGAAGCCAGAGATGACTAAAAGAAACGTTAAGTCCCCAAAGAATCTGCAATGATAATGAGAGGGATGCTAAGTTTCCCCATATGCAAATGGGGGTTTGAAACAAACATATCTGAATATTAAATTACATACTGTTAGCTAGCATTGTTTTTGTTTGTTTGTATGTTTGTTTTTGAGATGGGGTCTCACTCTGTTGCCCAGGCTGGAGTGCACTGATGCCATCTCGGCTCACTGCAACCTCCGTCACCCAGGTTCAAGTGATTCTCCTGCTGCAGCCTCCCAAGTAGCTGGGATTACAGGTGCCCACTACCATACCCAGCTAATTTTTGTATTTTTAATAGAGATGGGGTTTCACCATGTTGGCCAGGCTGGTCTCGAACTTCTGACCCCAAGTGATCCACCTGCCTCAATCTCCCAATGTGCTAGGATTACAGGCATGAGCCACTGTGCCCATCTTTTTTTTTTTTTTTTTTTTTTTTTTGAGACAAGAGTCTTGCTCTGTCACCCAGGTTAGAGTGCGGTGGTACGACTTCAGCTCACTGCTCCCTCCACCTTCTGGGTTCAAGTGATTCTCCTGCCTCAACTTCCTAAGTAGCTGGGATTACAGGTGCCCGCCATCACACCCAGCTAATTTTTGTATTTTTAGTAGAGACAGGGTTTCACCATTTGGCCAGGCTAGTCTCGAACTCCTGACCTCAAGCGATCCATCCACCTCAGCCTCCCAAAGTGCTGGGATTACAGGCGTGAGCCACCACACCTGGCTGCATTGTTCTTTTCTAAAAAGAGAAAATGGCAAAGATATTTGATAAAGAGGAAACAGCATGTGCCACAGCATGTCAACATTCTGGACATTAGTTATCACTGTACTTTAGATGAGCCAGGATGTACTCTAATTCATAGCCAGGTAACAGATCACTGAATTTGGCTTGATGCCTCTATTTGCCTTCCTTAAAACAAAAACGTAGTGAAGGGGCCAGGTGCGGTGGCTCATACCTGTAGTTCCAATGCTTTGGGAGGCCAAGGCAGGAGGATCATCTGAGTCCAGGAGTTTGAGACCAACCTGAGCAACAGGGCAAAATCTCATCTCTACAAAATTAGCCAGGCACATGCCAGTAGATCCAGCTACTCGGAGGTTGAAGTGGGAGAATCACTTGAGCCTGAAAAGTCAAGACTGCAGTGAGCCATGATCACACCACCGCACTCCATTCTGGGCGACAGAGAAAAGCCCGTCTCAAAAACAAACAGACAACAACAACAACAACAACAACAACAAAAACATATGAGGCCTGGCGCAGTGGCTCACACCTGTAATCCCAGCACTTTGGGAGGCCAAGGCGGGCGGATCATGAGGCCAGGAGATTGAGAACATTCTGGCTCACATGGTGAAACCCTGTCTCCACTAAAAATACAAAAAAATTAGCCGGGAGTGGTGGTGGGCGCCTATAGTCCCAGCTCTTCAGGAGGCTGAGGCAGGAGAACGGCATGAACCTGGGTGGTGGAGCTTGCAGTGAGCCAAGATCGCGCCACTGCACTCCAGCCTGGGTGACAGAGGGAAACTCCATCTCAAAAAAAAAAAAAAAAAATATATATATATATATACACACACACACACACACACACACACACACACACATATATATATATATATATATATATATATATATATATATGATAGCTGTGAAACAAGAGTATTGACAGTCAATGAAATTACACCTTTGGGTTTCTGTTCAGACAAATTCACCTACTAAATTCTATCTACGTGCTTGAAGAGTCATAAGAGCTATAGAACGCTATGGTTCATTTCTGATCCATTCAGGTAGCTGCTCCTTCCTAAACAAACACTTTTTCTATTCAGTGAAATCTTACTGAACGTGTGGCCTAAAACCTTGGCCCACATGACCCCATACTTCTGAATAAAAATCTGAAAACCCCAGGCCATCATGAATGGTAATAAGAGTTTAGAGGGCCTTGGGCTGGCATCAGAAAAATGATTCCTGAATCGTAACTTTATTGATGTTAAAACTTGCTTATATGATACTGAGCAAGTGGCCCCAGTTTCTCCTTTGACAAAATGAGGAATTAAAATAATCATTGAAATCCCTTCTTCATCCATGATTTTATTCTTACACCTCACCTATATGACATAAAATAAAAATACAAATATTTCTATATTCCTATAATGTTGCCATCAAGTAGGAAAGGCGCTCAAATGATGGAGCAGATGCTTTATGTGTTATGTGTATGTTATGGAGTCGTGTGGACTGAGAGAAAAATTTTACAAACAAATCAGACCAAGGGAAGAAGGGATAGATAATAAAGACTTAATACAGCCCCACTGCCTTTCCAAAACATAATTTTCCTTCAAAGTTTTATTTTCACCTGTATCTTGGGTTTTAGGATTTTTGTGTGGAGGGAATTCTGCTATTGCTCCAAAAGACTTTCCTTCTGTGATTGTCAGCCACCTGCTTTCTAAATTCAGTGACAACAGAAAGAGTGGGGGTGAACCACAAGCCTTTGCTTTTTCCCCCTTTTCAGAGGTATTTATGCAAGCTTTCTCTGTCTGTGTATTGAGGCCATATGTTCCCTCTCCCCACTATTGAAAAACGCTTGTACGTTAAAAGGAAAAAAGACAACCTGTAAGAAGAATAACAGGGAACACGCCTGCAACTCAGATAAACCGATAGATGACCTTCAAATTCCCGGATTTTCTCCATCTTTCAAAGCCCAGTATAGGTTCATGTAGTCACTCCCATTAGTCTGATGTCCCACAGTGGGAGTTACATGACGCTCAAAATAAATAAGAGAAGACTGTTGTCAATTCGACAATATTTCTAAACCTAAATAACCATCTGCAACCATATTTTAAGCCTTTTCCTTCTTCCTCAATACTGTATCCCCTTCCTGGCAACGTGCCTGACACAGAAGAAATGCTCAGTAAATATTGGCTGAACAAACAGATGAATGTCTATAGCCCACTTTGCTGGAAGAAGTGGAAGGAGGAGAGATTCCATTGCATATTAGAATTCTGGGTCTTAATTATCTTCAATTAGCTCAATCATAAGAATATTTAACAAACAAACAAAAAGAACATTCCTCTTACTTTTCCCTCCCACTGTGTATTTGGATGCTGCTTTCTTTTCCCTGTCTCTCTCGATGCAAATTAATTCAGATAAATAAGCTCTAACCAAATTACCAACTGATGTTGGGTATCAGCTTTGAATAGCTTGAAAAGCATCTCCTTCAGAGCAGGTCAGTAGCACTTTGTCGATCATTTGCTATCAAGGTATCTATCCTAATAGCTTGGCATTCTTCTGAACAATTTACGCATTTCTGCCACCAGTGAGCAAGATAAGCTGTTCTGTCAGGCATTATCTTTGACAATCTTACATAGCTACAGTCCAGAATCTGTTTCTCTGTCAAGTCTAGGCATATTCAAGTTTCAAAGACAAATGAAAGGCAACATAAAAAAATACCAGCCTTGGCCATCTGGTTAATCAGATTTTGTAAGCACTGGGTCAATATTTTTTCCAACTAAAATGAATACTGCTATTTCAGTACGTTACCAAAATGAAAACACAAAAGGGAAACCAATATATTAAATCATTCTCACCAGTGATGAAGCTACTATTTCCAGCGTAAACTGAGTTTCACATATAATATTAAGGCACAATGAGCATCGCCCCAAGAGTACTCAAGACAAAGGAGGACTGTAGAGTTTGCCAATAAACTGGTGACAGTTTGCTTTATATTTTCCTTTTCTTATGATACACACAAAAACTACAGAGAGCTACTGTGGGGTAGGTGAAGAAAGCTACCTCATCTTGGCTTTTCATTGTCAAGTGTAAGTTACTTTGATGACACTTCAAACATAACCATCTTCATCTGAACTTTGGTGGCCACCTTGAACTCTTCTCTCCTTTACATTCTAGATTCACAACTGCTGTGGATCCTCCTCTCATAACCTCTTTTGGAATTGTAACTTCTGATCACCTCATTGGATTGTTAGTATTTTAAATGCCTCTTAATCGATGACCTTGTCTAGGCTCTCTCCTCTCCAATCTATTTTATATAATCCAGATTTTATTTTTTTTTTTTTTTGAGACAAAGTCTCACTCTGTCACCAGGCTGGAGTGCAGTGGCAAGATGTCAGCTCACAGCAACCTCCGCTTCCCAGGTTCAAGCGATTCTCCTGCCTCAGCCTCCCAAGTAGCTGGGACCACAAGTGCGCGCCACCACTCCCAGCTAATTTTTGTGTTTTTAGTAGAGATGGGGTTTCACCATGTTGGCCGGGATGGTCTCAATCCCTTGACCTCATGATTCGCCTGCCTCAGTTTCCCAAATTGCTGGGATTATAGGTGTGAGCCACCACACCCAGCCAGTTTATTCTGAAGACTAAAAATTGCAATAATCAATCAAAGACAGCTACCACTTGGGAGCTGCTATGTGCCAAGCATTCTAAGTGCCCAATGGAAATTATCTTATTTAATCCTTACAACAACCTAATAAGGTAGATACTGTCGTTATTCCCACTTTTTAGATGAGGAAAACAACAGGCCAGTAGAGGATAAGTAACTTGCCTAAGGAATAGTGTCTGGTTTTGATCTTTTGGATTCTGCAAGAATTCAAGGTCCCTACCTTTGCCACACAACTCTCTGCTTTCCCAAAACACAGCATATAATGTCCCCAAATATACAATTGCCAAGGTCCATATCTAATAATGCAACCCCACACCATGGTGCCCAGTATAAACACCATCATCAGTCACATACATAGCACTTTTAAGTGCCATACTCATCTCAGGCTCTTAAGTTGGTGTTTTGTTTTGTTTTCGAGATGGAATCTTGCTCTGTTGCCCAGGCTGGAGAGCAGTGGCATGATCTTGGCTCAAAAAAACCTCCACTTCCCAGGTTTAAGCAATTCTCCTGCCTCAGCCTCCCGAGTAGCTAGGATTATAGGCACCCACCACCATGCCCCACTGATTTGTGTATTCTTAGTAGAAATGGGGTTTCACCTTGTTGGCCAGGCTGGTCTCGAACTCTTGGCTTCGTGATCCACCCACCTTGGCCTCCCAAAGTGTTGGGATTACAGGCATGAGCCACCGTGCTCAGCATTCAGGCTCCCAAGTTTTGAGGATGACACTGTACGACCCATGGTTCCCTGCCCAGGTATCCAAACCCTGGCCTCCCAGGTCACATCCCATTCTGGCCCATTCTTTCCCCACCCTTCTCCTAGCTCCTGTAGCATGAATTGTCATGTAAGTCTCAGCACCTCAAATGAGATTGTGTTCTTTGCACACAAACACTAGTCTTTACCATTCCTTTTTTTGCCACATAATTAGCAATAAGGGTAGGCACAAAGAGGAGAGATTCCATAAATATTTGTTGGCATGATGTGAATATAAATAACCATTTAAGAATGTGAAAAAGAATGTTTAGAGTCTTTATTTTGTACTGTAAGATTTTTTTAACGACATTTCATGGTCTGTGTCTAATTGTATGTTTTATTCAATACCTAGCCAATTTTGGCTACTTATTTAATGTGCCACTCTAACAATAACTTATATGTTCTCATTGCTGCTATATTTTAATGTTTCAGAGTTTATTTCATATACACACACACACAACAGACCAACAGTTACAGGTAACAAGTCTTACAGCTTCAGGTCAACATGATTGAAATACCATCTCACCTTTTGAAATACAATTAGTGACTCTCTGATGAGGGGGAAAGTGTCTTAATAATCCTTGTGTCTTAATAATCTTTCCATTTTGTGTCTTTGTGTCTTAACAATCTCTCCATTTTATTCTTTTCATGACCCTTCCTCAATGACTAATTTATCATTGTCTTACTTTTTCTTTTTTTAAATCCTTAAGGTTCTTACTGCCAATACTATCTTATTGCCAATACTACTGTATTTATTTAAAGCTGAGCTTATAAAGACTTTCACCCTATTAACCCAGCTGTGGCACATGGCATTAAGGTACCACATTTCTGATTCACTGTGCTACTGACAATCATCACTGGTGTGTTATATTGGCTTCAGGATCTGGGCTGCAGCTATCCTTCACCATAAATTACATAGCTGAATAACAGACGATCCTTTCAGCAGCATGTTCCATCACAATGGAAGGAGAAGGAGTAAGTAACCACAAAGAAAAGCATGGTCCCCCAGGAGGAAAGCAGCCCCAGAGCTGGCAGTAAAGAGGGTAAGTAGGCTGGGGTCAAAATAGCTACTCTGGAAACTAAATACCAGCAAAGCAATTTACCATCCCTGAAGACCATACCTAAGTCCTACATACTGAGCCCAAAAGCTTTAGTCTCTACAAATTAGTGATGTAGACAAATGAAGATATCCGTGCTTATTACCCCTAGCATATCATCTCATCCCTGGTAAAAGGAGATGGACTTGAAGATTTAAAAATAGGTTTCTTCGAGTTCCAGTTCTACCTTAGGCGAATCACTGAAACTCAGTTTTCTTGTTGTAAAGTAGAAATAACAATGCTTGTTATATTTTTTTGAAGGGTGGAGAACACACACAAGTGATAATAGACATAAAAGCCATTTGAAAAAAAGTACAGTATCATGCAACATAAGACATACCAGCATGCTACTGACATGCATTCCCATCAAACTACAGAAATGTGAGCAATCTGAAGCATCCATAACATCAGCCACAAATGGAGCAGCATTTTTTTCACCAAGGTATTTCCATGGAGCTTCCCCTTTCAGTTTTCACGTAGACAATGTGACCTGAGAGGCTTCTGCTGTCTGCAGAATCCTATCCTGATCAATCTTGATCAACAAGCTCTTCTCCATCCATAAGACAGTTTATTTCAGTGACCCAACTGGACACTTCATTTTTGTTTTTTGTGGCACACAAATGTAGCCATTTGCTTGACTAGATCTCTTAGTAGTTGACATTTAAAGGGAAGCTGAAACTAGCTTCAGATACTTTTCTTATAATCACCAAGTAAACACAATATGGAAAAATAAGATTGACCTCACATCTTGATTAGGGAATGAGTTTTCATTTTACAAAAATTAAAACCAGGTTCCCTCTGAATAGACAGCTTCCCTATGTGAGAATTTTTATAAGTTCAATTAACAAAAATACAATTCCATACACAACTTTTCAGACAAACAGCTACAGAATAAAGGGCAAAGGACACCTTTAGTTGGAGAGTGGACGTTTTCCATAACAGATAAACCCATTTTCCTCATTTTGATTCTATACTTATATTTAGCATCAAACCATTTCTGTAATACCAAATTATAATATTGTAAAGATCTGGAAACTCCGGAATATATAGTAAGAAACCTCCCATGAAAACAAAGACAAATTCACATCTCTCTAATTGGCTCCGTTGCTGTAGCTACCTTATACTTGGTGAGCCTTGGGAATTTTTATGAATAAACTCAACCAATATCAAATCTGTCTGCTGCACAAGTGCTTGGTTCATTATTATGACAAATACAAAAAATACCACTTTATTTATAACAGCAAGTCAGAGTACCTTTAAATCTGTGTGTGTAAAAGAAGCAATGTTCTGATACTGTGAAACCTTACCCGGTTGTGTGTTTCAATAGATGCTACTGTGGGGTTCCACTGGCATGTGTGCCAAAGTCAATGACTGTACATGCTTGGCTTAAAGGAGACTCCTTGGAGCCCAACAGCATCACTTGTCACCAAGGAAATAAACCAAAAGAAAGAGCAGGCATGTGAATTCTGACCACTCAATAATTTTTGTTCTTTGGAGAAGAGATCCTTCAGAACTCTAGGGATGGTTTTGCAAACCACTCCACACTCCCCCTCAAGTTGCAAACTAAAACTTGCAAAGAAAGAAGGCAGACACTTTAAAGCAGCCATCTCTCCTCTCTTCCACATCAGTTCTGCACTGAAATTGGATGCCAAGTGCTAGGCGGATCCTCGGGATCATCTGGGAATGTCAAGGATTTCTCATCTTTGAGAACCCAAACTCTTAAGGGTCCTGTTTTGTTCGCTCCTGCTTGCTTCCTCGCCAGCCAAGGTTCTACATGTTTGGAATCTACACAGGTCAGATTCTGTCAGTGACCACGAGGCACATGAGACATTTGGGCACCTCCGGCAGCACCTCCCAACTATTCCGGAGTCTCAAGCAGAGCCTCGCCTCCCCCAGGTCTAACCCGCAGGCCCTCTTTCTAATTAAGTGACCTTTCCAAGGAGCGTCCTCCAGCCGCGTCCTGGGGGACGGGTCAGCGGCTGAGCAAGGAGGCTCGACATCTCTGCGCTAAACACTCAACTGTTTGTTTTCTGCAAAGTGGCAGGACACATTTCGGTGGCGACCGCAGCCCCGATTCGCTCCTCGATTGTTGGGCTCTGAGTGGCATTGGGGACACTGCGATCGACGGTTTGAAAGGAGTAAACCGTTGTTTTCGGGAACTTCTCTCTCACTGCTACGGGATTGCGAGCGGAGGGAGAAAGAAAAGCCCACACAAAAGCAGCCAGCCCTGCAAGCTCCGCCAGCACAAAGGCCGGCTCGCTGGTGCGGAGCTAGGAGGCTGGGATGGAGCAAGGAGTGCCGTGAGTCCTCCGAGGCCTGCGCGCCGCGCCCAGCGCGCCCGGAGCTGCCCCCGCGCACCCCGCACCTGGGCACCGCGCTCCGGAGGAGGCTCGGGGCGCACGCCTGGCGCACCCAGGGCTGCAACGCTCCCGGGACTGCACGCTCCCGGGACGACCCCACGTCACTGAGGCTCCGGTTCCGTCCCTGCCCCGGCGCCACGTCTGCAGCCGCGGCCGCCCAAGTGGCCGGAACCGGGCCCGTCCTCACCTGTGCGCCTTCAGCCGAGCAGCGCGCGGAGGACAGACGCAGCGGCGGCGCGGGCGCTCGGCATCCCCGCGGCGGGCCTTGCGGCGGCGGCGGCGGCGACTCCCTAGCTGTCTGGGACGCTAGGGGGAGGGCGCTTCGCTTTGTTGCTTATTCATAAGGCCGCGGCTACGGCCGGGGATTGGGCGGTGAGTAGGTGTGCCCGCCCCGGCTCTGCTGGCACTGACAGCCGACGCCGTTGCCCCACGCCCCTCGGCGCCCACTTCCCCGCCTCCGCTCCCCCGCGGGGGTGGCTTCTGCTGGAGTCTGGGCACCTGGGACCCCTCAGAGATCCAGTGCTCCGCTTCCCGTCTTTACAACCGGAGCTTCTGCGGCAGCTCCGCTTCCCTACCTACAGAGAAAAGACCAGGGCACCGTTTACACAAGAAAAACCTCAATTTTGCTGGTCTTTGGTTCAGGCAAGGAGCGCAAATCTGAGACTGCAGAGTGTTCCTTGTGGAAACTATGGACGGTTTGGCAGGGCCCTTAAGTAGGACCCTTAAAGTAACTCTACACAGAATTTCCCTTTTCCGTCTCTCGGAGAGGTTGCAAACTAGTGCTAGTCATAAGTAAGGTTGATTGAGCCCTTGCACAAAAGTAGATGCTTTGCCCATTACTTTACCTGCTTAATCTGCGCGATAGAAGAGTAGACATTGTAGTCCTCATTTTCCAGGGTAGGAGGTTAAGGCTAAGGGCTGTGTAACTTGTCCAAGGTCATCCGGCTCGCGTGGCCACCGGGAATTTGTGTCCTCCATTCTTGAACCTCTCAAGGACTGTTTTCTTTTTCTGTTATTTCTAATGGTGTGGAAAGAGGTGTTGGAATCTAAAGGCCCATTCTGGAACAACCTCCCCAACCCTAGCATTTTACATTTGCAGAGCACTCTTGACATTCGTCCGCTATTGTGCTTATGAACTCCCTTCTTCATAATAACTTAGTCCCCTTTTGTAGTTAATTATAAACACCTTGAAGTCAGAGCAAGCGCTGGTTCACCTTTGACCCCCACACCTAACACAATGCATAGGTATGTACTGGTTTCTGTTTGTTTGTTTGTTTTTGAGACAAGATTTCTCTCGCCCAGGCTGGAGTGCAGTGACGCCATCATGGCTCACTGCAGCCTCGACCTCCTCCTGGGACCTCAAGCGATTCCCCACCTCGGCCTCCTAAGTAGCTGGGACCACAGGCATGCGGCACCATGACTAGCTAATTTATTATTATTATTATTATTATTATTATTATTGGTAGAGATGGGGTCTCCCTATCTTGCCCTGACTGGTTTCAAACTCCTGGACTCAAGCCATCCTCCTGCCTTGGCCTGTCAAAGTGTTTGAATTACAGACGTGAGCCACGGTGCCCAGCAGGTATGCACTGTTACCCATTCTACCTCCCTTTAGAAATTATTATCTATGTATAATCATGTATTGATTAATTAGGGGAATACATTCTGAGAAATGTATCCTTAGGGGATGTTGTTGTTATGCAAGCATAATAGTATACTTACACAGACCTAGATGACATAGCCTACTATGTACCAAGGCTATATGGTACAGCCTATTACTCCTAGGCTACAAACCTGTACAGCATGTTACTATACTCAGTACTGTAGGTAATTGTAACACAATGGTATTTCTTTTTTTTTTTTTTTTTTTTGAGACGGAGTCTTGCTGTGTCACCCAGGCTGGAGTGCAATGGCCAGATCTCGGCTCACTGCAAGCTCCGCCTCCCGGGTTCACGCCATTCTCCTGCCTCAGCCTCCCGAGTAGCTGGGACTACAGGCACCCGCCACCTCGCCCGGCTAGTTTTTTTTTTGTATTTTTTATTAGAGACGGGGTTTCACCGTGTTAGCCAGGATGGTCTCGATCTCCTGACCTCGTGATCCGCCCGTCTCGGCCTCCCAAAGTGCTGGGATTACAGGCTTGAGCCACCGCGCCCGGCCACACAATGGTATTTCTATATCTAAACATTGAAACAATACGGTAAAAATACAGCATAAAAGATAAAAAATGGTGCATCTGTGTAGAGCACTTACCATAAATGGAGCTTATAGGACTGGAAGTTGCTCTGGGTGAGTCAACTCATGAGTGAGACTGTGAAGACCTCGGACATAACTGTACACTACTGACATAACTGTACACTACTGTAGTTAATGTAGGATATAACTGTATACTACACTACTACTGTAGTGTAAACAATGTACACTTAGGCTGTACTGTAGACAAAAACATTTTTTTCTTCAATAATAAATTAGCTTACCATTTTTACTTTATAAACTTAAACTTAATTTTTTTTAACTTTTGACTCTTTTTTTTTTTTTTTTTTTGAGATAGGGTCTCACTCTGTCACCCAGACTGGAGTCCAGTGGTGCAGTCACAGTTCACTGCAGCCTGGACTTCCTAAGTTCAAGTAATCCTCCTGCCTCAGCCTCCCCAGTAGTTGGGACTATGGGCACATGCCACCATGGCTGGGTAACTTTTGACTGTTTTGTAATAACACAGCTTAAAACACAAACATATTGTACAGCTGTTCAAAAATATTTCATTTCTTTATTTTCTTATTCTATAAGTCTTTTTCTATTTAAAAAACAAAATTTTAAAAGGCCGGGCGTGGTGGCTCACGCCTGTAATACCAGCACTTTGGGAGGCCAAGGCGGGTGGATCACCTGAGGTCAGGAGTTTGAGACCAACCTGGCCAGTATGGCAAAACCCTGTCTCTACTAAAAATATAAAAATTAGCCAGACATGGTGGTGCGTGCTTGTAATCCCAGCTATTAGTGGGGCTAAGGCAGGAGGATTGCTTGAACCTGCGAGGCAGAGGTTGCAGTGAGTCAAGATCGTACCACTGCACTCCAGCCTAGGCAACAAGGCGAGACTCCATCTCAAAAAAAAAAAAAAAAATTAACTTTTTAAACTTTTTGGTTAAAAACCAAAACAGAAACACACACCTTAGTCTGAGCCCGTAAAGAGTCAGGATCATTATCACCTCCACATCTTGTCCTGCTTCAGCACCATGACTAACTCAGGTCTGGAAGTAGAATTCTATACTTGGAACTTAGATTATCATGTGGCTACTGAGTCTCTAAGAAGAGTAGGAGGATGTTAGAAAGGGATACTGAAAAGGAGGCAGGAAGATGTCAAAGAAACTTTGAGGACCATAACACACATAGAACAGTCATCTCCTATGATAACAAGGCCTTCTTCTGCAATACCTCCTGAAGGACCTGCCTGATGCTGTTTTACAGTTAACATCTTTATTTACAAGTAGAAGTAGTACACTCTAATGATAAAAGTATAGTACAGTAAATATATAAGCCAGAGTAACATAGACATTTGTTATTATCAAGTATATACTGTACATTATTGTATGTGCTATAATTTTATATGGCCGGCAGTGTGGTAGGTTTGTTTACACCAGCATCACCACACAAAGGAGAGTAATGCATTATGTTGCATTGCACTAGGATATTCCAATGGCTACCATGTCACTAAGTGATAGAAACTTTCCGGCTCCATCATAATCTTATGGGACCATCATTTTATATGCAGTTTGTGGTTGACTGAAACATTGTTATGGATACATGAGTACTTCCAGAATGTGATTGGATTGAGTTGAATCTATGAGGTTGGTTGGTTTGTTTGTTTTTAGACAGGGTCATGCTCTGTCACCCAAGCTGGAATTGAGTGGCCCAATCACTGCTTATTGCAGCCTCAACCTCCCCAGGCTTAAGCAATCCTCCCACCTCAGCCTCCCGAGTAGCTGGGAGTACAGGCGTATACCACCACACCAAGCTATTTTTTTTTTTAATTTTTTGTAGAGACGAGGTTTTGCCATGTTGTTCAGGCTGATATTGAACTCCTGCACTCAAGTTATCTGCCTGCCTTGACCTCCCAAAATGCTGGGATTATAGGCGTGAGCAACCACACCTGGCCTGAGATCTGCTTTTTGTATATATTCAGTGCAATACATTGCACTGTGACCAGGTCTTCTATCTGGATTCTGTACCCGCCATGTAGATGAGCCACACCCAGCCTGACCACGTCGTATTTCAGCATTTTATTTTTAAGTCACTTGTTTGAAACTCAGACCACATCTTCTTGTAAAAACAATGTTATATAGTATGGCGGGGCTACCAGCTAGCCCACAATATTAAGTCTACTCAACCCAAATACAGGTAAATAATAGTACTAAAAAAAAAAAAAAAAAAAAAAACAAACCTGAATTCTGGGTGTTCTGAGCAGATGGCCAGGCAGAAGAGGAGAGACAGCAAGAGGAAGGAATTCCAGTTCTTCTCACATTTACACACAAATTTGAGACATTCAAAGTTTCTTTGACATCTTCCTGCCTCCTTTTCAGTATCCCTTTCTAACATCCTACTTTTCTTAGAGACTCGTAGCCACATGATAATCTAAGTTCCAAGTATAGAATTCTACTTCCAGACCTGAGTTAGACTCAAAATTTTCCATTCTTCAAAATTACCCTTCTCTCATAGTAAAATTCCTGTCTCCCATTTCCTCAATATAAATTATTTCAGGTGTGCATTAAAAGTAAAGTGATCTTATTGGAAATCATTTATACTAGTCCTTTATCCTTCCAAAAATGGTTTGTACTGCTTTCAACAACTCTGCTTTATACAATTTATCTCAACCACTGCTATTGATACATGGCGGTGGTCATAAGATTTACTCTTCTCTTCCCTCAACACACACACACACACAAATTGTACGTTAAGGAAAGTTGTACTCTGCAAGTCAAATAACTAAATCCACATACAATGAATGTTATTAACCTTTTACAGGTAGAGCAAGAAACTGTGGGGCGGTGGGGGGGCAGGCAGTGGGGGGAGGTTTAAAGCTTGGGAATAATAAAAACTCCAATCAGGCCGGGCGTGGTGGCTCACGCCTGTAATCTCAGCATTTTGGGAGGCTGAGGTGGGCAGATCACCTGAGGTCAGGAGTTTGAGACCAGCCTGATCAACATGGAGAAACCCTGTCTCTACTAAAAACACAAAATTAGCCGGGTATGGTGGCGCATGCCTGTAATCCCAGCTACTCGGGGGGCTGAAGCAGGAGAATCACTTGAACCTGGGAGGCAGGTTGCGGTTGAGCTGAGATCATGCCTTTGCACTCCAGCCTGGGCAACAAGAGCGAAACTCCATCTCAAAAAAAACAAAAAAAAACAACTCCAATCAAGGTAATAGGCAAGGAAACTTAGGAAGGCAATTTTAAAGTTGCCAGATTTAGCAAATAAAAATAGGAGATTCCCAGTTAAATTTGAATTTCAGATAAACCACAAACAAGTTTTAGCAAAAGTATGTCCCAAATATTGAAAGAATGGGACAGACAGTACTGAAACATGATTCGTGATTTATCTGAAATTCCAGTTTAACTGGGCATCCTGCATTTTATCTGGTAGCCCTCTCAGTTTTAGGCAATTAGTTGGTCCTGGTTACTAAAAAGTCTTTGTGTCGGAGAGAAACTGGTCAAGTGTAGCAAAGAACAGGATAACCAACCCCCAAGAGCCAGAAGTGAACAATATCCATTCAAATACCATACAGAGGGAAGAGCTTTGGCAATGCAGATGTGAGCATTATGATGTCCTTGGTGAGGCTGTCACTCAGTTGGGAAGAAATGCTTCTCAATATGATCATTAACTGTCGTTAGTTTGATTCCCACGTACCAAGTCCCATGTATATGGCACATGGGGCTCTGCTAAAACGAATATTTCTGTCTGCCTGACCTCTATAAAATTGTTATTCTGTATTATGTGAGCTGAATTGTTTGAGTCTGTTCCTAACACATATATTCATGCCCACAAAAATTGGGTTTCTGGTCTTGCAAAGTTAAGAACAAGGCCTTGAGCAGAGCTGACTTTATCAAGGTAAGTGCCACTTCAGAAGGATACTTAAAGACCAGGTGGCAGGTCCTCCCCAGACTCTGCATCACTGTTTGCTGAGGGCGTTTTTTTTTTTTGTTGCAGTTTGTTTTGTCTTGTTTTTATTTGAAATTGTACCAACCACAAGGATTTGAGGCCATCGAATAAAATGAAATGGAAGAGCCACATGAGAAAAAACTTCTTGGAAGGTTGAGTTTACCTGAGATCTCCTCAAAAACAATTCCTGTTTTTCAGTGATTTTTCCTCCCTTTTTATAAAATTCCTTCCTTGGATTTTGTAGTTCTTATTGGCCCCCAGATACACAACAAAGAGGTCCCGCCATGGAAGACGAGGAACAGGAGCTGCCATGTAAAATAGGAGTCATTTGCAAGTTGGATATTTAAGTTCTCCCTGCAATAAATGGTCTTTTCCTTTTGGCCTTCCTAAAAGTTTATGAACATGAGCTTTTCAGCATCCCCCACTGTTCTCTGCCCAACTGCTCCCTAACTCTAATTCTCCATTGGGGACTTTCTTGTTGCTTTTAATTTTTTCTGTTTGTTGTTAGTTTTGAGACAGAGTCTCGCTCTGTTGCCCAGGCTGAAGTGCAGTGGCCCGATCTCAGCTCACTGCAACTACCTCCCGGATTCAAGCGATTCTTGTGCCTCAGCCTGCGGAGCAGCTGGGACTACAGACACACACTATCACGCCTGACTGATTGCTTTTAATTTTTTAAGTTGAAATTCTAATTCCCAGGGGTGGACTTTAGTGTAAAATAATATTGCTAAGTATACTCTACTCCCTCTTGGTATTCAATAAATATTTTATTTTTGTGGTGATGATGATGTAGATAATGGTAATCATGTTAGACAGAATCAGCTTCATTAATTCTGATAGATGTTTTCATTGCATCCAAAACTCTCAGAACACTTGGCATGACCAGTCTTGAACTACTGCAGTGCCAGTGGGCTTAGATTTTTACCTCCTACTAAATTATGTCATTGGTATGCAGTTTTTTGTGAAGACAAGTGGGAGGAATAAATCCCATAATAAAACAATTTTCCTTAAACAAGGCTTTGGAACAGACTTTTATACATTGTAGTTGCTTTTTTGTTTTGTTTTTGTTTTTTTTTTTTTTTAACAGAGTCTCCCTCTGTCGCCCAGGCTAGAGTGCAGTGGCACTACCTTGGCTCACTGCAACCTCCACCTCCCAGGTTCAAGCCATTCTCCTGCCTCAGCCTCCGAGTAGCTGGGATTACAGGTGTGCACCACCACACCAAGCTAATTTTTGTATTTACAGTAGAGACGGGGTTTCACTTGGCCAGGCTGGTCTCAAACTCCTGACCCCAAGTGATCCACGCACCTTGGCCTCCCAAAGTGCTGGGATTATAGGCGTGAGCCACTGCGCCTGGCCTATAGTTGCTTTTAACTGCTAATATAGAAGTCCACTACATTTACCTATCTTTATTACCTAACACTCAGGTAAATCTTCTTGCTTCTCTGCTCTCCCCAAGAAAGTTATTACAATTATAGAAGCAGAATATTGCATGCCTTACATTTGCTTCTTTAAAATCTATGCTTTTCAATATTCTCTTATTAAGTGTTGGATTTATTTAGGCCCTGAACTTTCTATTCAGTTCTAAGAAATGGAATTTTGTCTGTTGCCTTGAAAAAGCAAGATAGGAGAGGAACGGACCACTAAGCAGGCACAGAAAGAAACAAAATTACAAAAAGAATACAGTCATTTTAAAAAAGCTTTTTTAGATAAAGAGGCTGAAAACATTTACAAAAAATAAATCTTGTCCTTTACTTTACAGCCATGAATATGCCCTTGTGAGACAGTCTATAAAAATCCCTTTCAAGAGATTCGAACATCAAAGGTCTAATGTCTTCTGTGGAATATATCCTTTAATTCTAAATGAATTGGCCATCAGAAGTAACTATTGTGTATTCAAAATGGCATCCATAACTCAAGATATGAATTGCCTTTTACTTTGTCAGACAAAATAGTCTTATCTCCATCTTTGTATTTTTTAATGTTCAATGATAAATAAATCAATGACTCTCAGAGGCTCCTTATCTTAAACCATGGGTTTGAGATATTTATTCCTGACATAATGGTATACATAATCACTGCCTATGTTGCAAAGAAAGATTATTTACTCTTCTCTGTCTCTATTAAGGGTAGAATTAAAGAAAATGGATTTACCAGGAGAAGCAAAGTTCAGGCTCAAAGTAGCACTGTTGTCACAGAAAGTTCTTAGACACTGGAATAGATTAGCAAAAGAGATTATATATTCTCTTTTGTGTAGGCTTCTAAAACAAGGATGAATTTAAGTCTGACTGGGTTGTGGGTTTCTGATGAAACACCATTAGTTCACTCAATAAGGACATTATGGGGATAGTTGTAGATGTGGAAAAGCTACCAAATATATTTACTGAGAAGAACTGTATTATTGTTTATTATCTACCTTCTAACAGATGTTGTTTATGCCACTTCTAAAGAATGTGATTCAGTTATTAACATCAAGTTCAGGACACACAAGAGTACATTCAAAGAGCACACTGACAGCAAAAGCAAAGGACAGGATACTATCAATGGAGATTTTCTCCATTATAATGTAGCTCATAATCAGAATAATACCAACAATTTGAATACTGGTTGACCAAGGTTTAAATATGGTATGGATGTCAGTGCAAAAAACAAACAAACAAACAAACAAAAAAGGACTTTCCTTCAGTGTAACACTCAACCTTCTGCTAAATTTTTTATTCCTATAAATTTTGGTTAGTTTTTCTGGCCAAACAGCCCTAGATGAGTTCATGTTTCACAGTCATTAAGCCATGGGCACTGCATCATGCAATGTGGGTTATGTGTGTATTTTGGCATTGAGCTTAGCTCTGTGGTTAATCAATCATCGACAAATGTTTTTGTTTTGTGGGAGGTATGTGGAGTACGCAAAGATCAATAATTGAACTCAACACTCCCTGGGAATCTTAAATTTAGTTGAGAGGAAAAGGTATATACTTAAAAACATTACCAATAACACACAATGTAAAATTTCTTTATAGGTTTCTTTCGTGATCTAAAGGGAGTATGGATTTTCATCATCTTTTTCCATGATACTACCACAAAGCAGAGCTATTCTTAATATAGTTAGTGCATATGTGTGTAACTGTCTTTCCCCCAAGAAAACTATAAGCTCTTTGAATTAAGACAGTGTGTTTTAAATAATCTCACATCTCCCACAACACCTACAGAAGTGCCTTGACATAGCAGCTGTTCAAAAAGTATTTGTTGACCAATCATGGCCATAGCTTATGCCAAAATAAATATGTAACACTACAATGCTCAACATTTTATAATTATGAAGCATGAAAATGAATACTACTCACATGCAAAGGAAATTTGGCTAGCTTCAGAATGAAATACATCAATCTCATTCAAATTGGGAAGATACATTCCAGCGTAAGTGCCTCTGAGACTTAGGATTTAATTATTTTTTTACATCCTTTAAGAAAGGATTAGTCCATGTGTGCATGTGTCCTGTCTGAAACCAGAGAACTGAGCCAACTGATGTTTCAAGTCCCTTTCTAACCACAAGTCTGTGATCCTTTTTATTGGTGAAGTTCACATTAATTTAAAGAAGAGTTGCAGGCCTGACGTGGTGGCTCACACCTGTAATCCCAGCACTTTGAAAGGCCAAAGTGGGTGGATCACCTGAGCCCATGAGTTTGAACCCAGCCTAAGCAACATGGCCTAGCCACCACGCCTGGCTAATTCTTTGATTTGTTGTAGAGACAGCCTGGGAGACTGAGGCTGCAGTCAGTCGTGATCATGCCACTGCACTTCAGCCTGGGCAACAGAGTGAGACCTTGTTTCAAAACACAAAACAAAACAAAGAAACAAAAAACAAAGAGAAGTTGTGCACGAACAAGAAATACCCTGAGTGTAAGATTAAAAACAAAAACAGAAACCTGCTTCAAGATGAATCCAGAACTAGATTTCATGGAGGCCTAAGTCCTTTGAAGTAGCTACAGAAATATGTTTTGTTTTATTTTTTTTTCTCAAGACCTGCAATATAAAGTAGGCATAAAAGATTCACTTTGCAGAATCAGTCCAAAGCAATTCCTCCATAACTTGTTTACAAAAATAGCCAAAGGGGTGGAAAAACTTCCTTCAGAATCAGGGTGATTGAAAGCATGTCTCATACAGAGAAAATTATTTACTTTTGGACTGGTCTAAAGTGTGAGGCATCACCACAAAAGAATAAATGAATTTTTCTCCAAAAGATTCCCGGTAAAGATAAATGGAGGGTCATGTGATGTTCTTTCTTTTCTCTTCTCTTTTTGCTTTTAGGAGCCTTCTATAAGTGGTATTCAGGCATAGTGATATGTTTTGTTTTCCTTCTGTTTCTCTCTTTGCAAAAGGCGTTTTAAGGCACTTGCCATTACCAGCTAATGTTCATTTTATGACATTGTTCCTAGCAATCAATCTTACATTGATGGGCACTTCTCAGTCAGAGTCAGATCATATTCTGCTTGGTTCATCAAAAAAAAAAAAAAAAAAAAAAAAGATTTTTTTCCCTTGTTACTCTCCATTTCTCCTTTAAATTCTATTTCTTTGTTTTTCTCGTCTCATACTTCTACTTTCTAGATTTCATACTGCTGCTTTTAAAACTTAATGTCTTCTCCAGTGTATACATTGTTCCTTGTTTCAAAGACATGAGCCTGAGCACTTTGGCGCAATCCTTTTCAATTTCATAGCCTTTAATTCCAGTATGCTGCTGTGTTTGAGGCAGCCTTGAGGACTATAACAAAATTTCACGTGGTGCAATGCATTATTCATTCATAAGCAGTTTTACAGGCCCGTTCTTTTGCCCAAGGCACAAACATAAGCAATTGATCTTACTTCCTCTCCCTCTCCTTCTACCTGAGAATAAGAAGTGTGGCAGACATCAAGGACATCTAAAGCAGATGATAAATATATGGAAGAAATTATCCATTATCCCAGGTTGTTGCTCCAAGCCTGCCCAATGTCATCCCTTTCCCAGCCTCAACTCCTCCGCCTCCTCCCCACCATCCTGAAGTAAATGGGAGTAACACCTGTGTTATGGACTGAGTTGTATTCCCCCAAAATTCACACGTTGAAGCCCTAACTCCCAGTACCTCAGAATGTGACTGTATTTGGAAAGAGAGTCTTTTCTAAATTTTTATTTTTATTTTTAGAGACAGGGTCTTGCTCTGTTGCCCAGACTAGAGTGCAGTGGTGCCATCATAGCTCACTGTAACCTCAAATTCCTGGGCTCAAGGAAAATTCCTGGGCTCAAGGGATTCCCCTGCCTAGCCTCCTGAGTACCTGGGACTACAGGCATGGGCCACCATGCCTGGCTAATTTGTTGTTTTTTTTTTTGGCAGAGACAAAGTCTCGCTATGTTGCCTAGGCTGGTCTCGAACTTCTGAGCTCAAGTGATCCTCCCACCCTGGCCTCCCAAAGTGCTGGAATCGCAGGCGTAAGCCACTGAGCCCAGCCAAGAGGGTTTTTAAAGAGGTAATTAATTAAAAATTCAATCCCGTATGCCTTGTGTCCTTATAAAAAGGACACAGACACACATGGAAGATCATGTGAAATCACAGAAAGTAGCCATCTACAAGCCACGAAGAGAGGCCTCAGATGAAACCAACCCCATTGACACCTTGATCTTGGGCTTCTAGACTCCGCAACTATGAGAATATTAATTTCCGTTGTTTAAGGCTCTTGGTTCATGGTACTTTGTTAGGTACCCCTAACAGACTAATACAGCCTGGCACAGTTGGAGGTCTCTTCTGATTGGCTAGTGCTTTTGCCATGCTGAGTATTTTCAATAGCTTCCCTGGTTGAAGCAAAACAGTTATATATTTAGAGGGGAAGCATAGGAAAATCAGTCTCCCAAAAGGAGCATATTTTCAGACCAGAAAATCCACAGGTGGCACCTTTTTTACATTGCAGCTCTCCTTAGTAGTAGAATCTGGCTATGCATTTGAGCCATTTCTTAAGAACATGACTTGAACTGCTGTAGAGGCCACCTGGAGGTTCTTGGCCTTTTCTGGGATAAGAGAGCAAACAAGTGTTCAAACAATCTAAGCAAAAGTATTGCAGAGGAACCAGGAGCATGAATTTAGCTTCAAAATAGGATAATAATAGTTTTGATATCCTAGGATTATTGGGAGAATTAAATGCAATAAGGTGTAATGGACTAAACACAGTGTCTTTAACACCCATTACATATTCAATGAATACTATTATGTGAATCAAAGTGCAGACCCAGGTAATGAAGTATTGATTTTCAGCTGTAGAAGCAGGTATTTCCTGAGTTGATGGCTAATGGATTTTTTTCTTTCTCGAGGAACTTTCTGGGAATAAAAATGGACCTATTGGTATCCCTATATTTAAACTTCAGGTTATTGTGGAAAGAACAATTTTCTGGGAATAGATTTTAGAATGGTAATTTTGGCATAATTCTGTGGCATTTTCTTGGAATTTCACCAAGTTTCATCAATAAAACTGTAAAATTTAAGTAATTTGCACTATGTCCATCCACCAGGTTCCCATTAACACTAAATTTTTCCCCAAGCAGAAACATTCTTACATAGGCAGAAAATGTTTTTAAATTTACTGAAATTATACTATTATTTAAATGATCTAGCATTTTATGAAACTGCAGTTAACTAGAACCAATTACATGACTTACATAGCTGAAAATAAGTTGGAATTATAATAGTGTCTGACCTATTACAGATATTTAATAGATTTATCTCATTTAAGGATCTCAAAACATAATAATTATGGAGATGTGCTTCTCATCTGCTCCAATTTCCTTATTTATCAAATGAGACACTAAACCTACAAGAGATTGCCCAATATCAGGGCAAAGCATACACAGGAACCCAAATCTCTGGATGCGTAACCCAGGACTCTTCCTCTTCTATTCAGTGGCACTTTTATGTTTCAAGGGGAGAGAAACACATTTAAGAGTTTAACCAAAGATTTAGCTTCCTGGCCAGGCACAGTGGCTCACACTGTAATCCCAGCGCTTTGGAGAACAAGGCAGGTGGATCACCTGAGGTCAGGAGTTGGAGACCAGCCTGGCCAACATGGCGAAACCCCGTCTCTCCTAAAAACTACAAAAATTAGCCAGACATAGTGGTGCATGCCTGTTGTCCCAGCTACTCAAGAGGCTGAGGCGGGAGAGTCGCTTGAACCCAGGAGGCGGAGGTTGTAGTGAGCTGAGATCATGCCACTGCACTCCAGCCTTGGTGACAAAGATTTAGCTTCCCAACTAAGCATCGTAATCTACATTGACACCTCTGTGCCTGGGCTGGGCTCATGTTCCCTCACCTGAATTGAACATTTGTATCTTCCTTGTCTGGCTAAGGATACTTACACATGGTTACAAACTCACCTTAGCCATCCTGTTCAGGAAACTCTCCCTGATTACCGAGGCTGGGTGGAATGCCCCCATCACACCTGTTCTGTCTTAGCACTCAGAGTCAACTAGCCACGTGTCAGGCACCCAGCTGCCCACGGTGCCTCCTCCAGCATCCCACTCCAGCTTGTATTGTTTTTAGTGTGTATCGCCCCTCAGTCCCTCAGACCTTCCCACAGTCTGTATTCTGCCTGGCCTGTATCCTCCCTTAGTCTGTACCCCTGACTGTTATCCTCCCTTCAGTCTGCATCACGCCCCAGCCTGTATCCTCTCTTAATTTGTACCACTTCCTAACCTGTATCCATCTCAGCTTTTATCCACCTTCCTGTATCCTCCCCAAGCTATTCCCCCACAAGACGGTATCCTGTATCACTCCCGAATCCCCCAGCCTGTATCTCCTCTTGAAAGGCAGAATTCTAAGATGGTCCCAAAGAGTCCTAGCCTCTGGTATGCATAATTCACATCAGAGTAATTCAGTAATTACTCTTTTCCCATTCAGTCAAACATGAGTCAGTAATTTGGTCAAACATGACTCCTTTCCCAGTAATTTAGTCAAACATGAATCTAGTGCAGCTGTGAAGTTGCAGATGTAATTAAGGTCCCAAATCAGTTGATTTTAAGATACGGAGAGGGCTAAGCCTCGTGGTGCGCGCCTGTAGTCCCAGCTACTAGGGAAGCGGAGGTGGGAGGGTCACCTGAGCCCAGGAGTTCCAGGATGCAGTGAGCCCCAATCACACCATTGCACTCCAGCCTGGGCTACAGAGCAAGATCCTGTCTCAAAAATAAAAATAGGGAGATTATCTAGTAGGGCTGACATAATCAATGGACCCTTTCAATCTGGATGTAGAGGTTATAAACAGAGAAGTCAGAGATTCAAAGCGTGAGAGGACCTGGGAAGAGAACCACATGACAAGGAACTGCGGGCGCCCTCTAGTGGTTCCGAATGCCGTGGCCAAAAGCCAGCAAGATGCTTCACTCCTACAGCCACAGGAGTTGAATTCTTCCAACAACCTTGTGAGTTTAAGAGGTTCCTGAGCCCTGGAAAGGAGCACAGCCCAGCGACACTTTCATTCTCCCCTTGGGATACACTGAGTGGAGAACTCAGCCACACCGTGTCTGGACTTCTGGCCTACAGCACTGTGAACTAATAAACGGTGTGTTTTAAGACACTAAGTGTATAAAAATTTGTTATATAACACAGAAACTTAATACAACACCTTCCGCAGCCCGTGCACCCCAGTCCGTATCCCCTCAATCTATATCCCACAGCCTGTATCACTCCAGCCTGAATTCCCCCAGGATATATCTCCGTAGCTTGAGTCATTTCCCAGTCTGTATCACCCACTCCAGCATGGATGCCTCTGGCCTACATTCCTCTCAGCTTGTACCATCCCCCAGCCTAAATGCCCCCTACATACCCACAGCTTGTCATATAATGCCCCCATCAATACCATCTCTCTCTCTCTCTCTCTCTCTCACACACACACACACACACACCACTAGCACCGCTAACACCACCACCCACCACCTGCACAGCACAGCACCCTCAGTGATTCTGCCCAAAGAGTACACCACTCGGGTTCACAGTCTGCAGCACCAGATGGAAATTTTGTCTCCTTTCCAAGACGGGTGAGCAGGACTGGGCAACCCAAAGGGAAAATGTAGTCTCTTCTTTGCTTCTTTGAGCCTTAAGCCGATCACGAGCAGCCAGTCAGCCCTGCTTCCTATGCACTGAGCTCTGCACTAGTTTCCCCAGCAGTCTAGAATCACCTCCCACCCCCACCAAGCCGGCAGCAGGCACTCCCTTTCCAAAGGGAAATGAAATGGGGCCCAAATCAGTTGGCCAAATCCTCTCATCTTTCCTATCGAAGAGTTTGAAAATTCCTTTTCTCCAGGAGGATTGCTGACCCCCTCCACCCATTCTCCACCTCCAGTCCAGAGCTGGCCTTCTGGACTTTTCTGTCCTTCTGGACTTTTCTTCATCTGTGCCATCCCATAACTTACATTTGCAAGATGGTATGTTTCTCAGTGATGTATTCCTCCATAATTATCCTTGTACCTTAACCTGAACTTTTTCTGAGTTGGTTGGGATGAGTTGTATAAGTAACCAATACCTACTGTCAAATAGCAAACATTAGGTGAAGAACATAGAACATCTGTGTAAAAGGATAAATAACTTCACGTGTACAAACATATACACATACAAAGTATATGCATCTATACAGTGTGTATGTACATACACATATATAATATGTATTACATTTAATATATTTATAGATTTTATATATATATATATATATAACAACAACTCTGCAAGGTGTAATTACTATTCCTATTTCATAGATGAGGAAATTGAGGTTCACAGAAGTTAACTAAGTTGTCTAATGGCACACAGCAAGCAAGCAACAGAGCTGGAATACCAACTTGAGCAGTCTGGCTCCAGAGTTGATCTTCTTACCCACTCTGCTGAACACTTACAAGGTGTCAGGATCACTGTGCTAAGTAGGGCGCATGCATCAATTATGGCAAGAAAAGAGCAGGAGAGAAAGCAGAGAAAACTGTGTGCTAAAGCAATCAGGACAGTTTTCACAGAGAAAGTGGGGCTTGAGCTAGCATGAAGGGAAAAGTTGGACTCAAACTTACAAGGGTAGGGTATTCAGGTTGGAGGAATGGAATGAACTAGGCACAGGAGTAGGGGCATGCATGTTATGGTAGCATAATTTGTATAAGGGAGCTATGGGAAATAAGACAGGAGAGGTTAAGTGGAGACCACATTGTGGCTGCCTTGAATGTTAAGCCAAGGCATTTGGCCTTAATTATAAGGCAAGAAGAGGAAGACCTAGGAAAATTTTTGAGCAAGTGAGTGGGAGAGGAGAGAGACAGTTGAATATGGTGAATGACTGAACTTGGGAGATAAAAAGAATTTAAAAATTATTCCAAAATTTAGTTCTTGGGTGATTCAAGTAATTTTTATTTTAATAATACAAATTGATTAAATTATATGTGGGGCTGAAATTTGCTTCCTTGCAATAGTTACACACATGATTGTTCTTTAAATTCTGCTGGGATGGAAATCCCATTTTGCCCTCCCCATAAAGCAATCCAGGAAAAATTTGTGTAGGGCCAGACAAGTATGAAAAGTCAACAGGATCATTAGAATCCTATGGATTCTCCTACCCTAGAGAAAAATTCAAAATTTCAGCTATACTATGGGCATTTTAGCAACAAGCCAGTTGCCCTCTGGGATAGTACCCCAACTAAATAGGATGTTATGGAGCTTTGCAATGATTCCAAATACTTACATAGGTTGTTGTAGGAGTTACATGTTTTGCTGTGGGAGTAACATAGAGTCTAATCCCCTTTCCCATGAGAATGCTATGTCATACTTTATCAGACCGTATATATGAGTTATTGACCTCCAACTACTGGACTCCAAAACATATACAAACCCAAGATTTTGACAGACAGATTGAGAGCTTAGGCTGTGGCAGGGCTACTCTCTGTCAGTTTTCAAGCTATTCTCCAAAGCATCTCCAGCCAACACCAGCACCACTTGCTAGCCTGGAGGGACCTTGCCCATCATACATGTCTTTGAGGATCTCTGCTGTGTTGGTCAAACCATCTTTGCCAAGAACTTCTTGTAGCTTTCTACGAGAAAGATTTTGCCCTTTTGTGTCTAGCTTATTTCACATAGTGTCTAGCTTATTTCACATAATGTTTTTCAAAGTTTACCCATGTTATAGCATGTATTAGAACTTCATTCCTTTTTATGACTGAATAGTGTTCCATTGTATGCCTCAAACTGTGATTGGACTCTTCATCCACAGAGGCCTGCTTCCATCCTAACTGAGTAACTAGACTTTAATAATGGACTCTAAATGAAATTGGAACTCACTGATTCTGTGGCTAATGCAATCCGTCTATTGAGTATTAATATATTCCCTGTGAGATTTGTTCTTGCTATTCTCCCTCTCTTTCAGCGTTATGAAAAAGAAAAAATATATCTTTCTATGGCAATAAATCATGTGATTCATGAAATCATACTTTGATCGTCTCCCTATTTTAATCTACAAAACATAGAACAGCTGAGGAACTCAACTCTAGGAGCTCCTTTCTTGCTCTATATTTATATCGAGTGGGTGAGAAGTAGGTTTCTATTGACAGTGAGATCAAAGCAGGCCTGATTTGCTAAAGGTGTAGAAAATATTATTGGTCCAAAGTTATATATCATAGTTAATCACTATATACTCTCCCATCTTTTTAGATACCTCATTATTTTAAAGTGCTATTAGGGGGTTAGTTGCTGTGAATATGCAACCTAAAAGACATATTTTAAACTTTTCCTCCACGGAAGGAATTAACAATAAATGAGAACAAAAAGTGCGTGGGAAAATATACTTCACAGCAGCCCTGGTACACATTGCAAATACTCAACCAAAGCAGTAGAAGTGCCTGGTGTCCTCCAGCACTGCCTGGCATGGGAGAGTGAATGGAAGAAGCACAGGGCAGAGACTGGAACCTGTCGCACCACCCCCACCTCCACCACCACCACAGGATAGTCCACACCTGCTTGCTAAAGCCAAAAAACAGAAACTTCAGAGCCAGTTCAATAAACACTCTAGTCTTGCAGTTTACCAGCTGCATTTACCTTGGACAAGTTACCTCTGTGTGTCATATCATTATTCCAAAATAAAAGGTTAAAAATAATCTATGCCGGGTGCGGTGGCTCACGCCTATAACCCCAGCACTTTGGGAGGCCAAGGCAGTCAGATCACAAGGTCAGGAGTTCGAGACCAGCCTGGCCAACATGGCAAAACCTTGTCTCTACCAAAAATACAAAACTTAGCTGGGCATGGTGGCAGGCACCTGTAATCCCAGGTACTTGGGAGGCTAAGGCAGGAGAATCACTTGAACCCAGGAGGCGGAGGTTGCAGTGAGCCAAGGTCATGCCATTGCACTCCAGCCTGGGAGACAAGAGCAAGACTCTGTCAAAAAGAAAATAAATAAATAATCTACTACATTAAACAACATTTGCGAAGCACCTACCATAGCACCCAAAACATCGAGGACACCCATAACTATTCATTCTTTGTGTCTTCCCCACAGTGCGCAGCAGGAAACAGTGGGGGTAATGGGATCTTCCAACAGGCATCTAGGCAGAGCCCACGACCAGGGAATCCAAGAGAAAGTAGATTGTGAAGTATTAGACTGGGGTCAGGTGCCTCCACAGCTACTCTGCAGCTTACTGGGACAGACTGGCAGGGTGGAGTGTTAGTGGGAAGGTAAATGGAGTCAGAAGTGGAGTCCCAGGGAAGGCGCCAAACCCCTGGAGATTAAGTAGAGAAGAAAGGGAATTTAAACGGGAATTATGTATAACGGGGGAGGGTATGGGAATGGGAAGGAATTCAGGACTACAGTGGATCTTACAAAATCTTGAAGGTGAGTACTTTCAACAAAAAATACTGAGCCAAGGCAGGAAAACCTTCCTCCCAAGACCAAGATTCGGGACAGACTCCCCTGAGAAAACTGGCAAGAAAAGGACGGGGTTTGGCGACAAAACAAAGACCCAATTATCATAACTGGGATAGAAAATGAGAGCAAGGTCAGAGCCGGTGACAAGATCAGATCAGGAGGAACAGCTGCCACATGGTGCTGAGTCACTGCAACCTGATGCTGAGTCAGCAGAAGACCGACCCTCTGATTGGTCCCCAAGCTTGGGGCAGGGCTAAGCATGCAGATGGCAGCCCAGAGCCCTCAGCTGGGAGCCAGAAGCGGGAATCTAAGCTTGGCATTGAAAGGGCAAATATTCCACAGAATCTTACAGTCAGGGGCCCTCCAGACACCAGAAGACATTCTCCTCTCTGTTTTCAGAGTATATTAACAAATACCTTTAAGAATACTTCTGTCCTTTGGCTTCACACTCACCTGGGGAACGTGTTAAAAATAAGTGTTCCAGCCCACCTCAAACTTAACAAATCAGAATCTTTATGGATGGGGACAAAGCAGTTAGATTGGGTGAGTCTTGATATAAACTAGATTTGGAAAGACAGAGTGTAAGATTCTAAACTTTAAAAGGATACTCTTGCTCACCTTGACTCTGATTTTATGTATTGGCACCTGTGTTAATTGGCAGTCTCTCCCTTCACTCTCTGAAAAGTAACTAGTCTCTAATAACCATATGGGTCTCAGACTCTGTGGTAGGCTCAGGTAGGTTCTGAGGAGGAAGTGGGGAGGTAAAACATATACAATATAAAATATGCCACTTTCATCAGTCTTAAGTGTAAAATTCAGAGGCATTAATTATGTTATACAATTATCACCACTGTGTATTTTCTTTTTCATCACTCATAACAGAAAGTCTATATCCTTTAAGCAATAATTCCACATTCTCCCATACCTCCAGCCCCCGGCAACCTCTAATCTACTTTCTGCCTCTATAAATTTGCCTATGCATGATATTTCGTATAAGTGGAATCATACAATATTTGTCCTTTTGTGTCTAGCTTGTTTCACATAGCATATTTTTCAAGGTTGATCCATGTTGTAGCGTGTATTAGAACTTCATTCCTTTTTATGGCGGAATAGTATTCTGTTGTATGTATATGCCACATTTTGTTTATCCATTCTTCTGTTGATAGATCCTTGGATTGTTTCCACCTTTTGGCTATTGTGAAGAATGCTGCTCTGAACATTGGTGTACAAGTATATTTTTGAGTAACTCTTTTCCATTATTTTGAGTATATACCCAGGTGTGCTTATATGGTAATTCTGTGTCTCACTTGTTGAGGAACTGCCAGACTGTTTTCCACACCAGGTGCACTGTTTCACATTCCTATTGCTAACATATAAAGATTTCAATTTCCCCAAATCCTCAACAACACTTGTTATTTTCCATTTTTTGATAAGTCATCATAGTAGGTGTGAAGTGATAACTTGTAGTTTTAATTTGTATGTCTCCATTGACTAATGATGTTGACATCTTTTCATGTGCTTATTGGCCATTTGTTTATCTTCTTTGGAGAAATGTTTATTCAAGCCTTTTGTCCACTGTAAGATGGACAAAAATGGTTTATCTTTTTGTTGTTTGTTTACAACCATTTTGTTTTAAAATTATTTGTCTTTTTGTTGTTGAATTGTAGAAGTTTTTTTTATATACTTTGGATATTAAACCCTTTTCATATGTACAATTTGCAAGTATTTTTCCTATTCTATAAGTTGTTTTTTCACTTTCTTGACAATGTTCTTTGATGCACAAAAAATTTAATTTTGATGAAGTCCAATTTACATACTTACTCTTTTGTTGCTTATGCTTTTAAACTCATATTAAGAATCCAGGCCAAGTGCGGTGGCTCACGCCTGTAATCCCAGCACTTTGGGAGGCCGAGATGGGTGGATCACCTGAGATCAGGAGTTCGAGACCAGCCTGGCCAACATGGTGAAACCCTGTCCCTACTAAAAATACCAAAATTAGCCAGGCATGGTGGTGGGTACCTGTAATCCCAGCTATTCGGGAGGCTGAGGTAGGAGAATTGCTTGAACCTGATAGGCAGAGGTTGCAGTGAGCTGAGGTTGTGCCACTGCACTCCAGCCTGGGCAACAAGAGTGAAACTCCATTTCAAAAAAAGAATACATTGCCAAATCAAAAGTCATAAAAATTTAGCCCCATGTTTTCTTCTAAGAGCTTTACAATTTTAGTACTTATGGTTAAGTTGTTGATGGATTTGGAGTTAATTTTCTATATGGTATGAGAGATAGAGATCCAAACTCATTGTTTTGAATGTGGAAACTCAGAACCATTTGTTGAAGATGCTATCTTTTTCCATAGAGTGGATTTGTTACCATTATCAAAAATCAATTGGCCATATTATTATTTAATAGGTACAGATTTTCAGATTTGCAAAATGAAAAAAGTTCTGGAGATGGATGGTGAAGAATGCAACTGTATGTAATGTCACTGTACTGTACACTTCAAAAGATGGTAAATTTTGGCTGGGTGCAGTGGCTCATGCCTGTAATCCCAACACTTTGGGAGGCCAAGGCGGGTAGATCATGATGTCAGGAGTTTGAGACTAGCCTGGCCAATATGGTGAAACCCCGAATACAAAAAAAAAAAATTAGCCAGGCATGGTGGCATGCGCCTGTAGTCCCAGCTACTCAGGAGGCTGAGGCAGGAGAATCACTTGAACCTGGGAGGCAGAGGTTGCAGTAAGCCAAGATCACGCCACTGCACTCCAGCCTGGGTGACAGAGTGAGACTCCATCTCGAAAAAAAAACATGGTAAATTTTATGTTATGTATATGTTACCACAGTTGTTTCTGTTAATTTAATTTAATTTTTAAAATTTTTAAAAATACATTTGGGGGTAGGTACAAGTGCAGTGTTTTTACATGGAGATAGTGCGCAGTAGTGAAGTCTAGGCTTTTAGCATAACCATCACCAGAATAGTGTATATTGGACCTACTAGATAATCCTCATCTCTTACCCTTTCCCACCCTCCCACCTTTCCAAGTCTCTAATGTCTATTATTCCACTCTTTGTGTTCATGTTATTACAATTTTTAAAACCCAATTGGCCATAGATGTATGGGTTTATTTATGGACTCTCAATTCTGTCCCATTGGTCTGTGTGTCTATCCTTATGCTAATACCACAGTTTAGTTTTATTTCTGTAGCTTTGTAGTAACTTTTGATATCAGGAAGTGTGAATAATCCAACTTTATTCTTTGTGTTCAGGATTGTTTTGGCTATTCAGGGACCCTTGCAATTCCATACGACATTGAGGATCATCTTTTCCATTTCTGTGAAAAAAAGATGTTGGAATTTTGATAGGGATTGTGCTGAATCTGTAGATAGCTTTAGGTAGTATTGCCATTGTAACAATATTATGTCTTCCAGTCCATGAACACGGACTGTCTTTTCATTTACTTAAGTCTTGTTTCTTTCATCAGTGTTGGTCATGTTCGGTTCAGGTAGGTTATTAAGCTATAGAGTTTTTCTTCCATTGCTTCAGTATAACACATTTTACATTAAAAAAAGAAAAATAAAGAAAGAAATGTAACTTACAAGAAGGCAACCAGTATTTTATTCATTTTGCTGCCATTTACTCATGAGAAGATAAGACTTATAGACCACTCAGTATTAAACCAGCATTTATTGATGATTCATTCCATTCTGAGTCCTGGGCTAGATCCTGGAAAGTCTCTGCTTTCCATAAGTTTTTAATAATATAAGTATTGGATAGAAATCTAACTAGTGATGGTAAAATAGGAAATGTTATAAAGCAGCCTCGTAGAGAAAGCCAAGAAAACACAAAGGAAGCACAACTAAGTGCCCATGCGGGAGGTTGAGTTAGAAGATGTGTCAAATAGGAGGCTTTGATAGTGGAGTGAGATTTTGCCAGTCAAAAAAGGAAAATAAGAGGAAGGGCATTTTGGGAAGAGGATGTGAATAAAAGGTGAGACAAGGCATGTTCAAGAAATTCTAAAGAGGGCTACTGAGGGATGTGTGTTTGTCTGGTGTGTGTCTGTCTGTATCAGTGTATCTGTGTGCCTGTGTGTATCCGTATATGTCGGTATGTGAGATAGAGGATGGGAGGTGGGGAGAAACATGGAGATAACAGGGAGGTGGAAATGCCTAAATTGTCTGTGGTTAGTAAACCGGCCTATTCCTTTGAACACTTGTTAAAAAAAAAAAAAAAAAAAAAAAAAAGGTTAGGGCACATATCAGTTGACACATTCTTTTCAATAAATGATGATACAATTAAAAAGTTATGCTGTTGGGACACTTTTAAAAATAGAATAAAATCTGTGGAGCAGATAATAGTACTGTATTGATGTATTTCTCTGTTTTGTTTTGTTTTGTTTTGAGATGGAGTCTCCCTCTGTTGTCCATACTGGAGTGCAGTAGTGCAATCTCAACTCACTGCAAACTCCACCCACCAGGTTCAAGCGATTCTCATGTCTCAGCCTCCCAAGTAGCTGGGATTACAGGCGTGTGCCACCACACCCAGCTAATTTCTATATTTTTAGTAGAGGCAGGGTTTCACCATATTAGGTAGGCTGGTTTTGAACTCCTGACCTCAAGTGATCTGCCTACCTCGACCACCAAAATTGCTGGGATTTACCTCACCACACCTGGCCCTATATCAGTGTTAATTCCCTGATTTTGATACTTATACTAAGGTTATGACAGAGGATGTCCTCCTTAGGAAATATAAGCTGAAGTGTAAATGGGTGTCATAAACACAACTAACTTTTTAATGGTTCAGAAAAAATAGTACATATATATAAAAACAGAGATAATCATAAAATAACTGTGGTAAAATGTTAACAGTTGGAGAATCTGAGCGAAGGGTATAGTTTTTGTACTATTCTTGCAACTTTCTTAAAAGTCTGGAATTAATTCAAAGTAAAAATTACCAAAAATAAAAAGTACACTTGGGAGGCAAAGGTGGATGGATCACCTGAGTTCGGGGGTTCAAGACCAGCCTGACCAACATGGAGAAACTCTGTCTGTACTAAAAATACAAAGTTAGCTGGGCATGGTGGTGCTTGCCTGTAATCCCAGGTACTTGGGAGGCTGAGGCAGGAGAATCACTTAAACACAGGAGGCGGAGGTTGCAATGTGCCGAGATTGTGCCATTGCACTCCAGCCTGGGTAACAAGAGCAAAACTCCATCTGAAAAAAAAAAAAAAAAGAGAGAGAGAAGTAGCACTGTTTCTTCTCTCATAAAGTTCTGGAAAAGAGTTAATGTTTTTAATTTAAAATGTTTTTATGCCCATAGAAAACTGTCTGAAAGCACACCAAACTGTTTCCCGATGACTACTTCTAAGGAATAGAACTGGGAGAGATAGGAGGATTTAAAATTTTACTTTATATGTTTCTGTATTGTCTGAATATTTTATCTAGAGCACATATTAATTTTGTAATTTTGTAAAAATAAAACTAGAAAAGACTTTAAAAAGAAAAAACCTGAAAGTGATCATTGATATTTTAAAAACTCCTTTCTATTGAGTTTTAATAGGGATGGAGTGGTAAGAAAAGATATGTGTAAAGTAAAAAAATACACATTTTATAAACATACACAAAGATCAACAAATATATGCCATTATAGAAATAATGGTTGCCATTTTTTGAGAATGATTTTTTATGTTCCTGAGAAGGTTTTTTCAGAAACCGAGAGCTTGAAAATGTTACCACACAGTGCTTCATTAGTAAGGCAAATCAAAGAAACTCTCTTAATTTGAGCAAAAAGCCCACATCTTCATCTTAATTACTGCCTACACTTTGCTGAAGCTAAGGTTGTTTTTGTTCAGGATGATGTCTGTGGGCTGACATAAAAAAATTACAGCCTGTTGTAGTTTCCCTAGACCATCACCATGACATACTGAATTAAGTTTTCATTGAAATCATGCACTTAAAAGAAAGGGGCGGGGGGAGAGAGAGAGAGACAGAGAGAGAGAGAGAGAGAGAAAGTACCATTTATTCTGCATGTGAATGTAAAGAGAAATATTAAAATGACACCAATCAACCAGTACTCAATCTCCTGACCCTGGCCCTGGCCCCAGAATAGAAGACCACCAAGTCATGCTTTCCCTAGAGTTGACATGAACCCTTTCCCTAGGGTTCACTTAAAACAGAAGTGATACTAATAAAGAATCCTAAACAAAGGCCATGGATTCATGCCATCTTTCCAGTTTGGGAGAGGGCCAGAAGACTCAGGTGAAGTCAGGCATCAACCGATGAGAAAGATCTAATGCCAAGCTCGGAAGCTTCAGGTGGCCAGGGCTCATCCCTTTTATACTGTTTTATACCGTTGTCTCCCAACTCATTCCTACCACCTCTGTACACCATTGTCCTTGTCCCTCTGCCTCAAGGATGCAGGTGCAGAAGCAGAGCCTTGTCTGTTAGTTCCTGGCTTGACTAATCTATCTTACTTGTGATCCATTCAATAAATGAGAAACATTATTCTGGCTGGGTCCTTTTGTATCTAAGTATAATCTTATCTTTTGACTCTATATATTTTTGAACTAAAATAGGCTTATTATATAAACTCTGAACATAAATATGACCTAGGTTTTTTTTTTCTTTAATAAAAGGAGAAAAAACTATAGAAGAAATCTTAATCACAGATTGAAATTACTTCAATTTTTTAAAATTCCAAATTCCAAATTTTAATGATCACAAATATATCTTTTAAGATATATATGCTACAGCTTAAATTTATTTAAAAAGTATTTAGTGCCACTATTATGTTGAATAAAACACATCCCCAAGCCGGATGCAGTGGTGCACACCTGCAGTCGCAGCTACTCAGGAGGCTGAAGCTGGAGGATTGCTTGAGTCGAGGAGTTCAAGGCCAGCCTGGGCAACATAGCAAGACCCCATCATTTAAAAAAAATTACCCTGCTTTTAAGAACCTTATACTTTAACAACTATAACTATTTTATTGATTTTTTAAAAGAGGGCAGGCTGGGTGTGATGGCTCATGCCTGTAATCCCAGCACTTTGGGAGGCCAAGGCCGGCCCATCATGAGGTCAGGAGGTCAAGACAAGCCTGGCCAACTTAGTGAAACCCCATCTCTACTAAAAATACAAGAATTACCCGGATGTGGTGGCACATGCCTGTAATCCCAGCTACTCAGGAGGCTGAGGCAGGAGAATAGCTTGAACCCAGGAGGCAGAGGTTGCAGTGAGCCAAAACTACACCATTGCACTCCAGCCCGGACAACAGAGTGAGACTCTGTCTCAAAAAAAAAAAGGCAATAAGAGATCACCTAAATATACCATATCATTCTATCAGTTAGATAATAGATTCTTTGGGGCAAGTTTGCTGAATGACACACAAAAAGTAGTAGAACCTTACGGTGTTGGTCCATTATGCCTGCCATGACAAAATACCATAGTGACTTATAAACAACAGGTTATATATATGTAACAAACTTTCACATGTACTCTATAAATTTGTAAAAATAAAAAATACATTTTAAAATGTTTTAAAGACTTCCAACAAACATGTGACCAATTTTCTGAATTAAATCCCGTGTAAAATACTAAAAAAAAAAAAAAAAATGTATTTCTCACAGTTGTGGAGACTGAGAAATCCAAGATCAAGACATCAACAGATTCACTGTCTGGTGAGGGTCCGCTTTATAGATGGCCATCTTTTCACTGTGTCCTCACATGACAGAAGGGGTGAGCTAGCTCTCTCGGGCCCCTTACATACAAGCAGTAATACCAATCACCTCCCAAAGGCCCCACTTCCTAATACCATCACCTTGGGGGTTAGATTTCAACACATGAATTTTGGAGGGAACGTAAACATTCGGTCTATTGCACTTGCTTTCAAGTTGTCTTGTATTGGTGGCAATACATTCAAATTCATATCGAACTACACTGCATGTATGTAGCCATTTTGTATTTTGTTCTCCCCGATGTCACTTTATTTTAACAGTATTTAATTTGTGAACCAGAATAAATATTGAAAAAGAATATCTTCATTGAAATATTTTGAAGCAACAGAAACAAATTCTGAGTAATGACAACAAAGAGGTTCATTTGTTTATTTTTCTCTAATTACTTTTTTTTTTAATTTTTTTGAGACAGGGTCTCTCTCTATCGCCAAGGCTAGAATCCAGTGGGGCAATCTCCGCTCACCACAATCTCTGCCTCCCAGGATTAAGTGATTCTCCTGCCTCAGCCTCCTAAGTAGCTGGGATTACAGACAGCTGCCACTACCGCCCGGCTAATTTTTGTATTCTTAGTAGAGACGGGGGTTTCACCATGTTGGCCAGGCTAGTCTGGAACTCCTGACCTCAAATGATCTACCCGCCTCCGCCTCCCAAAGTGCTGGGATTACAGACGTGAGCCACAGCTCCTGGCCTATAATTAGATCTTGAGCCGGGCGCGGTGGCTCACGCCTGTAATCCCAGCGCTTTGGGAGGCCGAGGCGGGCGGATCACAAGGTCAGGAGATCGAGACCACGGTGAAACCCCGTCTCTACTAAAAATACAAAAAATTAGCCGGGCGCGGTTGTGGGCGCCTGTAGTCCCAGCTACTCGGGAGGCTGAGGCAGGAGAATGGCGTGAACCCGGGAGGCGGAGCTTGCAGTGAGCCGAGATCGCGCCACTGCACTCCAGCCTGGGCGACAGAGCGAGACTCCATCTCAAAAAAAAAAAAAAAAAAAAAAAAAAAAAAAAAAAAAAAAGATCTTGATAGAATTTTAGAGTAACATTTTTTAAAATTGTAACTACATCCCACAACTAAGTTACCATTTTTTTTAAAACTAGGTTTCTGTATTCTTTCTTGCTAAAAATATCGCCAAGGTGAGTCAGAAATTTAAACATAAATAGATGACACCATGAACGTACCGGACATAATGAATAAGTAGTTTTATAGCCTTGCATTATAGAAGTGTTTTCTAAATATGACAGTTATTTCAGAAGCCATACAAAGAATAACCAATTAGTTCATACAAAATTGAAATTCTAGCTGGGTATGGTGGCATGAGCTTATAGTCCCGGCCACTCGGGAGGCTAAGGTAGGAGGATCTCTTGAAACCAGGAGTTCTGGGCTGTAGTGCGCTATGCCAATGGGGTGTCCACACTGAGTGTGGCATCACTATGGCCACCTCCCGGGAGTGGGGACCCACCAAGTTGCCTAAGGAGGGGTGAACCAGGTCAAAAACAGAAGAGATCAAAATGCCCATGCTCATCAGTAGTGGGATTACACCCGTGAATAGTCACTACACTCCAGCCTGGGGCAATAGAGCAGACCCCATCTCATTTAAGAAAAAAAAAATTAAAATTCTGAAGGGTAAGAGTTCCTTTAAATAGAGTTGAAAGAAGAAGCAGGAAAAATATTTGTAACAAACATGACACAAAGCAGCTGATTTATTTCATAAATAAAGGGCTCTTGTAAATCAAATAAAATTAGTCATAAAATCAAAGTGGGACGAGGGGATGAGGAGGCCATTTCCATTATCTGTTATCCATACTTTGATAAGAACAACAAACAATGGACCTTTTCTCAATCTTAAGTAAACTATGGCACAATCACAATTTTAAGGCAAGGTCCTTAGCCTTATCCTTTCCAACAAGGTTGCTTATCTTCAGCTCTTTCTATTTAGAAATTCTGGTGTTGCCACTAAAAAGAAGACACTTTAATTCAATAGAAAAATGGGCAAAGAACATAAGTGGGCAATATAAAACAACCACATAAAAATATATTCAATCCCAGTCATCGTTACAGAAAGTTATATTAAGATAATAATGTGATATCATTTCCCATCTATCAAATGAGTAAAGATTTAAAAGAGTGAAGTTACCCTGGGTTAGAGAAAGTTAGGCGAATGGGCATTCTTATTTATTATTGGTGGGAGTGTAAACTGGTACAACTTTAGGGCTGCATTTAATATATATACACAAAAATATATAAATGTGTGTGTATATGTGTGTGTGTGTATATATATATATATATCTCCTTTACTCAGCAATTCTACTTTTAGAAATTTATCTTATAGATATATTTGTATATACATACTATAGCATATATACATACTATAATGTGTCTTATAGATATGCTTGTACATACAAGTACACAAAGACTACATATGTATGTATACATTATGTGTGTGTGTGTGTGTATATGTGTGTGTATGTGTGTGTATATATATGTTTTTTTTTTTTTAAGAATGTTCATTGTAGGACAGACACGGTGCTCACATCAGTAATCCTAGCACTTTGGGTGGCTGAGTCAAGAGGATCACGTAAGGTGCTCGAGACCACCCTGGGCAAAATATAGTGAGACTCCATCTCTACAAAAAAAGGTGTTCTTTTTTTTTTTTTTGAGATGGAGTCTTGCTCTGTCACCCAGGCTGGAGTGCAATGGCGCGGTCTCAGCTCACTGCAACCTCCGCCTCCCAGGTTCAAGCGATTCTCCTGCCTCAGCCTCCCAAGTAGCTGGGATTACAGGTGCCCACCACCATGCCCGGCTAATCTTTGTATTTTTAGTAGAGATGGAGTTTCACTGTGTTGGCCAGGCTGGTCTTGAACTCCTGACCTCTCTCCAGGAGGTTTGAAACTAGATGCTAATTACTTTGTTTTTGTAGAGACAGGGTCTCACTATGTTGCCCAGACTGGTCTGGAACTCTTGGCCTCAATCACTCCTCGTGTTTCAGCTTCCCAAGGTGCTGGGATTACAGACATGAGTCACTGCATGTGCCCGGCCATGCTAATTGTTTTTTATAAACCAGCTGACAAAAGTCATGTTAAAAATCAGAACAAAGAAAGGATCAAGGGAATTACTCTCTCACAGTTTACTAGGATAGACCTCAATGTAATGACCTTTGTAGGCAGTTTACTGTGCAGTGGTAATTTAGGGCAACAAGTTCGGATCTCTACTCTGAAGGTTAGTTGGCTGGTCTTCTTTATAAACAAGGGGGGAAATTATAAACAAGGGGGAAAATTACAGGCTCTGTTTTACTCATTCATTATATGCTTAATTTATTCATTGTTCTGTGCATCATTGATCCATTTTTTAAAAATTTATTGAATACTTCGTATGTTCAGCTCTGAGAACAAGAGGTTAAAATACCATCCTCAGACTCAAATATTCTGAAGATGAAGGGTGGATAAAAAAAGGGGAAAATTACAAAACAAAGTAATAAAAGGTTTGTTCAGAAAGTGAAGGGAACCCAAAGGAGAAGCACTAGTAAAAATTGGAGGGCCAGGGAAGACTTCCTAACAAAGGGAATGTCTGAACTGGGTCCTGAAGGATGAAGGCGTTCCAGATAGGGAGAGGGAGCAGTGTGCTAAGTCATAGGGGTGAACTGAAAAAACACACACATTTTGGGAAATACTCATAGTTCAGTACTGTATTAGCAGACTTCTAAGAGGGGAATGGTAAGGCCAGGGAGAGACGAGCAGGGGTCAGGTCATGAGGGACTTTGTTTGTCATACTGAGAAATCTGCAATTCATTTGGAATTTGTCCTGATGATTATGGGTTTTAAGCAGAAAGATGACATGATGAGGGTTGGGATTTAGAAAGATATCTTGGGCAGCAGTGTGAAGAAATAAAACTAGGTGAGAAATATGAAGGGATAGTATGATACTTAAAGGCAGGAAAATTAGTGAGGAAGTAGTTGCAGTAACACAGGAAGGAGATGGTGAGGGCTTTTGCTTTGTAGAGGACATACCAAATAGCAGATGAAGAAGCTGGTTCTTTGACTAAACTCTGATGCCCTGGGAAAGTCAATGGAGTCAGGGACTGAGGGAGTTTATAGAATCCTTTGTCAGTGATCGCTAGGGCCTTGGTAGCAAGGCCTAGGACAAAGAGTGGTCCTTGGTATACAAGCTGGGCCACCTGGCCAAGGCCATGGAAATTACTTCCTTGGAGGAGATCTCTTTCTGCTTATAGAGGAGTCTGAGGGGTTTTTCTTCCCCCTCTTCTAGGGCAATCACTCAAGGCCCTGAAGATCTTGTTCATCCTTAAACAAACTGGGGCAGTACATGACCCAGGCTGAAGGCATTTGTGGCCATCGGGTTGATGTGGCAGTCTATTTTATTTATTTATTTATTTAGAGACACAGTCTTGCTCTGTCACCCAGGCTGGAGTGCAGTAGTGCTATCTCTGCTCACTGTAAGCTCTGCCTCCTGGGTTCATGCCATTCTCCTGCCTCAGCCACCCGAGTAGCTGGGACTACAGGCACCCGCCACCACGCCTGGCTGATTTTTTGTATTATTAGTAGAGACGGGGTTTCACTGTGTTAGCCAGGATGGTCTCCATCTACTGACCTCGTGATTGCCCACCTCCGCCTCCCAAAGTGCTGGGATTATAGGCGTGAGCCACTGCACCCAGCCAGATGTGGCAGTCTATAGCTGCTTCATGGAAGTCAATGGTGCCATCATCTTGACCAAAATAGCTTAATTCCTGTGAGATGAAGCTGCTGGGAGAACAATATTAACAAGCACTTCATGCTTGACAGGTGATACTCTCTTTTAAGGTGACAGGGTGCTGGGTCTCATTAGGGATGCATCTTACTCTTGCCCCTAAATGAAGTGATACTATCTCTCTGTTCTTGTGCCTAAGAGACTTCTGCTGATTACTGACATCAGTAACTGCTATACTTCTGCCAGGAACTGCACTGCTACTTGGATAACTTTGATAAAGTCATCTTTGATGCCCTCTCCAAATCCTACAGGCTATCTGACCCCTGAACTCTGGAAAAAGACAATATTCACCAAACCTCCCTCTCACAGATTTACTGATCATAAAGACTCAAATGACAGTGCAAAGAACCTAAAATCTTTGTATGGCTACCATGCTGTGTTCATATACAAGTAAAATTAAAGAAACAGTGGGAAAGAAAGATGATGAAGGCCTGAACTAATGTAGTAGTAGTAAGGATGGAGAGAAAGGGCTATGATCTGAATGTTTATGTCCCCTGAAATTCATACATTGAAATCCAAACCCCCAAGGTGATGGTATTAAAAGGTGGTACCTTTTGGGAGGTGATTAGGTCATGAAGGCAGAGTTCTCATGAATAGGATTAGTTCCCCAATTTTGAGAAAGAAAAAAAAAAAGCCCCAGAGAGCTGCCTTGCCCCTTCCACCATGTGAAGTTGCAGTGAGAAGGCACAATTCAGTGAACTAGGGAGTGGGCCTTCACTAGACACCTTGATCTTGGACTTCCAAGCCTCCAGAACTATGAGAAATAAGTTTCTGTTTTGCATAAGATACCTAGTTTATGGTATTTTGTACAGCAGCATGAACAGACTAAGACAAAATATAATAGACCCAAGATATACTAGAAGGAAAAATCACAGGACTTCATGATTGATGGAAAATAGGAAGTAAAAGGAAAGGAGGAGTTGAGAAAACTATTTCTGGTTTCCAGACTGGGCTCCTGAAAGATCTTTCATAGTGATTAAAAAAAAAAATGTAGGCTATGGGGACACTTTTCAAAGGATTATTAGTAGTTAAGTTTTAGACATGTTGAGTTTAAGGTGGTTGTGGAATGTCTGCAAAGAATTTGTCTGTGTTTTGTTGGATAATAAAGTTTTAAGCTCAAGCAACATATCTGAGCTGAAGTTACAGCCTGTGTGAGAGTGGGGTTGGGCATGAGTATATGATGGTAAATGAAGCCATGAAAGAGAATAAGTTAACTGAGGTAGCAAGTGTGGAGGTGAGAAAAGAAGTGATCCCAAGACAAAATGGTAGAGAACAGTATATTAACATATTAAGAGATAGAATAATAGACAACTCCAAAGAAATATCTATAATATATGCGATAAACCAAAAAAGAGTAGTATTGTAGAAGCTAAGGGAAGAGAAAGTTTCAAGGAGAGAGCAGTCAACAGTTTGAAAATTTACAGAGAAATCAAGTAGGCTAAACACTGACCTATGTACATTGGATTCAGCAAACAAAGAAGAAACTGATGTGGTTTGCAAGAGCAATATTGGTCAGGTGGCAAAATCCACAGTGCAATAGGTTAAGGAATGATGGGAAGAAAGAAAGATGAGGCAATGAATGTAGACAACTCTTTCACAAAGATCAAATAGAAAAGAGATAGGGTGGTATCTAGAGGGGAAGATAAGGTTAAGGGAGGATTTTCTTTTTTAAAAAGATGCTGATGAGAAACAGAAGGAGGCAGGTACAACTGAGGAAGCATGGCCAGTGAGAAGGTGTGAGGGATGAGGCCCAGAGCCCGAGTGCAGGGATTGACTCTGAATTGAAGAAGAGAAGCCTTTCCCCTAGGATAACGAGAAGGCCTTTCAAACACTTCTAAAAGACATGCACCCTACACCAACAATTTTTTTTTTTTTTTTTTTTTTTTTTGAGACGAAATCTCGCTCTTGTCGCCTAGGCTGGAGTGCAATGGCGCAATCTCGTCTCACTGCAACCTCCATCTTCCAGGTTCAAGCGATTCTCCTGCCTCAGCCTCCCAAGTAGCTGGGATTACAGGCACCTGCCACCACACCTGGCTAATTTTTGCATTTTTAGTAGAGACGGGGTTTCACCACGTTGGCCAGTCTGGTCTTGAACTCCTGACCTCAGGCCATCCACCTGCCTCAGCCTCCCAAATTGCTGGGATTACAGGCATGAGCCATCATGCCCAGTCCACGCCAACAATTTTTTATACAAAGCTTCTTGGTACTGAAATTCCAAGTCAGGCCTTTGGAACATTGTAAGATGTGACAAGCAAACCTTCTTTCTGGGCTATACCACTCCACTAGCTTTGATCACTGCCACATCTCATACACTCAAAAATATCAACAGAAAAGTGAAAAATAATACTTTAGAGCTGATTTGATTTTTATAAAAAACTTTGTTGACATATAATTTAAATATAATAAAATTCACTGACTTTAAACATACAATTCAATGATTTTTAGTAAATGTACAGAGTTGTGCAACCATCACCATAATCCAGCTTTAGAACATGCCTATCACCCCACTAAGATCCCTAATGTCCATTTAGAATTAATGCCCATTCTCGTTCCTGGCCCTAGGAAACTCTACTTTTTATCTGTATAGATTTGCCTTTTGTGGACAGCTCCCATAAATTGAATCATATATTATCTTCTGTATCTGGAGTCTTTCATTTAACATAATGATTTTGACGTTCATCCAATGTTGTAGGGTATTTCAGCAGTTCATTCCTTTTTGTTGCTGAATTGCTGAATAATATTCCATTGTATGGCTGTACTACACTTTCTTTATCCACTTTTCAGTTGAACATATGCTACTCTGCTTTTGCCTTCACCCTTGTCCCTGAATTACAGGGCATAGACTGACAGTTTTCTCTTTCCCTCTCGTGATGCCTGCTGACAACGTTAGACAATATGGCATATTATTTTCTGTAAGGACGTGTGACTAGGCTTTACCAATCTTTAATGACTAGTGAGAATATAGACGTTATGATTAGACTCAATCATTAGAACAGTGCCTCTCAAATATTTCCAAATGACAGACGACTGTGGCAGAACCCCACATGCCATGGGATATATACCTCACAAAATCCCAATTGTTGCCACTACAGAAAACAGTACCACAAAATAGGAACAACAATGACAACGATGATCACAACAAAACCTCCCAGAAAATAATGGGGAAAATGGAGCTCTTTTAGGTATGCTCTTCTTGGACGACCCCAATGAGAAAAATCACATCAAAATTTCTTACACCAAAATAGTAATGAAAATGTTGTCCTGATATAAATATTGGCTGATACACACTGATGCCTATGGGCAACAAACAATCCTCTCAAAACATACTTTGAGTACTGTTCTTCTACCCTAAATAGTGTACTTGAAGGTGAGGATTATTACACAGTGAATGTACATCCCAACATGTGAGTCAGCCTTGTTAGTTGCATATTTTCTGGTTTTTAATCTTAACTTTTAGATTTTTTTATTATGCTTTTTTCTTTCTTTTTTTAAAAAAAGCTTTAACTTTTTCTTTTGTTATATTCTTTTTTATTTGTATATTTCCAGATGTGAGTGCATTTTTTAACATTTTTTAAATACACAAACATATATATACTAGTGTAATAAACCCCCAAATAGCTATCACCCAGGCCAACAGCCATCAGCCTATGGCCCATCTGCCCCATCTACAAACTCACTAACCTCTCTCTCCACATTATTTTGAAGTAAATCTCAGGCATGATATCATTTTCCCATAAATATTTCATCATGCAACTCTAAAAGAGAGTTCTTTCCTAATAATATAACCATAATGCCATTATCACATCTAAAATATTTTAACAGTGTTTCCTTAGTACAAAATTTCCAGTCAGTGCTTCTGTTACTTGAATTTATTTCTTGGAGAAATAAGCCCCATTGGTAAAACAACCTCTGTCTGATAAGGCCTTTGAGAAGAGGGGCTCAATGCATGTCCTGATAGAGTGTACAGGATGACATTTCTTTACCTCTAAATCATCTAAGTAATCTTTTCAGGCTGGGATTGACAGAACTGAAGGGAATGTAAAAATAAGCTTGGAAAACGTATGCCATATGGACACTAAAGGATTACTCCCTTCTTTCTGGCTATGAAATGACTAATTAACTATTTGCAGCTGAAATGTGTGGGATCGTTTTCAGAAAATGGAATATCCTTCCCTCACTGAGCATATTGATCAGAGACATAATCTAGACTGTCTGGGAATACGTTTTCTGTAGCAGAACAAATCACACCCTTCAATGCACTGTTTAATTTTAGATATATCTTGTCACATTTATTTAAATGGTTTGGCTCCAGATTTTTTTTTTCCCTTTAGGAGTGCCTGATGAACACATGTATAATTTAGCTGTCATTTTTTTTTTCTAAAGGCAATGTGGGGTGATAGGAAGAGCAAGTCCAAATTTTGTCACATACTAGCAATATGACCTCATACAAGTTACTTAACCTCTATGAGCAGGAGATATTTTTCATATGTTGATTAATAAAGATTTGCAAGGATTAACTGAGATACCAGACTTAGCACTCTGCCTGCACATAATAGACAAGAAATCATTGCTGGCTGGGCATGGTGGCTTGCACCAGTAATCCTAGCACTTTTGGAGCCTGAGGCAGGCAGACTACTTGAGGCCAGGAGTTTGAGACCAGCCTGGCCAACAGGACAAAACCGTTTCTCTACTAAAAATACAAAAATTAGCTGGGAACAGTGACACACACCTGTAATCCCAGCTACTCAGGTCGCTGAGGCATGAGAAGCTCTTGAATCCGGGAAGCAGAGGTTGCAGTGAGCCAAGACTGTACTCCAGCCTGGGCAACAGAGCGAGGCTCTGTCTCAGAGAGAGAGAGAGAGAGAGAGAGAGAGAGAGAGAGAGAGGAGGGAGGGAGAGGAGGGAGGGAGAGGAGGGAGGGAGAGGAGGGAGGGAGGGAAAGAAAGAAAGAAATAAAGAAAAAGAAAGAAAGAAAGAAAGAAAGAAAGAAAGAAAGAAAGAAAGAAAGAAAGAAAGAAAGAAAGAAAGAAAGAAAGAAAGAAAGAAAAAGAAAGAAAGAAATTGTTGCTTTGTTAACAAAATAGGAATTTTCTATAATAAATATGTATAATTTGGCCAAGAGCGGTGGCTCATGCCTGTAATCCCAGCACTTTAGGAGGCGGAGGCGGGCGGATCACTTGAGGTCAGGAGTTCCAGACCAGCCTGTCCAACATGGTGAAACCCCATCTCTACTAAAAATACAAAAATTGGCTGGACGCGGTGGCTCACACCTGTAATCCCAGCACTTTGGGAGATCGAGGCCATCCTGGCTAACATGGTGAAACCCCATCTCTACTAAAAATACAAAAAATTAGCCAGGCATGGTGGTGGGCACCTGTAGTCCTAGCTACTCGGGAGGTTGAGGCAGGAGAATGGCGTGAACCCGGGAGGCGGAGCTTGCAGTGAGGCAAGATCACACCACTACACTCCAGCCTGAGCAAGAGAGTGAGACTCTGTCTCAAAAATAAAAATACAAAAATTAGCTGAGCATGGTGGCACACGCCTGTAATCTCAGCTACTTGGGAGGCTGAGGCAGGAGAATCACTTGAACCCAGGAGGCAGAGGTTGCAGTGAGCCGAGATCGTACCTGCACTCCAACCTGAGCAATATAGCCAGACTCCATCTCAAAAAAAGTGTAATTTATTAAAAGTTCCCTATCAATAGATTTTTCTTTAACAATATGTCCTACTGATGCCTCAACAAGACCATAATGTTACTATGCATGGGTCAAATATCTAAGGAATAATGTTCTTTCCATCATTGCCTTGAATGTAAACAAGACCTTAGAGTAACAGAACTGTAACTGACATTCTCAAATCATTCTACTTCGAATCATTTTTTAAAAATCAGATCAACCTAACCATTTTTATTTGTAAAATATGAAACTTATCTGGTTGAGACTAACAGAAGAAAATGATTAGAAAAAACAAAAAAGCCTCATTCTCTCATCTTAGCAACAATATAAAAAAATTAAATCATTAGGGTCAATTCCACATCTGATGCTGGCCTGAGGTATTTTGTCCGTCCATTGGCGGCACAGCATGAAAATCATTTATAGTAGAATGTTAGTGAAATAGAATGCTAGGTCAGCAAATAAATACTTTTATGCTCCATGAATGGTTTATAAAAAGCTTTATTAAATATTTTAGCCAATTTTCTCTCTCTTTACAAGTATAAATATGTGTGGGTAACTGATTCTGTGATTGATGTTTCAGGATTTTGTCATACCTTGTAGTTGGCAATACATTTTCATTGTCTGGTTCTACAGAAATGAAGAGTCTAATAAATCAGCCTGACTGTGTCCTGACCTTAACATAGTTCCGGGTACTTTTCTCTGGTGAATTACTTCTCTTTCTTAGAAGAGGACACACTACCATAATTTCAACTGGTTGTGGGCTCTAGCTCATTATTTGAAGTTTTATTACAATATGTTATAAGCATTCATGAAATGTGGCATGAAATTTTCTTTAAGAGGTTAGCTTCAAAACCACTATTGTGGTCAGTCACATAGATGGATAGCTGCATGCTCAGACTCTGAAAAAGTTTCCTACTATCCCTTGCAAATTGACTTCAAGGTGAGCTGAGAACCGTTCAGCTGATCACATTTTCATGCTACTGTTATCTATTCAAAAAAACTACTAAGTGCCTAGTCCATACTCAGTCCTCTCTAGGTGTTGGCCTATAAAGTTCCTAATCTCAGTGAAGACACAGTAAATAAAGGACTACTTTACAGTAATAGGTGCTAGTCATTTATCAAATATTTATCCAGAACCTACCATGTGCAGGTGCTGTGTTGGGCACTGGGGATACAACAGCAAACTAAGCAGAAAAAGATCCCTGCCTTCCTGGATCTTGTGTTTAAATGTGCTATAATACGCATAGGGTGCCGTGAAAGGCCAGATGAAGAGCTAAAATAGATTAAAACAGACCAGAGGTCAGAGAAGGCTTTTCAAAGGAGGTGATACTTTCACAGAATTTGGAAAGACAAGAAGGAAAGCAGTTAGATAAAGAAGACACTCTAGGCACAATATGGGAGGTGTGAAGTAGCAGGATACATTTGGGAAACTACTGGTTGGCTGATACAGCAGCTGCCTTATCTGAGAACTGCAGAGTGTCATTGAAATATTTTAAGTGAAGAGTGTCATGACTATGTTCGCATTTTAGAGTGCTCACTCTGCCTGCAGTATAGACAGTGGACTGTGGAGAGGCCAGAGACCAATTAAACAGCTGGTGACACATTTCTGTTTGCAGAGAGTTGGAATCTACAGGATTTTGCAACTCATTAGGACAGGAAAAGATGGAAGGAGAGGGATCTAGGTGACCCTGGTTATAAAATAAACTTCTAACTATAAATGCAACTACTTGAGTCACTGATGCTGATGAAAACTCTTCTTCATCAACCAAACATTAGAGGGATTTTATAGCACATTCAGAAAGCTAAGATTAGGTCACCTTCCCAGCCGCTCTGGACCTAACATCAGTTTCTGAGTTAAAGAAGCTGAGTATTCTTGGAGGCAGTGATCATTAGCTCTTAGGAGGGCTTTGGTGACTAAGAATGAGCAGTTTATCAACATGGGCTCCAAGGACTCATTATTATCTTCATTTAGGTTAGGCAGTACAGTGGGAATGGAGTAAAATAGGCTGTCTATGAGAGAAAAGGACAGAGGCAGCTTAGGGCTTCCATTGTTTCAGCCTGTCCATCATCTATTCCCATTGCTTCTAAGAAAAATACCCTGGTTTTCTGCTGAGAAACCACATTTCCCCCACTTTTTGTCCTTTAGTTCTCACAGGGCAGAGCCCACCTCAGCAATGGGCAGAAGACCTGGCTAATAAGAGTATCTCATTTTCCTGCTCATGGTTCAAGTATGAACATGGACTGAGGCAGGGCCAGTCAGCACCAGAAGTGCTGGAATTTTCAAAAGAGAAGCTTTCTCTCTTGGGTATGGCTATACTGGTCGGTATATATCTGTAATTTCTGGGAGCCACATTGTCCTCACAAGGAGAAAGCCTGCCTGAGAATGAAGCCAACCTAGAGGAAAACAGAAAGATGCAACTATTCTGATTGCAATGTTAGCACAGGATCCAGCCATGCCTGATGCCCCATTCTATTTCAGGATTTTCAGTTAAGCAAGCCAGTTTTGAGTTAGGTTTCTGTTCCATGCAATGGAAAGAGTCCTTTTTGCCTCACAGATGGAAGAAGATAATTCTTTTTCCTATACTTTGTGAACTACTACTATTTTTTTCTATCTTCTCCTTTTTTCTCTTCCCTTTCCTCTTTCTTTTCTCTACGGAGGGTATTAACATTGATCTCCTAGACACTTATAGCCCAATAGTTTCTCTAGTCCACATCCTGACACCTCATAGCTCATGGCAAAGGTCTAAAGGGTTATCCTCCCAACAATAAGGTTTTTAAGCCAAAATAAACTAGTTATTTCCTTATAACAGACTGTCCTCTAATCCAGAAGATAGTTTCAAAACAAACGATGCCATTAAATACATGTTTTGTTAACTAGTTACTATGACAATCTACTACAAAGAATTATAATTATTTGTGTTTGTGCTTCTTCACTGTGTGAATTCACTCCCCTTTCCAACAATTAAATGGAGTCTATTTCCCCACCCCAGAACCTAAGCTGGGCTTGTGACTTCCTTTAACTAATAGCCTGAGACAGAAGTGATGTGTGACTTCCAAAGGTAGGCCTTAAGCAACCTAGCAACTTCAGCTTTCAGGGTGTTGATATGCTTCTGTTATCAATTAAATAAAACTGGTTTCATGTTCAAGAGGGTAGGAGGTCACAGAGAGAGAGGGGCTCCACTGAAAGCCACCACCATCTGCCAGACGTGTGACTAAGGCCTTCTTGGACCAGCCAGTCCCCAGCTGACCTGTTAACTGACTGCAAACACATGAGTGAGCCTAGCTGACACCATGTGGAATGTAAGAACTACCTGTTTTGGCCCAGCCAAATTATCAACACAAAATCATGAGCAAATAAGTGGTGGTTGTTTTAAGCCACTAAATTTTGGGAAAATTTGTTAGGCAGCAATAGATAACTGACACAACTATTTATACAAAATGCTGGTTTTAAAATCAGTTTCTGGAGGGACTTCTCCTGTAAGACATGATAGAGTAACAGGGACTCCTACCTAAAACAACTAGAAAACAGGACATAATCTATATGAAACAATGTTTTACAGATAGGAAGCAATAGGCAGTGCAAGACAGTGATCCCTGACAGAAAGGAAACAAGCAAGGTAACCCCTGTGATTGCTTCAGCCTGTTGTCTGGAGGTTCCAGGATGAAGCACAGGGAGAGGGAACCCACACTGCTCCCACTAGGGACAAAGTCATAAATTCAGGCAGGCTAAAGCAGTAGGATTCGCAGAGGACAGTACCAATGGGAGAAAGCTGTAGAAGGAGGAAAGAGCTGCACAAAAAGAGAGAAAGCTTTGGCAATCTGCACAGGGTTCTCCTTGAATTTTTAGCTACATGCATGTAAGGAAACTACTCAAGGCTGGGGGAAAAAAAACCGCCAAAAAAGCGAAGGCAGATTAATTCCCTGAAGTTAACATACAGCTTGGAAGTGTTTGTGTTCCCAACAACCACAGTTGAAAACCCTGTAATACCTCGGGCATTAGGTAGGATACTAAAAGAGGGGTCTTATTTCACTAGTTGAGAAAAATTAGCTCTGGCCTAAAGGCTGTTCTGGTCGCATCTACGAAAGCAAACCCCAAAAGGATAAAACTATTTTTGAGTAACTTGACTGCATTCCAGAACAAAGCTTGAGAATATTCTAAGAAATAAAAAAAAAAAAAAATCAGCATCTTGACAATGTAAAACTGACACTGTCTGGCATCTAATCAAAACTTAACAGTCATGCAGAAAAGAAGGAAAATATGTCTCATAGCAAGGGGAAAACATAGAAATAGAACCAGAAAGGGCACAGGTGGTAGAACTCGCAGACAAGCCGGGTGCAGTGGCTCACACCTGTAATCCCAGCACTTTGGGAGGCCGAGGTGAGTGGATCACCTGAGGTCAGGAGTTTGAGACCAGCCTGGCTAAAATGGTGAACCCTGTCTACACTAAAAATACAAAAAAATTAGCCAGCCATAGTGGTTCACGTCTGTAATCCCAGATACTCAGGAGGCTGAGGCTGGAGAATTGCTCGAACCAGGCAGGTGGAGGTTGAAGTAAGCCAAGATTGTACCACTGCACTCCAGCCTAGAAGACAGAGAAAGACTCCATCTCAAAAAAAAAAAAAAAAAAAAAAAAAAATTAGTAGACAAGAACATTAAAATAATTATATTTATAGTCCATACATTCAAGAAGGTAGAGAAAAACACAAGCATGTTTAAGGAGAGACATAGAAGATACAAAGAATGTCTGGGCGCAGATTACACCTGTAATCCCGGCAATTTGGGAGGCTGAGATGGGTGGATTGCTTGAGCCCAGAAGCTCAAGAGCAGCCTGGGTAACATGGCAAAATCCTGTCTCTCCACAAAAAAAAAAAAAAAAAAAAAAAAAAAGAGCTGGGCATGGTGGTATGTGCCTGTAGTCCCAGCTACTTGGGTGGCTGAGGTGGAAGGATCACTTGACTCAGGAGGCAGAAGTTGCAATGGGGAGATCACACCACTATACTCCAGCCTGGGTGACAGAGCAAAACTGTCTGGAAAAAAATAAATAAATAAAAAGATACAAAGAAAAAGACCTAAATTGAACTTCTAGAAGTTAAAAATACAATTTTGAGGTGAAAAATACATTGGATGGGATTAATAGCAGATTAAATGCTGCAAAAGAGAAGATTAATAGACATGAAGACAAAACAGTAGAAACTATACAAAAAGAAACACAGAGAAAAAAATGTAAGTGAGAAAAAGGAAAAAGAAGAAAGAATCAGTGAGCTATGAGAAAGCTTTAAACCACCTAATAACATATGTACTTGGACTACCCAAAGGAGAAGAGTCAATATAGAAAAATTACTTGAAGAAACAAAGGTCAAAATATTCCAGATTTGATGAAAACTATAAAACCATAGGTCCAAGTTCACTTAATCCCAAACAAAAGAAACATGAAGAATATAATGTCAAGGCACATGAAAAGACATTCCCACCAGTGCCACAACAGTTACAAATGCCATGGCAACATCGGGAAGTTACCCTATATAGTCTAAAAGGGGGAGGAACCCTCAGTTCCAGGAATTGTCCAACCCTTTCCCTGAAATCCATGAATAATCCACCCCTTGTTTAGTATATCATCAAGAAGTAACGATAAGTATAAGCAGTTAAGCAGCCCACGCGGCTGCTCTGCCTATGAGTAGCCATTCTTTTATTCCTTTACTTTCTTAATGTATTTGTTTTCATTTTACTCTATGGACTTGCCCTGAATTATTTCTTGTGCGAGGTGTAAGAACCCTCTTGGGGTCTGGATTGAGACCCCTTCCCAGTAACAGTAACACTTAACTCATAAAGTTGTTGTGAGGAATAAATGGGATTATGTATAGCAAGGAGAGCTAGCAAATAGAACTCAACAAATACTATCTCTAGCTGTGTCTATGGGAGTGGAAGAGATTGGCAAAGGAGAGGGTGTACAATAAGAAAAGAGGTTCAAGAGCAGAACCATGGAGAACACCAACATTTAGCTTGTGTATTGGGTTGAATAGTGTCCTCCCCAAAATTTTTGTGCACCAGTAATCTTAGAATGTGACTATATTTGGAATTAGATCCTTTGCAGATGTAATCAAGTTAAGATGAAGTCATACTGGGTTAAGATGGACCCTAAGCCAGTAACTGATATCCTTAGAAGAGGGAGGCCGGGCGCAGAGGCTCATACCTGTAATGCCAGCACTTCGGGAGGCTGAAGCGGGTGGATCACTTGAAGTCAGGAGTTTAGACCAGCCTGCCCAACATGGCAAAACCCCGTCTCTAGTAAAAATACAAAAAATTAGCCAGGCATGGTGGCAGGTGCCTGTAATTCCAGGCACTATCTACTTGGGAGGCTGAGGCAGGAGAATCGCTTGAACCCAGGTGGCGGAGGTTGCAGTGAGCTGAGATCGTGCCACTGCACTCCAGCCTGGGCGACAAGAGTGAAACTCCATCTCAAAAAATAATAATAAAATAAAAATAAACAAGAAGAGAGAAATTTGTTCAGCAGAATACAGAACAAAAAAAAAAAGAAAAACAAGAAAAAAGGAGGGAAATCGACACAGAGACAAACACAGAAGGAAACTCATGTGAAGACACAGGGAGGAGTACATAATGTGAAAACTGCAGAGGCACAGGGAAGAAGGCCAAGTGATGACAGAGGCAGAGATTGGAGTTGTGTATCTAGAAACAAAGGAACATCAAGGATTGCCAGCAACCACCAGAAGCTAGGAAAAGGCAAGAAAGAAGGTCGGGCACGGTGGCTCACGCCTGTTATCCCAGCACTTTGGGAGGCTGAGGCTGGCGGATCACCGGAGCTCAGTAGTTCAAAACCAGCCTGGGCAACATGGTGAAACCTCTCTCTACAAAAAATACAAAAACTAGCCAGGCAAGGTGGCACACGCCTGCAGTCCCAGCTACTTGGGAAGGTGAGGCAGGAGAATAGCTTGAGCCCAGTCTGGAGTGCAGTGAGCCAAGGTTGCACCACTGCATGCCAGCCTGGATGACAGAGAGAGATTCTGTTAAAAAAAAAAAAAAAAAAAAAAAAAAAAAAAAAAAAAAAGGCCGGGTGCAGTGGCTCACACCTATAATCCCAGCACTTTGGGAGGCCGAGGCGTGGTGGTACATGCCTGCAATCCCAGCTACTAGGGAGGTTGAGGCAGGAGACTCGCTTGAACCCAGGAGGCTGAGGTTGTGGTGAGCTGAGATCACGCCATTGCACTCCAGCCTGAGCCACAAGAGCGAAACTGTGCCTCAAAAAAAAAAAAAAAACAAAAAAACGCTGGGCTGGGCGCGGTGTAATCCCAGCACTTTGAGAAGCCAAGGCAGGCGGATCACCTGAGGTTATGAGTTTGAGACCAGCCTGGCCAACATGGTGAAACCCCATCTTTACTAAAAATAAAAAAAAATTAATAAAAATAAAAATAGCCGGGTGTGGTGACAGGCGCCTGTAATCCCAGCTGCTCGAGAGGCTGAGGCAGGAGAATCACTTGAACCCGGGGGACAGACGCTGCAGTGAGCTGAGATCGAACCTGGGCAACAGACTGAGACTCCAGCTCAAAAAAAAAAAGGAAAAAAAAAGACAAGAAAGGATCCTCCTCAAGAGCCTTCAAAGAGGGCATGACCTTGCTCTTGCTGACACCTTGATTTCTGACTTCTCACCTCCAGAAGTGTGAAAGAATAAATTTTTGTTGCCTCAAACCACCATTTGTGGTACTTTGTTACAGCAGTCCCTAGGAAACAAATACAGCTGGTGAGCTGTCATGGAAAACATAGAATGGGTAATAACAACACTTCATCATTTCAATAGTTTCAGAAACATAATTCCAAATTGATCCTTACAAATACCTTGTGAAGCAGCAGAACAGTTTACCGATAAGGAAGTGGATGATCAGAGGTATTAGGGACTTGACAGAAAGTGGCAGAAACAGAATCTGAACCCAAGTGAGGGGTCCTATTCAAATACTCTGACCCTATTAAGCAAAAAATTTAATCTTTTCCCACGTTTCTTACAGTTTTCTTCCCCATCATAACTCGAACTTCATCCTCCTAACTCCAGCAATTTGCTTTCAAGGAGGATCACTGATCAGTAATTTGGACTTAAACATGAATTTTACTAATATCGCATTCCAAATTTCTGCATTGTTACGGCATTAGTTTTCGTTATGGAAATAGCTTATCCCCAACTACCCCACTAACTCTTGTTACCAACCATTGGAGTAGGGCCTTTTTTTTTTTTTTTTTTTTTTTTTTTTTTTTTTTTTTTTTTTTGAGAGAGACAAGCTCTCACTCTGTTGTTGCCCAGGCTGGAGTGCAGCGGCACAATCCTGACTCACTACAGCCTTAGACTTCTTGGGCTTAAGTATCCTCCCGCTTTAGTGCTGGGACTACAGGTGTGAGCCACTGCGCTCGGATAGTTGGGACCATCTTAATACAGTATAACCTCATCTTAACTTGATTGCATCTGCCAATAATCTATTTCCAAATAGGGTCACATTCTGAGGTTCCCAGTGGACAAGAATTTTGGAGGGACGTTCAACCCAGTACATCAGCTAAATGTTGCTATTCCTCACCGATTTACCTTGAACCTCTTTTCTTATTGTAGAGCCTCTCCTTTGACAGTCTTTTCCACTCCTATGCATAGATACAGTTAGAGCTAATATTTGCAGAAAAAAATATTTTCACAGAAAGCTGTGAACTGACAAAGATGTAAACAGTAATGTAAACGTTAAAAGTAACGACAAAAATAGCAATTACTTTTGCACCAACCTAATAGAGGCCTTTGCTTCAATGCTCCTTCTACTAAACCATCCCGACCGCTCCTCCATAGATAGATTCAAGATTCACGATGCTACTTTAGCTTAATTCTGGAGTAAAATAAAAACTTTCAGAAAGACTACTAACTAAAGCATGGTCTGTACGTCTTATTCTCTAAAACATCAGTAGCATAGGCTTTGCAATTAGGAAGTCTGCGGGTTTGCTCCTGGCTCTGCCGTGGGACGCCGGGAAAGTTAATCTCTCTGAGCGTCGGTTCCCACGGATAAGAAAACACATATTCTTGGTATTTCTTGAGAAGATTAAATATTAGGCAAAATGCCTAGCACAGAATAGGGGCTCAGCATCTTTTGCCCCCAAGAGCGTGAATCAGAGCTTCGGGTTTGCGTCGTCTCTCGGGGACCCCTGCACCGCCAGGTCCTCAGGGACCTTTTCACAGTGAGCTGAGACCGAACCTCTTCACAGCCGCGCGTGGGTGCGGCTTTGGGGCGTGGTGGGCGGGAATGACCGGGAGGCTGGCTCCGCCCCCTCGGGGCGCCCGGCGCGCCTGATCGCCGCGGCCTCCGCACACCCGCACTCGGATTCGCGCCTGCCAGCGCCTCTTTTCCCCTAGTCCTGGAGACGGCCGCACCTGCGAGTTTTGGTCCAACGCGGGGTGAGGCACAGCCTGGGACAGCCCGGGTCCGGCGCACCGCCGCCGCTCGTGGCCCCCGCCGTCGCCGACGCCCGAGCGCCGGAGCCCCGGCCCCGCCCCCCGAGCGCCGAAGCTTGTTTGCGGCGGAACCTGCGACCCTCTTCTTTCAGTCTTCCTTCCTACCATGCCGCTCTACGAGGGCCTAGGGAGCGGCGGAGAGAAGACGGCGGTCGTGATCGACCTGGGAGAGGCCTTTACCAAGTGAGTGGCCGTGACGCCAGCTGTGTTCGACCCGAGGGGAGGGCGGGTGGCCGAGCCCCAGGCACTGCCTGGGTCCTCATCGCCGACTTGCTGGGCAGCTCCGGGCCTTCCCTTTTCTTCAACCAGCGCCCTTGTAAATAACAACCCTTATTATTTCCTCCATGGGCAATGCGAATTCGAGGATCGGGGTCTGACTCCCAGAGAGGCCCAGGAAGCTTCGATTGAATTGCCCTCGTCGCCGCCCCTTGTCATCACCCCAAACCCAACAAACCCTTTGGAATCATCTGTGTAGGGGGTGACAACCGTGACCTAGGCCCCGCTTACCCTGGGCTCATCAGATGAGGAAGGCAGCCAACGGAATGTAAATGTTCTATGACGAATTTCATCATAAAATATTGAACGGAGCTTATTTTGGTGCTGAAAATGCAAAGATGTTTAAGACAGGGCTATCGCTCCTCAAGAATTAGGGAGACTGGGCACATTAAGAGGTGAAACCCTACAGATAACACTCTGGAAATCTTTTGTTGGCTCCCCTAAACTCTAAGGTTAGATTTGACATGTTTTAAACAAACCAGCGTGTAAACACTAGAGAGGAGTTTCTCGACCCTTCGGATGGCATAGTTCTCTTTAATGGCTGGATGAAAACCACAAATGCACAAACCCTAAGATATTTACACACAGTTTCAGGGAATTGGCAGACAGTCATTGTGGTCCTGGGACTCCAGATTAAGAGTCTTTGTGATGGGCTCAACAGAGAGGGAAGTAACAGGCAATTACATGATATATGTGTTTATGAAAATGAAACATTTGAAAAATCTTTTTGTATCTCTAGGCACTTCCTGACGTATAGTAGGTATTTAATAACTGTTTATTCACTAAGTGTTTAAAAGAGCCTATTTAAAAATTGGACCTCAGGAACTCCAGAATTGGATTAAACATAGTCCTTGGTTAATGACATTCTCTTATTGTTTTATGCAAGACCCTTCCTTATGTATATTTTCTTATAAAAATTATTTTGAAAGCAAAATAATTTGAGGCTTCTATTCAAAGATAATTATTTTGGCCGTACTTGGAAGAAATAAGCAAAAAGCTATATTTGAATAATACAGCAGGAGGATGATAAGATAAATATATGAAGTAAAAAAAAGAAATTGAAGTCTAATGGCTTGCATTCTGAGATGTTTGAGGAGCACTGATGCAAGTAAACATGGAGATGGGAATAGGAGGAGATGGAGATAATTATTTGGGAATACGAGGAGAGCAGTACCAAAAACTAGACAGGACAAGAAGACAGGGTGTTAAGACTAAACTAGTATGATGATCATTTTTAGCAACGTTTTTAGCAAAATTTTGTTTCACTAACATGAAACAAAACTGGAAATAGCTAAATACTCAAGAGCATCGTTTTTAAAATAATGAAATACGCAGTTTTAAAAATGATACTGTAATCCCAGCACTTTGGAAAGCTGAGGCGGGCCAATCACTTGAGCCCAGGAGTTCGAGACCAGCCTGGGCAACATGAGGAAACCCAGCTCTACAAAAAATGCAAGGTTTAACCGGCCATAGTGTTGTGCCTGAAATCCTAGCACTTTGGAAGGCCAAGGGGGAAGGATCGCTTGAGCCTGGGAGGCGGAGGCTGCAGTGAGCTGAGTTTGTGCCACTGCACTCCAGCCTGGGCAACAGAGCGAGACCTTGCCCCCCCCCAAAAAAAAAAAGTGAAAATGATAGCAATGAAGATTACGTTAATATGGGCAGAAGCTTACCATATGAATTAATTATGTATGAAGTGTGATTATAACTATGTCAAATATGTATGCATAATCATAAGAAGACTGAAAGTGAATACACCAATATGGGAGCTAACAATATTAGAATGATGGAATTATGAGTGATAGAGATGAATTATATGAATGAAGTCATATAATGTAGTACAGATTCAGAGTTGTAGATATGTCTTGCCTAAAATCCTGCTAAAATTAACAACTAGGAAAAAAGTTGGCCAGGCACAGTGGCTCACGCCTGTAATCCCAGCACTTTGGGAGGCCGAGGCAGGCAGATCACGAGGTCAGGAGATCGAGACCATCCTGGCTAACACGGTGAAACCTCTTCTCTACTAAAAATACAAAAAAAAAAATTAGCCGGACGTGGTGGTGGGTGCCTGTAGTCCCAGCTACTCGGGAGGCTGAGGCAGGAGAATGGCGTGAACCCGGGAGGCGGAGCTTGCAGTGAGCCTAGATCTTTGCCATTGCACTCCAGCCTGTGTGACAGAGCCAGACTCCATCGCAAAAAAAAAAAAGAGTAAATGCTGCCCTAAAATATTACATTGGTTTTTTTAAGTATCACTAATTTGATAGAATTTTTTTCTGTTAATACACAAGCATTAATAAATAGTATTAACTTATTAATTTTGTGGAGTGATTTTTTTTAATCCCTTTAAATACATCAGAGGTATTTTCAAATGCTATTGTGGCCATTGTTTTGAAATGAATACAGGGAAAATTGGTTTCTGTGACAAATATTTAAAAGAATACTATAAGTTGTTTCAATTTTCCATTTATTTGCAGGTGTGGATTTGCTGGAGAAACTGGTCCAAGATGTATAATTCCTAGTGTGATAAAAAGAGCTGGGATGCCTAAGGTATTTAAAAAAAAAACAAATTAGCAAAATAAACACGGTACTATAAAATATTTTAAAATATGACTTCAAGTAAGATTGATTAAAACAGTACCAAAGGCCAGGCGTAGTGGCTCATGCCTGTAATCCCAGCACTTTGGGAGGCCGAGGCAGGTGGATCACCTGAGGTCAGGAGTTTGAGACCAGCCTGGCCAAGATGGTGAAACCCTGTCTCAACTAAAAATACAGAATTAGCCGGGCGTGGTGGCACATGCCTGTAATCCCAGCTACTCGGGAGGCTGAGGCAGGAGAATCGCTTGAACCCGGGAGGTGGAAGTTGCAGTGAGCCGAGATCGCACCATTGCACTCCAGCCTGGGGGACAAGAGCGAAATTCCATCTCAAACAAACAAACGAACAAAAACAGTACTAAATATATAATTTATGGCTATATTTCTAAGGAAAAGTTTTTCTTTTTAAATCAACTTTATCAAGGTCTAATTTTGCACACCATAAGTATATCATGTTGTACAACTACCACCACAGTCCACTTTTAGAATATTTTCATCACCCCAGTAAAATCTCTAATACCCATTAACAATTAAATCCTCATTGCTGTCCTCAGCCCATTAGGGTGTACCTTCTGTTTCTATAGATTTGTGTTTTGTGTACATTTTATTTAAATGGAATCATATATCAAGAGAAAAATTTTAATCTCTGTAAAATACTTTTATAAGTCTTATAACCACTGAATTATTTTATTCTTATTTAGAACATATCAGATATGTATTCCCTTATTTATAGTTTCAAAACCCAAAGAATTTTGAAAATAGACTTTTAAAAAGTTTCTTGCCAGAGCTAGAAATTACAGATTTAAGTACAGATTTAATCTCATGGCAGATTAGAAATTACAACCAGTAGAAGGAATGATTTTGCATGCTATAAAATTCACTTGTTAAAAAATGAGACGTAGCTGTTACCATGGTAACATTATATATGCATTCCAGAAAATAACTTTTTTCTGCAAAATGGTACATTTTTAAAAAGCAAAACAAAACAGGCTTATGGGAAAAATAAGATTGAGGTAGACCATACAAAACCTGTGTAACTTTGTAATCAGAGTACTAGCAAAAACAATAATTGATGCCTCCACAAAATTTGAATAGGATTGGCAGGCAGGTGAGTGTGGCTGGAGGCTATCTTAGGGAATATTAAAAATAAAATCATGGCCCGGGCATAGTGGCTCACGCCTGTAATCCCAGCACTTTGGGAGGCCGAGGTGGGCAATCACGAGGTCAGGAGATGGAGACCATCCTGGCTAACACGGTGAAACCCCATCTCTACTAAAAAAAAAAAAAAAAAGCCCAAAAATAGCCAGGCGTGGTGGCAGGTGCCTGTAATCCCAGCTACTCAGGAGGCTGAGGCAGGAGAATGGTGTGAACCTGGGAGGCAGAGCTTGCAGTGAGCCGAGATTGTGCCACTGCACTCCAGCCTGGGTGACAGAGCGAGACTCCATCTCAAAAAAATAAAATAAAATAAAATACAATTTTGGAGGTGGTGTGCACCTGTAGTCCCCAGCTACTCGGGAGGCTGACGTGGGAGGATCACTTGAGCCCAGGAGGTTGAGGCTGTAGTGAGTCAAGATTGCACCACCGCCCTCCACCATGGGCGGCAGAGTGAGAACCCTGTCTCAAAGATAAACAAATGAAAATAAAATGAAGTCATGGATTGAAAATGTTAGCCAGTGGGTTCTGATTCAGTGCAGATGATAGCAAGCTCTGAGCCAGTGGGACTGTTATTAAGTAGCGACTAGGAGAAAATGCAACCCAATAGAGTCATGGATCCACTTTGAGGCAAGAATTGCTGGTGTAGGGAGTTATTTAAGCTTCTTTTATAAATAGATCTGGAAGCATTATCTACCTATGTGATAACTGAGTTGATAACTTTCTTTTTCTTGATGAAGGTTATAATTCTAATTTTAGCTTGTCTAATATTAACTAATACAACTATAACATTATTCTGACATTATTTCGTTTTTTAGCAATCACATATAAGCATATTTGGTTTTATAAAAACACATGTTGACCAGATGCAGTGGCTCATGCCTGTAATCCCAGCACTTTGGGAGGCCAAGGCGGGTGGATCACCTGAGGTCGGGAGTTCGAGACCAGCCTGACCAACATGGAGAAACCCTGTCTCTGCTAAAAATACAAAATTAGCCGGGCGTGGTGGCACATGCCTGTAATCCCAGCTACTTGGGAGGCTGAGGCAGGAGAATCGCTTGAACCTGGGAGGTGGAGGTTGCGGTGAACCAAGATCGGCCATTGCACTCTAGCCTGGGCAACAAGAGCGAAACTCCGTCTCAAAAACAAAAAAACAAACAAAAAAACAAACACAAGTTATAGCAGAATAGACAAGACCAGCAGTTTATATCAGCAGTTTATATTTGGCATTGACATACATCAGAAATTTTTTTTTTTTGAGATGGAGTCTCGCTCTTTGCCCAGGCTGGAGTGCAGTAGTGCAATCTCGGTTCACTGCAAGCTCTGCCTCCCGGGTTCATACCATTCTCCTGCCTCAGCCTCCCGAGTAGCTGGGACTACAGTCTCCCGCCGCCATGCCCGGCTAAAATTTTGTATTTTTTAGTAGAGATGGGGTTTCAGCGTGTTAGCCAGGATGGTCTCAATATCCCGACTTCGTGATCCGCCCGCCTCAGCCTCCCAAAGTGCTGGGATTACAGGTGTGAGCCACCGCACTTGGCCCAGAAATCTTTTTAATTATACTTGATTAGGGAATCATTTCATCGATTTAAAAATTTTCTGCAAATCCTTGGACGAGCCAGAAATACGGTAGATATTGGTGGTTTGATGTTCGAAAATGTGTTGGAAGCCGGGTATGGTGGCTCACGCCTGTAATTCCCGCACTTTGGAAGGTGGAGGTAGCCAGATCACTTGAGGCCAGGAGTTTGAGCCTAGCCTGGCTAACATGGTGAAACCCCATCTCTACTAAAAATACAAAAATTAGCCAGGTGTAGTGGCAGGCACCTGTAATCCCAGCTACTTGGGAGGCTGAGGCAGGAGAATCGCTTGAACCTGGGAGGTGGATGTTGCAGTGAGCTGAGATCACACCGCTGCACTGCACAATTGGCATTACTGTGTTACCAGATAGATTTCTGACTGGATTAGACCCTGTACATTCTTGTTGCCACTTTTCTTAGTGCTTTGAGCTTTTTTATATATATATATATATATGTATGTATATATACACACATATATGTATATATACACACACACACACATATATATATATATTTTTTATTTGAGATGGAGTCTCGCTCCATCACCCAGGCCGGAGTGCAGTGTCGTGATCTGTGTTCACTCACAGACCACCTCCTCCCGGGTTCAAGCAATTCTCCTGTCTCAGCCTCCCAAGTAGCTGGGATTACAGGCATGTGCCACCATGCCCAGCCAGCCAATTTTTTTTTTGTATTATTAGTGGAGACGGGATTTCGTCATGTTGGCCAGCCTGGTCTCGAACTCCTGACCTCAGGTGATCCTCCCGCCTTGACCTCCCAAAATGCTGGGATTACAAGCGTGAGCTTCCACACCCGGCCAAGCTTTTATCTTCATTTAAAAAGACAGATAAATAAAAAATTATTTATATTTGACTGTATATGGTTTGGAATCTTTAAGCCACATAAAATCAAGAAGTTAGGCTGATGGTCCTTCTTTTGAAAGAGTAAATGAAGAGAGGTCTGCCAATGATGCATCAGAGTACTTAGAGCTTTCTGAGGATCATAATAAGTGAAGCCATTGTTATATATTAGCATTGACTTAGCACTCATGACTTGGTAATACGTGTGTAGGCTGCTTTTGTGTTAATGGTGTTTGTTGTCATTTTTATCACACATATTTATGAACAACCTACTATGTACCTGGAGTGGAGCTGTAAGCAAGCCAGAAATAGTTCTTGTGCATGGAGCTTATAGTCTAGCAGAAAGGGGGACATTTTACAAGTAATTAAGTGTGGCGATGCTGATTTTTTTTTTTTTTTCTTTTTTAGACAGAGTCTCACTCTGTCACCCAGGCTTGAGTGCAGTGGCACGGTCTTGGCTCACTGCAGCCTCTGCCTCCCTGCAACCTCTACCTCCCGGGTTCAAGCGATTCTCCCACGTCAGCTTCTGGAGTAGCTGGGACTACAGGCGCATGCCACCATGCCTGGCTAATTTTTGTATTTTTAGTAGAGACAGGGTTTCACCATGTTGGCCAGGCTGGTCTTGAACTCCTAGCTTCAGGTGATCCACCCGCCTCGGCCTTCCAAAGTGCTGGGAATTTTGTTTGTTTGTTTTTTGAGACGGAATCTGGTTCTGTTGCCCAGGCTGGAGTGCAGTGGAGCCATCTCAGCTCACGGCAGCCTCCTCCAGGGTTTTCAAGTGATTCTCCTGCCTCAGTCTCCGGAGTAGCTGGGACTACAGGCATGCGCTACCATGCCTGGCTAATTTTTTTATTTTAAGTAGAGACAGTGTTTCACCATGTTGGCCAACTTGGTCTCGAACTCCTGACCTCAAGTGATTCACCCACCTCAGCCCCTCAAAGTGCTGGGATTACAGGCATGAGCTACCACACCTGACCTCAATGCTGAGTTTTATCAGTCAAGCCAAAATGATAACTCAGATGTTATCTGAGTGATAGCATGTGAGCAAAACTCTTTACTTCCTATGAACACACACTTCCATTACCACAGACTACAACATTCTGCCATCTTAGACATTCCAGTTCTTAAGGATTCCTAATTTAAGAGATTATTGCGTATTTAATTTTTGTAATCTCAATACAAATTGCTTTTAATTTATTCCCAGAAAACTCATTAGTAAATAATTACATTTTAATCTTAATTTGAGATGATTTTATTAATATAAATTAATAAATCATTTTAATTTTTTACAGCCTGTCAGAGTTGTTCAGTATAATATCAATACAGAAGAATTATATTCCTACCTAAAGGAATTCATCCACATACTATATTTCAGGTAAGAGACATTTTGTTTTCTAACTTTTATGATTAGATAGATTTTCCTAATGCCATAGTGATAATTGGTTGTATTACATCTGAGGCACCCTCCCAAAAAAAATTGACTTCTATTGCCATTTTTGCATGCTTATTTTCAAACTTTTCAAAAATATATTTGAAGACTGGAAAACTGGCAGACTTAAGGAAATATTAAAAATGAAATGTTCATTAATGAAGTGAACTGATAATTGAATTATTCTACATTCATTCAGTGAAATACCATGCAGCTATTAAAAAAGAGTTCTGCATCTGTATGTAGTAGAACAGGAAGGTACTACTTCCTGTGTGTGGTGTGTGGGATATATTGATAAGTGAAATAAGCAAGTTAAAGAACCACATCTATAGAATGAGTATTTCTGTTAAAACATACCCCCATACATTCATAAGAATGAAAAAAATATATAAACGTCTATCAGTGGTAGTTCTGGGTAGTAGGAATATAAGGTTCTTGTATTATGCAGGTTTCACATGTCATAGTATTTGGAGCTTTGTGAGCATATACTACTGTAACCTAAAATAAAGAAAATATCACCAGGTGCTGTGGCTCACATCTATAGTACCAGCTACTTGGGAGACTGAGATCAGGGGATGGCTTGAACCCAGGAGGCCGAGGTTGCAGTGAGGTGACATTGCACCTCTTCACTCCAACTTGGGCAACAGAGCCAGATCCTGTCTCAAAAAAAAAAAAAAAAAAAAAAAAAAAAATCTATGTAATGGCTCAAGTTAGTAATCATAGTAGGCTATAATTTTAGGTTTCTGAGATAAGTTAATGAAGTTCCTAGTACATTGCACGGTACGTAGTAAGAGGTCAGAAATGTTATCTTTCTGGGGTCATAAAATGAAGATGTCTTTTTGTGATAAAGTATCTTAAGCTAAGGTAGTACAGTTTCACTCTTCTTAACAAATTGTATGACTTACCAAAATGAATAAAAACTTTTACTTATTTTTAAAGCCAAAACTGTCACTTTTCAGGCATCTATTGGTGAATCCCAGAGACCGCCGAGTTGTGATTATCGAGTCGGTATTATGTCCTTCTCACTTCAGAGAGACACTCACTCGTGTTCTTTTCAAATATTTTGAGGTACCTGTCTTTATGTCAAATAAGTAAATTGCTTTTGAAATAAAAAGAGAAGCAGTAAAAGTCTTACTAGTTTTTAGGGAATCTTTCTTCCCTTTTTTTTTGTTGGTAGGTACTCAAAACTTAAACTAATAAAAGCCCTCATATTTTGTCTCTTTTATTTTATATGTCACACAGTGTAGTTGGGGAACCAGATGACAGAAGATTCTTCAAATTGGCCATTTATTTTCTTCCTTTGTGTGGTTATTTCATGCTTTAGCATTTCATCCAACACTTACATAATTGGAGATTTCTTTTTATTACTGTTTGTTATTTATTTTAATATAGGTTTTTCTATTTGGGGACTTTTTTTCAGAATTAAAAGGTATATTCTGTGCTGTGGACTTTGTGATGTGTTTCTTCCAGATCTTTCTAGCTTCCATTGTTTAGTTATACTGTTCTGAATTTTGTCATTTTAGGCTTCAAATTCCTTTGAAATGGAATATTCAGTGTCTCCTTTTGAGTAAGTCGGTAATGCCAGGGATGAGACTTACCTCATGATATTAGTAGTATTACCTGTAGCTTTGATTTTATAGGAGTCGAGATTATTTTATGACCAAGAATATGTTTTAAGATTAGTATATTTCATAGACCAGGATCTTAATTATTCAAATTTTTTTTAATCTCTGCCTTGAAATTTAGGTTTTATCAGCAAGGGAAAATGAAAGATTATATGTGTTAAGTATATAAGAAATTAAGCACATATAAATGTATTTTCATACATTCTACTGAATTCAAAACGTACCTAATACCAAAAATCACAATGTCTTTATGAGGTAAAGGCACTTAATATTTCTAAGTAGTATTTTTGTAAAGCAGGTACAGGGAATCAGGTTGCATAGCCTCCAGTACTTACTGATGTCATGAGTCCAGGAATTTCATTTGCAGTAGGGAGAACATAAAGCAAAACAAGAAGTTGTGTCAGCTGTTATCTGAATAAAGTGGAATATTCTCTGTATTTATAGAGTTTGTGTTAATATCCTTATCTTCTATATCACTGGAATACCTGCTTTATCTATTTAGATAAGGGAAATATAGCCATTATTTTGTCTGCCATTCAATTATGATGGACTCTCATATTTTGATTGAATATCTAGTATATGGGATGTGACCAGATCTGGCAAATTCTTACCGAAAAAAATGTCGCACAGAGCCAACTATTTGTATATTTTGTTCTTTGGTTTAACTTTAACTGCCAATTATAGTTCAATTAGCCAGACGTGGTGGCATGCATCTATAGTCCCAGCTACTCAGGAGACAAAGGTGGGAGGATTGCTCGAGCCCAGGAGTTCGAGGCTGCAGTGAGCTGTGATTGCACCACTGCACTCAGCCTGGGCAATGGAGCAAGACTTTGTCTCTAAGAAAAAAATAAAAATTTAAATAAAAAAGAAAAAGTAAAAATATGTAGTTTATATTACAAACTTTGCAAATAAAGACAATAAAGAATTTTTTTCTCTATTTTCATCTTAATGGTAAGGGCATCTCTCTATTTTTTTAATTTAGCATCTTCCTCTAAATTTATGTTTCTAGAACTCTTCTTTCTCTCTCTCTCTCTCTTTTTTTTTTTGTTTTTTTTTGAGACAGAGTCTTGCTTTATTGCCCAGGCTGAAGTGCAATGGTGTGATCTCAGCTCACTGCAACCTCCGCCTCCTGGGTTCAAGCAATTCTCCTGCCTCAGTCTCCCTAGTAGCTGAGATTACAGGCAGATGCCATGACACCCAGCTCATTTTTGTATTTTTAGTAGAGACGAGATTTCACCATATTGGTCAGGCTGGTTTCAAACTCCTGACCTCAGGTGATCCACCCGCCTCAGCCTCCCAAAGTGCTGAAATTACAGGCATGAGCCTCTGCGCCCGACCTCTAGACCTCTTCTTTTATCCCTTTCAATTTTCCCTTCCAAAAGAGGACAAGAATAAAGAAAAATGCCTCTTAATTGTCATTTTGGAATTAAACAGTTGAGCTGTTTTTATTACAGTGTATTTTGGTTATTGAGTGAATTTATATAAATCAACAAACTAGTTCTTAATTACTCTCATAAGATGGTGGAGTAGGTATCACCATATAAGTTAATATAATGTTCCTGTGAATTTTTTCAATATATTTGAATATAAGGCAAATACCTTCAAATAATGACACTCATTCTGATTTTGTTGTTTTGATTTCATTATTTTCTAGGTTCCATCTGTCTTGCTTGCTCCAAGTCATCTGATGGCTCTTCTGACGCTTGGAATTAATTCTGCCATGGTCCTAGATTGTGGATATAGGGAAAGCCTGGTGTTACCCATATCTTTTTTGTCATCCAGCCAACTTTGGAGTTCTTACTCTACTTTAACTAAAATAATTAGGCTAATTACAAATGATATGTATTGTACTGAACTATTTTGGGTTACTATGTACAAATATGAATTTCAATGTGGAAAAAGTTCACAGGATTGTAAGACTTAAATTTACTTTTTGTAGAAGTTACTATCATTTGGTCCCAGGATATACTCCAGGAGTATATCTCATGAATATTACGTTCAGTTTTTAAAAGAAAAATCAGGATGTGTCAAGTTGACTAGGATAGTCAAGTTTTAAGAAAAAAATCATACAAAGGGTAATTCGAGAAACTGAAATGAGAACATTCAATCCAGAAAGATTTCAGTAGCTGAAGAGCTCACTGGCGCCTGTAGTCCCAGCTACTCCGGAGGCTGAGGCAGGAGAATGACATGAACCCGGGAGGTGGAGCTTGCAGTGAGCCGAGATTGCTACTGCACTCCATCCTGGGCGACAGAGCGAGACTCCGCCTGAAAAAAAAAACAAAAAAGAAAAATGTATTTTTCTTTTCTTTTCTTTTTTTTTTTTTAAATCTCCGTTCGCTATCATGAAGGCAGTGTGCCTTAGTGTTTACAAGCTTGGGTTTTAGAATCAAATACACAATAAGTGCAAATCTCCAGTTGCTTCTTACTACTTGGTCAGGTAGCTTAATCTCTTTGGGCCTCAGTTTCTTTATCCGTAAATTGGGGATTATAATATTTCCATCTCATAGAAGAGTTGTGTTAGTTAAGTGACGTAATATATATAAAGTGTTTAGTATACATAGGATTTGGCACAAGTAATTTTCTTAGTACGTGCTGTGGTTTTTATGTCATTGACCATAGGTCGGAACTTACTAATAATTCAGGCTATCCCAGAATGGAATTACTGACCATATAAACTAGTACATTTCTTTCCATTATAAATATTTAAGCGGAGTATAGATAAGCATCTCTTAGAATTGTCCTAGTGGACATTGCTTTATTGTAAAGGATGTTGATGTGCATGAATGTAAGACTCTTGCAATTTTGAGATCTACATGTATATTTATTAGAAAAAATATTCATGGAAGGAAATTAAGAATCATTAACTTCTAAGGAATTTAATCAAGCAGTAGTGTTTTTTAGTATAAAGTATTTTGTGTTTAATTCTTAACCGTGCAACATAAGTAGTATTCTCATTATATAAATGATAATATTGAGAGTTGGGATGGGTAGTTGACTCCTCTTTTTATGAACATGTAGCCAGGATATAAACCCATGTCTGTTTCCAAAGCTGATGCTCTTACCAATATACTTAGCAAACACACAGTAAATATTGTTTACTTCCCTCGGCTCTGTCCTGTAGAAATATAATGTGAGCCATGTATGTAATTTAGAGTGTTCTAGGCTGGGCGCCATGGCTCACACATGTAATACTAGCACCTTGGGAGGCTGAAGTGGGCAGATCACCTGAGGCCAAGAGTTTGAGACCAGCCTGGCCAACTGGTCAAAACCCCATCTCTACGAAAAATACAAAAATTAGCCGGCTGTGGTGGCACATGCCTGTAATCCCAACTACTTGGAAGACTGAGGCACAAGAATCTCTTGAACCTGGGAGGTGGAGGTTGTACTGAGCCGAGATCGCACCACTGTACTCCAGCCTGGGCTACAGAGCGAGACCCTGTCTCAAAAAAAAGTAAATAGAATTTTCTAAGAGCCACATTTTAAAAGGCACAAGAAAACATGAAATTAATAGTATATTTTATTTAACCCAATATATTCAAAATACTCCAGTATTCCATCAATACAAAAATTATAATGAGGTATTTTAGTGGGGTATTTTGGTATTAAAACCTTCTAAATTTGGTATGTAGTTTAGTCTTAGAGCACATCTCAATTCAGACTAGCCATATTTCACATATTAAGTAGCTACATAGGCCTAGTGGCTACTTTTATCAGATGCCCCAGCCGTAGCTAATGAATTGTGCGTGGTCATGTGCATATGCGTATTTTTATTCTGTTTTCTTTGATGAAGAATATGAAAAAAAACTTACTCTTTGATTTTTCCATAACTATGTTAAAAATAAGAAATAAAAATTTGTCACTAAAGCATATTTAGAACAATACTGCAGAAGGTGAGGAAAATATCAAGGAAACCACATTTTATCTCCTAAAATAGTAGTATCCTTGACTACCCTATAGATATATGAAGGAATCCCAGTTCTAAATTGTTGGGGAGCACTACCCCTAGGAGGAAAAGCTCTTCACAAGTAAGTTTCTTGGAATTTAACATATTCATTTCACCTGTGTCACAAAAACAGTTGCTAATCTGTTTGTTGATCAGTGATCAATAGAGGGCTTATGATAAATGGACAGTGAATTTTATTTATTCCACCCTCTATTAGCTTCAAGTATATTGATTTTTAAAGAATAAACCAGTTTTTTTAATTTTTAATTTTTGTGGGTACATAGTAGGTGTATATATTTATGAGGTACATGGGATGTTTTGATATAGGCATGCAATGGGAAATAAGCACATCATGGAGAATGGGGTATCCATCCCGTCAAGCATTTATCCTTTGAGTTACAATCTAATTACATTCTTTGCATGATTTTAAAATGTACAGTTAAGTTATTGTCTATAGTCACCCTGTCGTGCTATCAAATAGTAGGTCTTATTGTTTCTATTTTTTTGTACCCATTAATTAACCTCACCTCCCATTTATCCCTCCACTATCCTCCCTGGCCTCTGGTAGCCATCCTTCTACTCTCTATATCCATGAGTTCCATTGTTTTGCTGTTTAGATCCCACAAATAAGTGAGAACATAAAATATTGGTCTTTCTGTGCATGGCTTATTTCACTTAACATAATGATCTACAGTTCCATCAGTGTTGTTGCAGATGACTGGATCTCATTCCTTTTTATAGCTGAATAGTACTCCATTGTGTATATTTTTTTATTTTTTATTTTTTTTTAACTTTTATTAAGTTTAGAGGTACATGTGCAGGTTTATTACATAGGTAAACTTATGTCTTGGGGAAGACCTTTATTATTATTACTATTATTGAGATGGAGTCTCGCTGTGTCACCCAGGCTGGAGTGCAGAGGCGTGATCTCAGCTCACTGCAACCTCTGCTGCCTGGGTTCAAGCGATTCTCCTGCCTCAGCCTCCCAAGTAGCTGGGATTACAGGCGCGCGCCACCACACCTGGCTAATTTTTGTATTTTTAGTAGAGATAGGGTTTCACCATGTTGGCCAGGCTGTTCTCAAACTCCTGATCTCAGGTGATCCACCCGCCTCGGCCTCCCAGAGTGCTGGGATTACAGGCGTGAGCCACCGTGCCTAGCAAGAAGATCATTCTTATTTAAATCATAATAATTGGGCTGGGTGTGGTGGCTCACGCCTGTATTATCCCAGCACTCTGGGAGGCTGAGGCAGGTGGATCACCTGAGGTCAGGAGTTTGAGACCAGCCTGGCCAACGTGGCAAAACCCTATCTCTACTAAAAATACAAAAATTAGCTGGGCATGGTGGCGGGTACCTGTAATCCCAGCTACTCGGGAAGCTGAGGCAGGAGAATCACTTGAACCCAGGAGGTGGAGGTTGCAGTGAACCAGGATTGCGCCACTTAACTCCAGCCTGGGTGACAGAGTGAGACTCTGTCTCAAAAAAAAAAAAAAAAAGCATAATAATTTATTATGTAGTTAAAAGTATGAAATAAGAAAAGGATATCAGTTTCAATATTTTAATTCCAGTAACATTTTTTTTTTTAATTTCAGAGAGTTGGAAACTCAACTATTGGAACAATGTACTGTTGACACAAGTGCTGCTAAAGAACAGAGCCTTCCCTCAGTGATGGGTAAATTCATTTTAATTGGTTTAGGAGTGATTTACACTCTATTTCTTCAACTTATATTTTAGTCTTTGCTCCATTGCATGATTATTCTCTTTTCTCCCCATGCCTCTCTGATGGCACTGCTTCAACTATAAGCTCATTGAACTTTTAATCACCAAATTCAATAGTTTGATTTTAGTCATCCTGTCCAGAACTTTTGACACTGTGGATCATCATGTACTCTTAAATGCTTTCTTCTCCTTGGCTTTCAGGATTCTTTTTTTTTAGTAGTTGTCTATTACTTCCCCAAATATTCCTCTGGCTTCCTCTGCTCTTGCTTTCTCTGCTGGTATTCCACTAGGGATCTAGTGTTTGTTCCTTCTTTTTCTCTGCTGGCTTTTTAAATGTGATCTTACCTACTCCCACAACTTCTACATCTGCATGCTGTTGATTCTCAAATGTGTCACTGGGCCTGATCCTTCTTCTGAACTTGATATTCATATTTCCAACTGATTATTAGAGACTGTGTATGTCTCTAGGCACTTCAAACTTAAGATTTCCAAAAGTGAACACATTATGTCTTTCCTCAAATTCATTTCAATTATTAGATAAAGATAATAACATCTTCCTTGTCTCCCATTTTACAAAACTTTAAGTTATTATAGCCTTTCAGTTCTTCAGAAATCTCAGATCTCATTTTTCTTTTTTTTTGACCTTCCACACCATTGAACACCTGAGAGCAAAGACATTGTTTTAATCTAGGCCCTCATTTCTTGCTTAGATTATTACAGAAGCCTACTCTCTGGATGGATTCAGTCTATTTCACACTGTTGCCAGGAATAACTTTCCACACAATTTTTTTTTTTTTTTTTTTTTAAGTTCCAGGGTACATGAGCATAACGTGCAGGTTTGTTACATATGTATACTTGTGCCATGTTGGTGTGCTGCACCCATCAACTCGTCAGCACCCATCAACTCGTCATTTACATCAGGTATAACTCCCAATGCAATCCCTCCCCCCTCCCCCCTCCCCATGATAGGCCCCGGTGTGTGATGTTCCCCTTCCCAAGTCCAAGTGATCTCATTGTTCAGTTCCCACCTATAAGTGAGAACATGCGGTGTTTGGTTTTCTGTTCTTGTGATAGTTTGCTAAGAATGATGGTTTCCAGCTGCATCCATGTCCCTACAAAGGACACAAACTCATCATTTTTTATGGCTGCATAGTATTCCATGGTGTATATGTGCCACATTTTCTTAATCCAGTCTGCCACTGATGGACATTTGGGTTGATTCCAAGTCTTTGCTATTGTGAATAGTGCTGCAATAAACATACGTGTCCATGTGTCTTTATAGCAGCATGATTTATATAATCCTTTGGGTATATATCCAGTAATGGGATGGCTGGGTCATATGGTACATCTAGTTCTAGATCCTTGAGGAATCGCCATACTGTTTTCCATAATGGTTGAACTAGTTTACAATCCCACCAACAGTGTAAAAGTGTTCCTATTTCTCCACATCCTCTCCAGCACCTGTTGTTTCCTGACTTTTTAATGATTGCCATTCTAACTGGTGTGAGGTGGTATCTCATTGTGGTTTTGATTTGCATTTCTCTGATGGCCAGTGATGATGAGCATTTTTTTTGTGTCTGTTGGCTGTATGAATGTCTTCTTTTGAGAAATGTCTGTTCATATCCTTTGCCCACTTTTTGATGGGGTTGTTTGTTTTTTTCTTGTAAATTTGTTTGAGTTCTTTGTAGGTTCTGGATATTAGCCCTTTGTCAGATGAGTAGATTGCAAAAATTTTCTCCCATTCTGTAGGTTGCCTGTTCACTCTGATGGTAGTTTCTTTTGCTGTGCAGAAGCTCTTTAGTTTAATGAGATCCCATTTGTCAATTTTGGCTTTTGCCGCCGTTGCTTTTGGTGTTTTAGACATGAAGTCTTTGCCCATGCCTATGTCCTGAATGGTACTACCTAGGTTTTCTTCTAGGGTTTTTATGGTATTAGGTCTAACATTTAAGTCTCTAATCCATCTTGAATTAATTTTCGTATAAGGAGTAAGGAAAGGATCCAGTTTCAGCTTTCTACTTATGGCTAGCCAATTTTCCCAGCACCACTTATTAAATAGGGAATCCTTTCCCCATTTCTTGTTTCTCTCAGGTTTGTCAAAGATCAGATGGCTGTAGATGTGTGGTATTATTTCTGAGGACTCTGTTCTGTTCCATTGGTCTATATCTCTGTTTTGGTACCAGTACCATGCTGTTTTGGTTACTGTAGCCTTGTAGTATAGTTTGAAGTCAGGTAGCGTGATGCCTCCAGCTTTGTTCTTTTGACTTAGGATTGTCTTGGCAATACGGGGTCTTTTTTGGTTCCATATGAACTTTAAAGCAGTTTTTTCCAATTCTGTGAAGCAACTCATTGGTAGCTTGATGGGGATGGCATTGAATCTATAAATAACCTTGGGCATTATGGCCATTTTCACGATATTGATTCTTCCTATCCATGAGCATGGTATGTTCTTCCATTTGTTTGTGTCCTCTTTTATTTCAGTGAGCAGTGGTTTGTAGTTCTCCTTGAAGAGGTCCTTTACATCCCTTGGATTCCTAGGTATTCTATTCTCTTTGAAGCAATTGTGAAGGGAAGTTCATTCATGATTTGGCTCTGTGTTTGTCTGTTACTGGTGTATAAGAATGCTTGTGATTTTTGCACATTAATTTTGTATCCTGAGACTTTGCTGAAGTTGCTTATGAGCTTAAGGAGATTTTGGGCTGAGACAATGGGGTTTTCTAAATATACAATCATCCACAAAATATTTTTATGCTTTTGCGACAGGATCTCACTCTGTTGCCCAGACTGGAGGGCAGTGGCATGATCTTGGCTCACTGCAGTCTCCACCTCCTGGGCTCAAGCCATTCTTCAATCTCAGCCTCCTGAGTAGCTGGGACTACAGGCGCGAGTCACCACTCCCAGCTAATTTTTGGGGGGTACATTTTGTAGAAATGGGGTTTCACCATGTCGTCCAGGCTGGTCTCAAACTCCTGAGCTCAATCCACCAGCCCCCGCCCCACAAAATGCTAGGATTACGGCCTGAACCACCATGCCCTGCCAGTTTTTCACAAAATAAATATAACTACATTGCTGTTCTGCTTGAGAATTTTTGTAAGCTCCTACAAGTTAAAATCCAAATTATCTATTGGATATAAATGTTTCTTCAAAATCTGAGTTTGTTCTACCTCTTACCCTTAGATCACTAAACTTTATCCTTTGTTCTTTATTAAATCTTCAGTAAATTTCTTACAGTTGTCGAGGCACTGTGAGTCCTAGCACAACCCTGTGCTTTCATGTATTCTTTTTCTTTCCCTGGGATGTTTTTCTTTGCCTAGTTGGGTTTTTGATCCCTCTGCATGACTCAGCTGGAATGTCACCTTAATGGTGAAACCTTCCTCATCTTCCCTAAGCAGAATAAATTGCTCCTCTCTGTTAAGCCCTCAGCAGTAATTTATTATAGCACATATGACACATTCTCATTTGCCTGTTAACTTGCTTGTTTCCCCCAGGAGACTTTGAGGATCCCTGTCTTGTTTATTTTTCAATCTGTAGCACCTAGTGTAGTGCTGGGGCATTGAATATATGTTGGAAAGCCAGATTTTCGGGACACTTAGGCATACCTATGTTTTCCTGTTGTTCCTTATTGATAGTTAAGTTAATAGCATTTTTCATTCTGTAGATCCAATTATAGCTTTCAAATTCCAGATAACTTTGTGATGTCTTAGTATATTTTGGTGACAGGTAATTTATAAAAGGTCTTCAAAGATAATAAATTCAGTATAGCATCGCAAGATGTTCTTTGTAAAGGTCTTTAAACCCAGTAATATTTCCATAAAATTATAAATGATACATTCTTGGATATTCTTTATCTAGTCCACCTTGTACTGATTCTAACCTTTCCCTTTAATACTGCTCACAATCTGAGTCTGTGATAGCCATGCAGTCCTACAAAATTGTGGAATCAAATCATATAAATATTTGCCAAAGCACCCACTGCAAATACGGCTGGGGACGGTGGCTCACGCCTGTAATCCCAACACTTTGGCAGGCCAAGGTGAGTGGGTCACTTGAGGTCAAGAGTTCGAGACCACCCTGACCAACATGGTGAAACCCTGTCTCTACATTAAAAAAGAAAAAAAAACAATTGGCATGGTGGCACGGGCCTCTAATCCCAACTACTCGGAGGCTGAGGCAGGAGAATCGCTTGAACCTGGGAGGTGGAGGTTGCAGTGAGCCGAGATCGAGCCATTGCACTCCAGCCTGGGTGACAGAGGGAGACTCCATCTCAAAAAAAAAAATAAAAAAGAAAATGCAAATGAATTTAAAATGTCTCTTTTCCAGGTTCTTAGCAAAGATTACATGTAAGTCTGAGATATGCTTGAGTATCCTTAAGTGAATTTTGAATGAGCCTCTTTCATTTACTGTTTAGAACTTAGTTTAAAATTGAATATATCATAGTAACTCAAAAAGGCTAAACTAAGTACACTGATTGGAAAAATGTACAGTTTGAATTATATACCAACATGTTATGTTTCTTATTTTCCTAACTGAAATGTAAGTGATTTTTTAGAGCTAGAGCCAGGGAATGCCTCTTGTTTCTATTCTTTACTTGCAAAATTTAAATAGTTATGATTATTTGCCCCTTATGATTATTTGCTCCTTATGATTAAGGAGCTCCTTACCAAAGCAGCATCTACTCTTAGCTAAATTAAACTCTTTATTTCCAGGCCTGCCTTACATTTGCCTAAAGAAAATAGTTTCTCATATTACCAGATTTCTTTGACACATGTTAAAATTTATATACATGTTCCAAGAGAGAGCATTGAAGTTGTGGAATGCTCTAGGTTTTAGCACTTATTTTTAAATTGCAGGTTCTTACAGTCAAGTTACATTTCTCTCATCTATTTATAACCAGGATTAAATCTTCTGGCATATCTTTATCCTCTTGATAAATTTTAACACTCAAAGATAGGAAATCTTCAAAAATTTTTTATCATGTACTGGCCCCACAGGTAAAATAAAACTTTGAACATATTATCTAGAGTATGTCTGTTTATTTATAAACCATGTATGTACTATTGTTACTATATTATGAAACACAAAAGTAAGCCTTTGGAAAGGATGAGATAATAAAGGTAAAATAACAAATAATTCTAAAGTTATACTTACTAAAGGTAAAAATATTTTGCCATATAACTAAACATTAAATGTGCTTTTTTTTTTTTTTAAATTATGGCTTAACATTTTAATGGTGTGGTTTCTAAGTTTACCTGATTTTAATACTTAATTTTAATGGCTCTCAGAACTGAAAGTTATAGCTGACAACAAATGTAGATCCAGGTGGAAGAAGGCCATAATTATGCTTATTAAATAATGATTTATTTTCAGCTGTAGATGTCTATCTTCTCTGATATCAATAATTTATTCTTATAAATCAATGAAAATATTTTTAATTTTTTTTTTTTTTTTTTTTTTTTTTTTTTTTTTTTTTTGAGACGGAGTCTCGCTCTGCCGCCCAGGTTGGAGTGCAGTGGCCGGATCTCAGCTCACTGCAAGCTCCGCTCCCGGGTTCACGCCATTCTCCTGCCTCAGCCTCCCGAGTAGCTGGGACTACAGGCACCCGCCACCGCGCTCGGCTAGTTTTTTGTATTTTTTTAGTAGAGACGGGGTTTCACCGTGTTATCCAGGATGGTCTCGATCTCCTGACCTCGTGATCCGCCCGTCTCGGCCTCCCAAAGTGCTGGGATTACAGGCTTGAGCCACCGCGCCCGGCTATTTTTACATATTTTTTCACAATGGGTTAAAAATTCTTTTTTTTTTTTTTTTTTTGAGTCGAAGTTTTGCTCTTTTTGCCCAGGCTGGAGTGCAATGGCATGATCTCAGCTTACCCCACACTCCTCCCGAGTTCAAGCAGTTCTCCTGCCTCATCCTCCTGAGTAGCTGGGATTACAGGCAAGCACCACCACACCCAGCTTTTTGTATTTTTTTGTAGAGACGAGGTTTCTGCATGTTGGTCAGGCTGATCTTGAACTCCCGACCTCAGGTGATCCACCCACCTTGGCCTCCCAAAGTGCTGGGATTACAGGTGTAAGCCACCGCGCCTGGCCCCAAGGTTAAAAATTCTTAGTTTCGAAGACTTTAGGTTAGAAAATTTTGTTTCTGAGACAGATTTTTGGCAACAAAATTTTATAACAATGGTAACATATCCAAATATTCACTTTCCAAAGGCTCCCTGTATTGCATGTAGATAGATATACTTGGTATCCTTAGGTGAACTTTGAATGAGCCTCTTTCATTTAGTATATAGAACCTAATTCAAAAAAGAATGAATAGGTACTTTCTCACTCATTTTTAAAATGTCACCTTTACCTTGAAGGAAAAGATTAAAAGACTGTGTGTGGTACTTTTTTTTTTAAAAAAATAGTCTTGCTCTTTGCCCAGGCTGGGGTGCAGTGGCGTGATCTCGGCTCACTGCAAGCTCTGCCTGCTGGGTTCACGCCATTCTCCTGCCTCAGCCTCCCGAGTAGCTGGGACTACAGGCGCCCGCCATGTGTGTGGTACTTTTAAAAAATATGTTAGCATGTTACTGACAACTATTTATTATCACTGGAAAGATAAACTTGAAACTTCAATTTTTTGCTTCGATTTCCATGGTTTGTCTTGCCTTTGAATGATGGTATTTCTTCCCTAAAACAAAATTAAATTTTTCTGTTAGACTTTTTGAGAAAATTATAGTAGTTGTATTTTTAAAATTTTTTCTAAACTGAAAAATAGAAATGTGAAGGCAATTTAATAGACTGTTTTTAATTATTACTAAGGTTTTATAATTCTAAATGAAATATTTTTTTTAGGTTCAGTTCCAGAAGGTGTCTTAGAGGACATTAAAGGTAAAGTAAGTTCTCATTTTTGTCCCTTTCATCCTTAAGTGTTAGTTTGTAGGGCATATGCTTCTAAACAGTTAGACAGATAGAAAATATATTCATAATATAATGTCCTAAAAGTATTTAATATATAGACTATGGGATACTCTTTAAGTACAAATTCCAATTTTTTTTCACACTTCGGGAAGCTGTGGCATAGTGATGATGTGTTACTGAAGCAGCTTCTCAATTGTATAGAGTATACAGGGTTACCAGGGAACCTAGTATTTTGCAGTGTGAAAGAACAGTTAAATTGCTTAAGAAAGCTACTGGTTTGATTAGTATAATGTTTTTTACTCTAGTTTTCTTCATACATTTTTCTAAAACATTCTGAAATTGTGACCAAAGTACTACACGGTACATTGGATTCACCTAAGTGAGATTGCTTCTACTTTGCTAGAGTGAATTTCTATGATAATGTTCAAATTGGGTTTTCTGGTATTTTTGTTCACTGAAATAAAATACATTTAAAATATAATCTTCTTCAATACTTGGCATGTCATTAATGTTAATAATTTAGGATGCTTAATAGCTAGACAGTAATGGATTTCAGAGTTAAATGAGAGCCGGAGATAATCTAATACAGTTGGGGCTCTGAAATGTTAAGTTATTTGTTCAGTGTCACACAAGTAGGTAGGGTTAGAGCTACAGCTACAAAATATATCTTGCTTTCCATTATATTACTTAATATCTTTTATGTGTTTTAATTACCTAAATTCTTTTCAATTTGTTATAAAATATTAATCATTTGTACTGCTTATTACAGTAGTTCAAATAATACAGAAATATCTCAGGTAAAATGGTTTCCTTTCCTCTCTTCCATTTCTATCCTCCATGATATAACAATTGTTGACGATGTGGAGTGTTTTCTTTTCATATGGCCTCCAACCTGTGAAAAGATGTTTAACTCTACCATTAGTCAGGGAGACATCAGATTGGCAAAAATTTGAAAGACATCTGGTATTAGTGAGATGGTAGGAAAATGAATGTTTATTATTAGTAGTAAGGATTGCAAACTAACCTTTTTGGAAAGCAATCTGGCATATTTATTAAAATTCAAAGTGTGCATCCCATCTAAAAAGGGTTATTGCATGAAGTTTGGTAACTTCATTATAAGGAATGTCATGTAGCTGTTAAAAGAAGAGCTAGAGTATTGGTTTGGAAGAAGGTCCATAATGTAAAGGAAGAAAGCATGTTGCTGAAGGTATGTACAGTAGAAACCCTTTCTGTTAAAAACAAATATGCAGGCTGGGTGTAGTGGCTGGCCCCTGTAATCCCAGCACTTTGGGAGGCCAAGGCAGGTGAATCACTTAAGCCCAGGAGTTCAAGACCAGCCTGGACAACGTGATGAAACTCTGTCTCTACAAAAAATACAAAAATTAGCCAGGTGTGGTGGTACAGACCTCTAGTCCCAACTATTTAGAGGGGCTGAGGTGGAGGATCACTTGAACCTGGGATCTCCTGGTGGAGGCTGCAGTAAGCTAAGTTCAGACCACTGCATTCCAGCCTGGGTGACAGAGCAAGACTGTCTCAAAAGAAAACAAAAACAAAAACTAACTTGCAGCATACACATATTCATTGTATTGTGTGATCTTGAATTGCGAGGCAGAGGTTGCAGTGAGCCGAGATCATGCCATTGGACTCCAGTGTGGATGACAGAGTGAAACTCTATCTCAAAAAAATAAAAGTAAAACTACAAAAAATTAGCCAGGCATGGTGGTACCCACTTGTAGTCTCAGCTACTTGGGAGGCTGGGGTGGGAGGATCACTTGAATCCCAGAGGCAGAGGTTGCAGTGAGCTAAGATTGCACCACTACACTCCAACCTGGGCAAGGGAATCTTGACTCCATCTCAAAAACAAATAAAAGATCTCAAGGCTAGGTATTTACTTTGCTTAGATAGTCACGAGAACTTGAATAAAATATAAAACATACAAGTAGCTTTAGCGCCTGGCTCACTATCTAGCATAGTAGCATATTGTGGATTCTCAACACATGTGGTTTGAATTAGTGAATGAAATTCACTACATAATGTATTATGAAAAGAATTGTGTATAATATATCATATCAATATGCATTATATCATATATATTATGCATAATTCTTTTCATAATATATATGGCTAACATGCTTTACGAGTAATACAACCAAGTTGTCGAATTTCTTGCATTTAACATCAATTTTATCTCTACTTTAAAAAAAGTATTCCCTAACTACCTTGAAATAATTTTAAGCAGCTCATTATAAAAAATACTTTGCAATAGAATTTTTAAAAGAAAAAGTTTTCGACATGCAAAAAGTGAAGTGATATAGTAGAAAGAAAGCGGTAGTGTTGGGGTGTGCTAACGAGGAACAATCATTACAAAAAGCCCAAAACTAAGGAGTGTTACATTGCAACTAAGAGCAAAAATTGGCATTGTACCAGCCAGGCACAGTGGCCCGTGCCTGTAATCCCATCACTTTTGGAGGCCAAGGCAGGTGGATCACTTGAGGTCAGGAGTTCGAGACCAACCTGACCAACATGGCGAAATGCTGTCTCTACTAAAAATACAAAAATTAGGTGGGCATGGTGGCGTGCACCTGTAATCCCAGCTACTTGGGTGCCTGAGGTATGAGAATCGCATGAATCCGGGCGGTGGAGGTTGCAGTGTGCCGAGATCGCGCCACTGCACTCCAGTCTGTGCAATAGAGTGAGACTCTGTCAAAAAAAAAAAAATTGGCATTGTGTTCTGACTAATCAAGATATTTATTAATTTTATTTCTTTTTTTTCCCAATTTCTTTTTGGTAACATCTTTTCACAACAAGATCCCTTAAAAAGAATCAGAGAGAGGGAGAAAGAAAATCTGGTTTAAAGAAATATACTATTCAGTTAGAATAGCTACTTTTTTATGATGGTAAAATTAACTTTTGTTGTGGTTCTCCTTATATAAGAGATGTCAAACAACAGTTTCTTTAAAGATGATTTTTTTAAAATGAGGTTTTATACAAGATGAATGTACAACATGTCTTATGACACCTTAGTCAATGAAAAAGGTTGTTTTTTTGTTTTGTTTTGTTCTATTTTGGTTTTTTTCTTTGAGACAGAGTTTCACTTTTGTTGCCCAGGCTGGAGTGCAGTGGCACGATCTCAGCTCACTGCAACCTCTGCCTCCCGGTTCAAGCAATTCTCCTGCCTCCGCCTCTCAAGCAGCTGGGATTACAGGCACCCACCACCACACCCGGCTAATTTTTTGCATTTTTAGTAGAGATGGGGTTTCGCCCTGTTGGGCAAGCTGGTCTCGAATTCCTGACCTCAGGTAATCCGCCTGCCTCGGCCTCCCAAAGTGCTGGGATTACAGGTGTGAGCCACTGCACCCAGCCAAAACAGGTTTTTTAATGAACAAATTACTGTTAGCTAACTAAAGATGGAAATAGGGTTTATAAAATCCAAAGGAATAGATGATTAGCATGTTCACTTGAATAGAATTGTTTTAACTGGGGTGTAGGTTCACTCTGTTCAGTTGTAATCAACTAGCCATAACAAGGTCTCCTTTTCTTCCTTTAAGTGCGTACTTGCTTTGTAAGTGATCTGAAGCGAGGACTAAAAATCCAAGCAGCAAAATTTAATATTGATGGGAATAACGAGGTAAGTTTAAAAAAAATAAAAAGCATCTTTTTGCAAAGGTTACAACATGTGTGGACTTACGTTTATGATATTTATATTTCAGCGTCCCTCCCCACCCCCAAATGTTGACTATCCGTTAGATGGAGAGAAGATTTTACACATCCTTGGATCAATCAGGTTAGATCTTAATTTTAATGAGCAAAGTAGTAAATGAAAATAAACTTTTGGCTTTTAAAAATATTTGTATGAGCCTTTATTTCACTATTGCCATTTTAACAGTTAAGTGTTTATTGTTAAGCCTCATTATTCATGATTTATTTTATTCAGCTTTTTTTTTCTTTTGAGACAAGACCTTGCTCTGTTGTCCAGGCTGGAGTGCAGTGGCACTATCTTGGCTCACTGTAACTTTCATCTCCTGGGTCCAAGCGATTCTGCCTCAGCCTCCCAACTAGCTGGAATTACAGGTGCCTGCCACCACGCCTGGCTAATTTTTGTATTTTTTAATATACACAGGGTTTCACCATGTTGGCCAGGTTGGTCTCAAACTCCTGACCTCAGGTGATCCGCCTACCTTGGCCTCCAACAGTGCTGGGATTACAGGCATGAGCCACCGTGCCCCGCCTATTCAGCTTTTTAAATTTTTAAAAATTAAAAAAAATATATTATCTCCTATTTATGAAGGTAATTGAGAATTAGTTCAATTCATGAAACTAGCCATTCTTTGAAGTGGGGCAGGAAGTATGACACTTTAAAATAGGGGTTAGCAAAATATTTCAGTAAAGGACCAGATAGTAAATAGCTCAGGCTTGGCTGGGCACAGTGGCTCATGCCTGGAATCCCAGAACTTTGGGAGGCTAAGGTGGGCGGATCACCTGAGGTCGGGAGTTTGAGACCAACCCGACCAACAAGAAGAAACCTAGTCTCTACTGAAAATACAAAATTAGCTGGCCATGGTAGCACATGCCTGTAATCCCAGCTACTCAGGAGTCTGAGGCAGGAGAATTGCTTGAACTCGGGAGGCAGGGGTTGCGGTGAGCCAAGATCGCACCATTGCACTCCAGCCTGGGCAACAAGAACGAAACTCCATCTCAAAAAAAAAATAAAATAAAATAAATAACTCAAGCTTTATGGGCCAATATGATCTCTGTTGCAACTACTCAGCTCTATAGTTGGAACACAAAATTAGCCATAGATAATATTTAAATGAGTGAGCATGACTGTGTTCCAGTAAAACTTTATTTGCAAAAACAGGTGGTGGCTGGATTTCATTCTCAGGCCGTATTTGCTGACTCCTGCTTTAAAACTTTTTGTTAGAAAGAATGCATTTTTCCAAATATACTCAGTCTTTAGGACTTAGTAATTCGCCATTTATTGATTTGACTATTCTGTCTGATGATCCAATATAAGTTGTTGTTAAGGACTTACATAATCATATTAGTAACAATATAACATTTGTTTATAACGCAACTTTATAAAATTTATATTGTAAAAGTTTCCTTGTAAAATATAAGGTCAGAAGATTCACAGAAAATTATTATTATGTAACATATTGAACATCTTATTAGGCTTTGAGTTAATGTAGAGCTTGAAGTATTAAAAGAATGAACATAAATACATGGAAGTTAAAGACGGTAGGACAGGGTAGCAAAAGAGTAAGAATGTAGTACTTTTTGCTAGCTATTTTTATATCATTTTAATCTCTTAAGTTATGTTTATTAAATTACTTTTTAAAATTTTCTCCTGATTGTTATTGGATCTCAGTCTAAAGAAGAAGATAACTATTTAAAGAAATACAGAGACCAGGCATGGTAGTTCACACTTGGTTTTTTTTTTTTTTTTTCCTTGAGACAGAGTTTTTGCTCTTTTCGCCCAGGCTGGAGTGCAATGGCACGATCTCGGCTCACTTCAGCCTCCTTCTGGGTGCAAGTGATTCTCCTGCCTCAACTTCCCGAGTATGTAGGCTTATAGGCACCCACCACCATAACCGGCTAATTTTTGTATTTTTAGCAGAGATGAGTTTCACCGTGTTGGCCGGGCTGGTCTCAAACTCCTGACCTCAGGTGATCCACCCGCCTCCGCCTCCCAAAGTGCTGGGATTATAGGCGTGAGCCACCGTGCCTGGCTGGTAGTTCACACTTGTAACCTCAGCACTTTGGGAGGCGGAGGTGGGAGAATATCTTGAGCCCAAAAATTCAAGACCAGCCTGGGCAGCATAGTTTGAGACCCTGTCTCTACAAAAAAAAAAAAAGAAATGTTTTTTAATTAGCCAGGCATGGTGGTACACACCTATAGTCCTAGCTCTTTAGGAAGCTGAGGTGGGAGGATCACTTGAGCCCAGGAGTTTGAGGTTACAGTGATCTGTGATTGTACCACTGTACTTCAGCCTGGGCAACAGAGTAAGACCCCAGGATCCAGCCACTGCACTCCAGACTCGGCAACAGAGCGAGACTCCGTCTCAAAAAAAAAAATTTTTTTTGTAGAGATGGAGTCTCACTCTGTTGCCCAGTTGGTTTCGAACTTCACTCAAGCAGTCCTCCCGCCTTGCCCTCCCAAAGTGTTGGGATTACAGGCATGAGCCACCGCCCCCAGCTCCCCATCTCTATTTTCTTAAAGAAAAAAAGGAAATTCAATCAACATGGAATTGTTGGTTCCAAAAAAATAGGAAAATGCATTGCAAATGAAGGAAGCCAGTATGTCTCACATTCCAAACTCAATTAATTTATGTTTACTAACGTGTTTTTTGTGTTTTGTTGTGTGTGTGTGTGTGTGTGGGGGGTTTTTTTTGTTTTATTTTGAGGTGGAGTTTCACTCTTGTTGCCCAGGCTGGAGTGCAATGGTGCAATCTTAGCTCACCACAACCTCTGCCTCCCGGGTTCAAGCAATTCTTCTGCCTCAGCCTCCTGAGTAGCTGGGATTACAGGCATGCATACCACACCCAGCTAATTTTTGTATTTTTAGTAGAGACGAGGTTTCTCCATGTTAGTCAAGCTGGTCTCGAACTCCTGACCTCAGGTGATCCGCCTGCCTTGGCCTCCTAAAATGCTGGGATTACAGGTGTGAGCCACTGTGCCCAGCCTAACATGTTGTTTCTGCCAAAAGGTATAGTTCCATTGAAACCTTCTAATTAGACACAATACTGACCAGTAGTTGGTTGGTAAAGCAAAAGAAGGGTTATTTAAAGTAAAGGACCATTATAAAAAATCATATACTAAACATTTTATTTTAACTTAAATTTTGTGTGTATTTATGTTTTTCCAAGACCTATTCTTTGAGGCTAAGTCTACTTATAGAGTTCTGACTTAAAATTATAATAACCAGTAAATCATAATTTATGATTTCCTGCTTTTTTGTTCTTTTTATAAGTACAGTAAGAGCTTAAAGTTACTAGGAATCAGTCTTGGTACAGAATCCATCTAGTTGGCTGGGCGTGGTGGCTCATGCCTGTAATTCCAGCATTTTGGTAGGCCAAGGCGGGCGGATCACTTAAAGTCAGGAGTTTGACACCAGCCTGGCCAACATGGTGAAACCCCATCTCTACTATTTACAGAATCCATCTAGTTATTTTCTTCTAGACTTTTACAGTTGTCTCACCTATGTTATAAATATTTTTAAAAACTAACTTGTCGTTCCAAAGCTTTCACATTCATGGAAAGAACAACTTGTTTTCTACCTTAATATTTCATTGGTTAAGTAATAATTGTTAAGTTATATAATTTTAATATCAAATCAGCTGAGAAAAGATTTGGAAATAGAAGAGTGGATCTTTGTAAGCATGCAGCTTAACTGGTGGAAGAAGTCTGCAGGCATAGTGGCAAGGGCCTGACCAGCTATGCCCGTTCAGCATACTGTAGGCCTCAGTTAGTATACTTTAGTGGTGAAGTGGAAAGAATTAGCTAGTAGATTGAGTCTCATGAAGAGGATTTTGTTTTGAAAAGAATTTTTAAACGCTTTAAAATAGTTATGCATAATATCCCGATTTTATAAAAAATAGAGTTTATACCTGTATGTGCATAGTTAATTTTGTATTGTATTGGTTAGGATTTGGTTTGGCCACAGTTATACAAACCTGAAAATAGTGTCTTCAACAAGTTAGAAGTTTATCTCTCATTTAAAAGAAGTTCAAGGCTGAGCACAGTGGCTCACACCTGTAATCCCAGCACCTTGGGATGCCAGTGCTGTTGGATTGCTTGAGCCTGGGATGCAGAGGTTGTGGTGAGCCGAGATTGTGCCATTACACTCCAGCTTGGGCAACAGGGCAAGACCCTATCTCAAAAAATGTGAAATTAAAAGAAAAGAAGTTCAGAGGTAGATCATCCAGGGATGATATTATCGTCTCAGAGACCCAAACATCTTTCCATCTATCATCTTCAGGATGTAGCCCTTGTCCTTGAGGTCCAGGATGGCTGCTGGAGTTGTAGCTACCATGTTTTTGTTTCAAGCAAGTAGTCCTAAGAAGGGAAAGAAGAAAGTGCTTAACTCTTAATTAAAAGTCCAACATAGGCTGGGTGCGGTGGCTCATGCCGATAATCCCAACACTTTGGGGAGGCTGAGGCAGGCAGGTCGCTTGAGGCCAGGAGTTCGAGACCAACCTGGCCAACATGGTGAAACCCCACCTCTACTGAAAATATACAAAAAATTAGCTGGGCGTGGTGGCACAGACCTGTAATCCCAGCTACTTGGGAGGCTGAGACATGAGAATCACTTGAATCTGGGAGGCTGATGCGAGATCACACCATTGCACAGAGCAAGACTCTTTGTCTCAAAAGGGAAAAAAAAAGTCTGACATATTACTTCTGCCTCCATCTCCTTGTCTGGTATTTAACTACATCTAGTTGCAAGAAAGACTGTTTTTTTTTTTAAGAGATGAGGTCTCACTATGCTGAGACCAGTTCTCAGGCTGGTCTTGAACTCCTGGCCTCAAGCCATTCCCCTGCACTGCCTCAGCCTCCTGAAATGCTGGGATTATAGGCATGAGCCATTGCATCTGGCCAGAGGCTGGTAAATACAGTGTTTTAACTAGTGGGATGGGTTGGAGGCACAATATATCCAGCTTAAAAATTGAGTTTTATCTTATTTTCAAATCCTACAGATTAACAGGCAGTAGTAAAAGATAATACAGAGAGGTTCCATATACCCTTTCAGTTTCTCCCAATGGTTAAACATCTTATATAACTATAATATGATATCAAAACTAGTAAATTGGCATTGGCATAAAGTATATGTTAGTTCTGTGTTATTTTATCATATGTAGATTTCTACAGTCACTACAACAATGGAGATACAGAACTATTGCCAGACAGAAAGAAAATTACTGCTTGATCTCACTTGTATATGTGGAATCTAAAAAAAAGTGAAACATCTAGAAACAGAGAGTTGTTAGGAGTTGAGAGGGGAAGGAAATGAGGAGAGGGTCAAAGGACACAAACTTGTAGTTGTGAGTGATGAATAAGCCTAGAGATCTAATGTACAGCATGAGGACTTTAGTTAGTAACACTGTATTCTATACTGAAATTTTGCTAAGAATAGATTTTGGGTGCTCTTACTACTTATGGAAGGTGATGGATAGGTTAGTTTGCTTGAATGTAGTAATTACTTCACTCTGTGTGTGTGTGTATATATATATCAAAATATGTTGTATACCTTAAATATAATATATATAATTTTTTTAAACATATAGAACTCTTTCATCACCACAAAGATCTTCCTCATGCTACCAAAAAGTAATAGTTATTTTAATTTGAGAATAAATTGGAAAATGGATATTTTACTAAGCAACTGGTGATCCTTGTATTATTTTAAAAAAGAAATTGGGGGGGGGGTGGTTGCTTATAAATCTCTTGTATCACCAGCTAATCTGCTTGTTGAATCTTATTATTATAGAATACTATTTCTTTTCTTTTCTTAGGTTTGGGGAGTTATAATTGGACACAAAATAAATGTAAATGTATACATAATAATAGTAACAGCTAATAATTTAGGCAGACCCTGTTCTATTAACTTATTGCATCTTCACCTCAACCCCTGAGGCAGGCATTGTTATCCTTTCCATTTACAAATGAGAACAACTTGTATTTTAATAATTATTCTTTGTTAATGTAGTATTGGTACTTAAAAATACTATGTAAATGGAAATCATGGTATATTCTGTGTAATAATATGTGACACCAACAGAAAGCTCTCTTTTTCAAATCCCATTAGAGATTCAGTTGTGGAAATTCTTTTTGAACAAGATAATGAAGAGAAATCAGTTGCCACTTTAATATTGGATTCCCTTATACAGGTATTTTATCTTGTCAAAAAAATTCCCTTTATTATCACAGTCCTTTAAATAAAAATTTTAAATGTTATTTTAGGCAACTAGCAATCCTTGTCACATATTATTTTTAATATGTGTCAACAACTAATCTGCTTATTGAATTTTATTAATTTTTACAGAATACGGTCCTCTTTTAAAACTTTTTAAACTTTTATTTTAAAATGTTATAGTTCATGAGTTTTACTTTGGCACTGAGAAATGGCATCTACAGCATTCCAAACCCCAGGATAATGAGTGCCATGGACATGTGCTTATTTATTTATTTATTTATTTATTTAGAGATAGTCTCGCTCTGTCACCCAGGCTGGAGTGCAGTGGCGTGATCTTGGCCCACTGCAACTTCCGCCTCCTGGGTTCAAGTGATTCTTCTGCCTCAGCCTCCCAAGTAACTGGGATTACAGGCGCCCACCACCATGCCTGGCTAATTTTTGCATTTTTAGTAGATACAGGGTTTCACCATGTTGGCCAGGCTGGTCTCGAACTCCTGACCTTGTGATCCACCCACCTCTGCCTCCCAAAGTGCTGGGATTACAGGCGTGAGCCACTGTACCTGCCTTTTTTTTTTTTTTGACAGAGTTTTGCTCTTGTTGCCCAAGCTGGAGTACAATGGTGTGATCTCGGCTCACTGCAACCTCCACCTCCTGGGTTCAAGCGATTCTCTTGCCTCAGCCTCCCAAGTAGCTGGGATTACAGGCATGTGCCACCATGCTGGCTAATTTAGTGTTTTTGGGTAGAGATGGAGTTTCTCCATTTTGGTCAGGCTGGTCTTGAACTCCTGACCTCAGGTGATCCACCTGTCTCAGCCTCCCAAAGGGCTTGGATTACAGGCATGAGCCACCGTGCCCAGTGACGTGCATTCTTTTAAGAGTCAGGACCAGATTTTTATTTAGTACCTAGTGTGGTTTATGGTTCCTTCCAATTCAGGGTTGTATAGTATTCAATTTTAAATTCCACAGGACATATGGTAATAATATGTCTCTTTTTTTTAATGACTATGTAATTATAGGGCTTCGCATGAAATACCATTGCCTTGGAAGATATGTTTGCCTCTAGGGCTCCATTCATTGAAGGACCTTATCATTGCTAACTCTTAAAGAGAACTGATGTAGAACCATAATTTTTCTAGGAGTATTATCTTCCCACTTAACAACTGGCACTTGAATACACCTTGGAAAAACGAAATTTCCACATACTTCCCTTACCCCAAAAAAGAGAAGTTATTTCTTCTCATGCTCTTTGCCCTACTTAATCATTGCTACCCTGACAGTGAGAACACTCACATATTACTGCCGTATACCCTATGGAATGTAAAATGCTATGCTATTAGACTTTAAAATATTTTAAAATCTTTTAAGTTTGTGTATATATTTGGCAGTATTTTTATGGTGGTTATACTTGCTTTGCTACATGAAAGAAACCTTGCCGTGGCCCTTTTTGTGATACAAATGATCACCTGTTTAATCTGTAGTATTATAATAATAATATGTATAATCATAGTATATATAATATGTATATTTTCTTAAGTTCAGTCAAGCATTATTTGTACAGTTCAGAATAAGTCCTTCTTTTTTTCTTTCTTTTTAATAACAGTGTCCAATAGACACCAGGAAGCAACTAGCAGAGAATTTGGTAGTCATAGGGGGCACTTCTATGTTGCCAGGATTTCTCCACAGATTGCTTGCAGAAATAAGGTATTTGGTAGAAAAACCAAAATATAAAAAAGCCCTTGGCACTAAGACATTTCGAATTCATACTCCACCTGCAAAAGCTAATTGTGTGGCCTGGTTGGGAGGTAAGAATTTCACTTTTAAAATATAGTGATTATATAGTATTTGGTCTCTGAATGACACTATTAATGGATATATTAGAATAAATCATTCAGGGTTCAGAATTGCCCACTTGATAAATACAACTAACATTGACTTTTTCTTTTTTTTTTTTTTTTTTTTTTTTTTGAGATGGAGTCTCACTCTGTCACCAGGTTGGAGTGCAGTGGTGCGATCTGGGCTCACTGCAAGCTCTGCCTCCCAGGTTCAAGCAATTCTCCTGCCTCAGCCTCCCGCGTGTCTAGGACTACAGGCGCGCACCACCATGCCCAGCTACTTTTTGTATTTTTGGTAGAGATGGGGTTTCACCATGTTGGCCAGGAGGGTCTTGATCTCTTGACCTCGTGATCCACCCACCTCGGCCTCCCAAAGTGCTGGGATTATAGGCATGAGCCACCACGCCCAGCTGACTTTTTCTTAAATTATATTAATTGTCAGAATTTTATATCTAATTCTCTTGGCATTTGCACTGTGATATTAACTTCCTCATTTAGTTAAAGTCATCCCTCAAAATAGTGAAAGCTATGAATTTATTCCAGTGATGGATGCTACCTTTTTTTTTTTTTTTTTTTTTTTTTTTTTGAGACAGAGTTTCATCCTTGTTGCGCATCCGGCTGGAGTGCAATAATGCGATCTCAGCTCACTGCAACGTCCGCCTCCCAGCCTCAAGCGATCCTCCTGCCTCCACCTCCCTAGTAGCTGGGATTATAGGCACCCGCCACTACGCCCGGCTAATTTTTTTGTATCTTTAGTAGAGACAGGGTTTCTCCATGTTGGTCAGGCTGGTCTCAAACTCGTGACCTCAGGTGATCCACCTGCCTCGGCCTCCCAAAGTGCTGGGATTACATGTGTGAGCCACTGTGCCCGGCTTACCATTTCTTAAAATGTTTATTTTAATGTCTTGCAAATTTAGTGAGCCACATATGAAAATTGGTCTCTTTATTTTATAACTGTATTTGTGGCTGAGTTCATTAAATGTTTTAAGTAATGATGGTTTCACCGAAATAAGGAAATAACCTAATAAGTACAGTTGACCCTTGAACAACATGGGTTCGAATTATGTGGGTCCATTGATATGCTGTTTTTAGGAAATAATGTTGGAAAAATTTTTGAAGATTTGCAGCAATTGGAAAAAACAGACAAACCACGTAGCCTAGAAATATCAAAAAAATTAAGAAAAAGATATGTCATGAATGTATAAAAAATACATATGTAGATACTGGTCTGTTTATGTGTTAATTGACTATTCATGTTATTGGTAAGACTTCTCAGTCAACAGTAGACTATTGGTAGTTAAGTTTTGGGGGAGGCAAAAATTATACATGGATTTTTTCAGGTGCTTGTGGGTGCACACCCCTAATCCCTGCATTGTTCAAAGGTCAGCTGTAACTACTTTGAAGGGAAAAACAATAATGAATATGTACATTTATATACGTTCTGATATATGTTTTATGATGCAGAGCTAGAAGGTATCAGGATTGTACATTCAGAGAGAAAAACAAAGTAGTGTGACATTTTAAAATGAATGTTATATAATTTCTTGTAAAATAGGATTTGGTATAAATGTAGTTTTGATCTAGGACAAATTGATTTAGTAATGGAATTGTTTTTAAAAGACTGCCTTGTGGGTCTTAATAAGGTCTTCAGTATAGAATGTTAGGACATTATGATGATGTTTATTGGGTTTTGCAGTACCATTTTATTTATTGATATGTAACCTTAGTTGTGAGAGGGAAAACTCAGAATCTTGTTGATTGTATTTACACAAAGTTGAAAATACCTTCCACTTCACTCTATCTAACTTGCTTTTAAATGCAATAATACTTGTTATCATGTTCACTCTTAACCTGCTAAAGGCCATTTCAATTACTTTAACACGGAGTTATGGCTTACTCTGTTATTCAAAATATAAAATAAAGAATAGCTTGACTGGAATTACTTTGAAGATTGTGGCAATGCATTGCTGAATTTTACCAATCCACTTTTGTCATATAGTGAAGTAGATGTATATGTACATAAAGTTTTCTAGTAAAAGTTTTCATCTTAGCTATAAAAAATATTTTTGTCACACAGGGGCTATTTTTGGAGCATTACAAGATATACTTGGGAGCCGTTCTGTTTCAAAGGAATATTATAATCAGACGGGCCGTATACCTGATTGGTGTTCTCTCAATAACCCACCTTTGGAAATGATGTTTGATGTTGGGAAAACTCAACCACCTCTGATGAAGAGAGCGTTTTCCACTGAGAAATAGAAGTTTGATTAAAAAATCAACCTTGCTTCATATTAAATATTTAACCAATTATAAGCAAATTGTACAAAGTATGTAGGATGTTTTGTTACAGAGGAGTATAGTGGAAGTGAAAGCATTCTGTGTTTACTCTTTGCATTAATATATAATTCTTTTGACTTTGTTTCTCTTGTGTACTGGTAACATGGTAGCTGGTGCTTACTGAAATCTGTTGTGTTAATATCAATAAAGTATAGTAAAGCAGTTTGATTTTGGAAGTTTGTTATGTGGCTTTTTTTTTTTTTTTTTTTGAGACAGAGTCTCCCTCTGTTGCCCAGGCTAGAGTGCAGTGGCGCTCTGCTCACTGCAAGCTCCACCTCCCAGGTTCATGCCATTCTCCTGCCTCAGCCTTCTGAGTATCTGGATTACAGGCACCAGATTACAGGCGCCCGCCACCATGCCCAGCTAATTTTTTGTGTATTTAGTAGAGACAGAGTTTCACCGTGTTAGCCAGGATGGTCTCGATATCCTGACCTCGTGATCCACCCACCTCCGCCTCCCAAAGTGCTGGGATTACAGGCGTGAGCCAGCGTACCCAGCCTATGTGGCTTGTTTTTCAAAAAGAAGAGTATTTCTCCACAGTTCACATAACCTGTTCTGGGCTCATTAATTTTATTTCCAGCAATTACTCCATTTAAATCATAAATAGTGTTAACAATTACTAGTTATTTCAAATACTAACATGGGTCCATTTAAAAAAATTATTTATTTTGGTGCTTGGGTGTCCATATTATAATAATGTTGTTTTTCCAGAAATATATTTGATCTTTGGACTGAGAACGTTTGGTAACATGGTCAAGCATTTGTTAAGCAAAGTGTGGAAATGTTCACTTTTTAACTTCACCATTTTTTTAATGAGCAATTCTACATTTCTAAGAAAAAAGATACTTCATTTTTATATAAGGTTACAACTGCTTTGTAAAAATGTATTCACAATGCCATTAATCTTTGTGTTTGTGCTTTATATCTTCTCAGGGCAGAGGTTCTTTGAAATATGTACTCAATCATTTAACTTTTTATTTTATTTTTTCATTTGTTTTTAATGAACTACCTCTTGTTGAAATTTTGCTGGCTTCATTCTTTTGGGATACCTGTCTCCTCTAGTCCTACCACTGTTCCATAGCACTCTTTCCCTAAGCACAGTACCCATAATTGGGGCACTTCTAACTTTTACCTTGTCATCGTTTCAACAGAGGTTTTATCTTCTTTTCTGGAATATAAGCTCCATTAGAACGAGGCTTGTCTATTTCTTAACTTTGAACCCTCCCAGGAGGATTGCCAGGAATAGATATACTATTAATTGCCAATTGGATGGATTTACTATTTTATTAACATTATCTCTTTTTTCAGTAAACATGAACTTTACATTTATATTGACTTCATCTTTTGTTGAATTTAGATTATTTATGAGAAGTTTTCATCATTGAATAATATCAAAAACAGGACCTGTGACTGAAATAGAGCTTTAAAACTGGCTATAAAGTAGCAGACAACTAGTGGCTGAAGTTAAGGAATGTAGCCTTCTGTTATGGTTTGAATTATGCCCCTCAAAAAGATAGGTTGAAGTCCCAACCCCTGTACCTTGTGAACGTGACCTTATTTGGAAAGAGTTGCAGATGTAGTCAAATTAAGACGTGATCATTAGGGTGATGCCCTGATCCAGTAAGACTGGTGTCTTTGTAAGAAGAGGAAGCCAGTTGTGGTGGCCCATCCCTGTAATCCCAGCATTTTGGGAGGCTGAGGCGGGTGGATCACTTGAGGTCAGGAGTTCGAGACCAGCCTGGCCAACATGGTGAAACCCCATGTCTACCACAAATACAAAAATTAGCCAGGTATGGTCATGCATGCCTGTAATCCCACTACTCCTGAGGCTGAGGCAGGAGGATTGCTTGAACCCGGGAGGTGGAGGCTGCAGTGAGCCAAGATCACACCGCTGCACCCCAGCCTGGGTGACAGAGTGAGACCTTGTCTCAAAAAACAAACAAAAAAACCTAAGGAAAGGCATGCCTAACATATTCCAGGATTGATAAGGAGGCCAATTTGGCTCGTGTAGAGTGAGCAAGAAGAGAAGCAATAGTAGATGGGGGAGTGGGGGTATATCTTATAAGGATACATCTTACTGAGTCAAACAGCATATCCTTGGAGTGTTTTGAGTGGAAAATTGACAAGATCTGGCTTGTTTAAACCGGATTATTCTGGATGTTGTGTCAAGAATAGAGTTTAAAGAGACAAATTGAAGCAGGAAAATCAGTTAAGAAACCATTGCAGTAATCTCAGTGAGATGATGTTTTCTAAGCCAGGGTGCTAGCTGTAAAGATGAGAACTACTGGATTCTGGATACATGGAAGGTAGACCAACAGGATTTCCTGATAGATCTTACGTGGATGTTTCAGTTACCTATTGCTATGTGACAAACTTCTAAAAGTTAATGGCTTAAAACAATATGAATCCTATTTGCTTATGGTGGGGTGGGTCAGAATTCAGGCAAGACTCAGGTGAGCAGTTCTGTTCCATGTAGTATGAGCTGGAGATAGACACCTGGCTGTATTTAATTGGTGTGCTGGGGTGGAAGGTCTAGGACAGCCTTGTTTACAAGTCTCAGTGTCAGTGCTCACTCCATGCCTTCTCTGTCTTCCACATGCTTCTCTCCACGTGGCTGGCTTAGGCTCCCTCAGCATGGTGGTCTCAGGATACTGATTTATTACTTGGCAGCTTGGATCCAAACCCCATTGTGTGAGTTCTCCTCAAGACACTGTTTGCATCATGCTTTCTGTTGTCCTATTAGCCAAAGTTAGTCACGTGGCCAAGCTCACAGTCAGTATGGCAGGGGAATATTGAAAGACACTTTCACAATGGGGTTGGAGAGAGAGGAATCAATAATGTTTCCAGTATTGTTCATGCATCTAGAAGGATGGTGTTGCCGTTAGTGGGGAAAAAAAGAAAAATTACATGAGAAACAAGTTTTGGGGCAAAGATCAAGAGTTTTTGTACACGTTTAGTATGAGTTATCTACCACACATCCAAATGGATATAGACGTTTGACATTTAAGGGAGAGATCTGGGCTCTCTTAAAAGTTTTGAATCAGCCGGGCACGGTGGCTCATGCCTGTAATCCCAGCACTTTGGGAGGCTGAGGCGGGCAGATTACCCAAGGTCAGGAGTTTGAGACCAGTCTGACCAATATGGTGAAATCCTATCTCTACTAAAAATACAAAAATTAGCCAGGTGTGGTGGGGGATGCCTGTAGTCCCAGCTATTCGGGTGGTTGAGACAGGAGAATTGCTTGAACCCGGGAGGCGGCAGTTGCAGTGAGCCGAGATCATGCCACTGCACTCCACTGCACTCCAGCCTGGGCGACAGAGTGAGACTCCGTCTCAAAAAAAAAAAAAAGTTGTGAATCATCAGCAAGTGTCTGGTATTTAAAACTGTAAGATCACCAAGTGCATGAGTGTGGATAGAGAAGAGGAACAAGGACTCACCCATCCCTGAGCACTCCCAAGTGAAGAGACAGGAGAGAAAGGAAGTAGCTGGTGAGATAGGGGAGAAAACAAGAGCATTAGTGTCCTGGAAGCCAAAGGGGAGATGTGGATCCAGCATGGAGTGATCAAATTTGTAATAGATTTCTGATAGTCCAAGTAAATTAGGCCTTGCAGTTAATTTGATTTTGTGGAGATGAATGATGACCTTTTCATGTACAGTTTAGTAGACTAGTGGGGTGTGGCGGGAGGGGCAGGAAGTCATGACTAGAGTGGGTTGAGAAGAGCAAGAAGTAGTGCCTGACATCTGGGAACTAATCTTAACACAGGTAAGCCTCAATGCTATTACAGATTGATATGATGCTTTCAGCAAACTATGCTTTTCTTCTGTTTTTCACATAACATACCCTTCAGACAAGTTGGTCACTGTGCAACTCAAAACACCAAACATCCCTCTTGCTAAAGGAGTGACTGTTACTTTGTTTCACCTTTATCCCTCCTTTAGTCTGCCATCCTTTTAGATTTCAGATCCTAGAATTGCCCTGGTTTTCTGAGAGCACACAATTCAGAACAAGCCCCTACTTACTTAGACCCTCCCCCAAATTACCCAACAAAAGCCAAGATCCTATAATCACCATCTTACTGAATTACCCCACACTTCTCCCTTATTGCCATGAGTAATAAATTAAACGTATTTGACAACAGGTGTGGGGGTTTTCTGTTTTATTTTAGTTTATTTTTTGGTCTATGGCTGAAGGGCATTGTCAGGGTTAAGAGGTGGGAGGGAGGGGAAACTTGAGCTTAGGCAAAAGGGGATGGGCTTTTGCTACAAAGGGGAACAGAGAAATAGAATGGCAGCCTGTGAGGAAACTAGGTCGAAGTTTTTAAGATAAATAACAGCATGTTTGTGTGTTGAACGGAAAAATCAAGAAAGGAGAAAAATTGATCCTTTAGTGGCGAGCTGGGGGATGACACGTGGAGGGTACAGGATCCAGTGCTTTAGGTAGGATTGGCTTCAGGTATGAAGGAGCATAAACCGTTCACCTCCGTGTTCTGGTGGGTGAGATCCTGGAATGTGTCTGGCTGTGGTGGTTCGAGTGGGCGAGGACGTTCTGATGACTTCACAGTTCTCAGTGCAAAGGGGAGAAGGCGGAAACCTTTCCTCCCTCGCATATCCAATTGCCTATCCAAATTTTCACATCTCAGTTGTTTTGTACGTCTTCAAAGAGCCTTTACTAGAATCTTAATTTCCTAGTATCCATCCCCAAGAAGAATGGAAGAAAACTTGATGTATGCACTGGTGGTATAAATCTCACTACAAAAAGAACTATTTTTCACTATATATTTCTTCAGGGATAGACTCCATATTGAGTGGAGGAAAAAGAAGGACACAGAGAGAGAGAAACAGAGAAGGATAAATTGGTTCTTTTTCTTCCGAGTCCTCAGGTGCCTCCAAATGTTTTTACATCCGGTCTCTTAAATTTTAGAAAAGCAGCCAAAATGTGGCGCTCATAAGTTTGTTAAGATAACAATTAAAACTGCCCTCTACTACCAACTATGCAAGTATGCATAGTAACACAAAAAACTAGTCTTCAACAGTGGGCATTTGGTTTCCTGTGTGTTTTAAAGAGAACACGGGGAGGGGACATGTGATTTCAATTGCACAAGCACAGTTTGTGACCTGTTTCGTTTACAAAAGGAGAACTTTTTACTGGAGAATCTGGTTAATACTGAAAGTGTTTAAACTAATTGGGCTTAAGAACTCTGTAGTTCAGGTGCTTTAGAGAAACCATTTAAGTTTCAGAAGAAAAATTTAAAGCCGCGCCCAACGTGGGGCTCGAACCCACGACCCTGGGATTAAGAGTCCCATGCTCTACCGACTGAGCTAGCCGGGCGCCTGTCACAGTGCTTTACATTTCTACCTCTTGAGGAGTATTTTAACTACATGGTTTGCTCCTCCCCGTAGTTTCTTTTGTAAACAAATGTGTAACGTACTGTTAGATCGGCACTTCAGAATTATTTTTTAAGAGTGTTCTAAATATTTAATTGTACTTAGATTTAAGAATGTTTGTATATGTATCCAAAGATCATTGAAAACATGCGAGTCTTTATCATTACAGAGTCATTGAATCTTTTAAACAAAGTGTTTAAAAATATTTACCAACCAGTATGTTTTGTTTACATAAATACATATCAAGGCCATCCAACTTCCATCAAATGGCATACCGGATTCCTACATGTTTGGGCTCCGCATTTAAGAAACAAAGTCCAATCTCTGAGAGGTTAGTTTCCCTGAACAGCCGCGGGGATTAGCTATTTTCTTTAGTATGGTCTGATGAAGGAGAGTTAAATTCAGAAAAGGAGGCTTCGAGTCAATTAACATAAATTCTCTTTCGAGTAATTGTCTGGCAATGAGCGACAGGACGTTTGGAGGGTGCTATTATTCTCCTCAAATGACAGAAGCTGGGAGGAAAGAATTACAGTCTCTAAATCTAATGGTAAAGAATGTGAACTCTAAGAGGCAAAGGGTCAGAAACCTGATTTTAATCAAATTACCATAGGAGATACTGGAATAATGTCATATGGAAATATATATATTCTGAAATGATGGTGAACCTTTCTAGATAAGAAATTCTGGCCGGGCGCGGGACGCCTATAATCCCAGCACTTTGGGAGGCGGAGGCAGGCAGATCACGAGGTCAGGAGTTCAAGACCAGCCTAGCCCCCGCTCCTGTCTCTACTAAAAATACAAAAAATTAGCCGGGAGTGGTGGCCGACACCTGTAATCCCAGCTACTCGGGAGGCTGAGGCGACAGTGCGGGACTCCATCTCAAAAAAAAAAATTTCTTCTAATTTCTGTGATAATGGAGAGGGGTGTGGTGTTGATACTACTGCTTAGCAGTGCAAGTTAAAGACCAATTTGTAAACCTGAAAATAACAAATAATTCTTACGATAGTATCCCCAAAGCACAGTATTTGGAAGCTAGATACATTGGGCATCACATTTCCTGAGGTATTCAATTTAAAAATAATAAGATACGTCATAAAATAGTATACATTTAGAGTTGCCTTGCTCTGTCGCCCAGGCTGGAGTGCAGTGGTTTGATCTCGGCTCACTACAACCTCCGCCTCCCAGGTTCAAGCGATTATCCTGCCTCAGCCTCCCAAGTAACTGGGATTACAGGAACCCGCCGTCATGCCCGGCTAATTTTTGTAGGGACCGGGATTCACCGTGTTGGCCAGGCTGGTCTTGAACTCCTGATCTCAGGCGATCCACCCGCCTAGGCCTCCCAATAGGCTGGGATTACAGACATGGGCCACTACGCCTGGCCTTTTTTTCTTTTTTCTTTTTTTGAGAAGGAATCTGGCTAGGCGCGATCTCAGCTCACGGCAACCTCCGCCTCCCGGGTTCAAGCAATTCTTCTGCCTCAGCCTCAGCCTGCGGAGTAGCTGGGACTACAGGCATGCACTACCACGCCCAGCTAATTTTTGTATTTTCAGTAGAGACAGCGTTTCACCATGTTGGTCAGGCTGGTCTCGTACTCCTGACATCAGGTGACCCGCCTGCCTTGGCCTCCCAAAGTGCTGGGATTACAGGCATGAGCCACCGCGCCCGGCCGAAAGAGCCCCCAAATTCTTAATTATTAATAAATATTGAGTGCACTAGGTGCTCAAATAGTGTTTATCACACACAGGTAATGATGTTAATTAAAAGATTAACTGGATACCTAAACAAGTTTTGAGTACTTATGGTTTACCTCCAAGGCCAACCCTTCTGCAACTATTAACCTTTAGCTTTCTTCACCCCTTTCTTGAACTATTGTGGTCTAAATCGGAACTCCCCAGGAAAGAATTGCAATTAGAGGCCAGGTGCAGTGGCTCAGGCTTGTAATCCCAGAATTTTGGAAGGCCAAGGAGGGCGAATCACCTGAGGTCAGGAGTGTGCGCTCAGTCTGGCCAACATGGTGAAACCCAGTCTCTACTAAAAATACAAAAATTAGCGGGGCATGGTGGTGCACATCTGTAATCCCATCTACGCGGGCTGTTGAAGCAGAAGAATCGCTTGAATCCCGGGGGGTCAGAGGTTGCAGTGAGCAGAGATCATGCCACTGCACTCCAGCCTGGGTGACAGAGCAAGATTCAGTCTCAAAAAAAAAAAAAAAAAAAAAAAAGAATTACAACTGGAATGTTTTAACGAGTGTTAGGTAAATTAAGTGGCCAGTCTTCCAAGTAATTCAAGTCCTTTTATCTATCAATTTGTTCAAAAATAAAAACATCAATTGTAATGCTTCATTCGCAGGAAAAAGCAATTGAAATTCCTTTTTTCCCCTTACTTTCTATATCCAATTCTGCAAACCCTATGTCTTAGCCCATATTCTGCTGCTATAACAGAATACCACAGACTAGGTAATAACAAACAAGAAAAGTTTATTTGGCTCACGGTTTTAGAAGTTCAAGAGTATGGCACTGATATCTGGCAAGGGCCTTGTGCTGTATTATCCCACGACAGAGGATCAGAAGAGCAAGCGAATATGTGAGACAGAGAGCTGAAATCCAGTGAAATTCATCCTTGTATTAGGAACCCACTCCCAAGATAACTAACCCATTCTAGAAATGACATTCATCCACAGTGCCCTCATGATCTAATCACCTCTTACAGGCCCCACATGGCAATACCATTACATTACAATTAAATTTCGACACGTGTTTTGAAGAGGACATTCAAACCATAGCACCCTACACATCTGAAATCCATCCACACATTTCCACCTCCACTGCCACCACTTTAGTCCAAATCACTCTCCATTACTGCTAGCTCACAAAAGTGCAATAACTTTCCAACTAGTATCCCTGTTTCTCTTCTTTCCCTTAGCTATCATTCTTCACACAGAAATAAGAGCTCATTTAATGATTTAAATCAAATCATATAATTCTCCTGCTTTAAAAACTCCTGATAACCTCACAGTAGAAAACCAGTAATAAATGTGAAAGGAATGACGGAATTAGAAAATCACCATTTGGCAACCATTGTAATAATAAATTCAAACAAGAATCATCAGATATTAGAATTAATGAGTGAAATGTTGAGGCGTAAACAGGACGTGTACATATTCTCAAAGTATTTCCTCACAAGATACTAATTACAAAGGTAAAAGTAGAAACATTATCAGGGATAAATCTTCAGCCAGTGATCAAAGTTAACATTATCAGCAATAAAACAACTAACATCATGTCCCTAATACAATGCTCTGACATGAATGAATACAAGGTCATTTCTGTAGTATTCCTGCCACAAATGCATCACTTGAATCAAATAACAACAAAAAAATCAAACCTAAATTAAGGAATATTCTACAAAATAAATGGTTTGTATTCTTCGAAAATCTTCATGTCATGATAACTGAAGAAATACTGCTGGGCGCAGTGGCTCACGCCTGTAATCCCAGCACTTTGGGAGGCCGAGGCGGGCGGGTCACAAGGTCAGCAGATCGAGACCATCCTGGCTAACACGATGAAACCCCGTCTCTACTAAAAAATACAAAAAATTAACTGGGCGTGGTGGCGGGCGCCTGTAGTCCCAGCTACTCGGGAAGCCGAGGGAGGAGAATGGCGTGAACCCGGGAGGCAGAGCTTGCAGTGAGCGGGAGATCGCGCCACTGCACTCCAGCCTGGGCGACAGAGCGAAACTCCGTCTCAAAAACAAACAAAAAAACCTGAAGAAATACTAAGCAGCTATTTTCCAGACTAAAGCAGACAACTGAATGCAAGGTGTGATCTTGGATTTTCTTTAGCTATGAAGGACTTTATAGGGAAAATTACCCCCCCAAAAAAAGAAAGTTGATAGATCACAGTATTGCTAGTTTTCTAATTTTCACAATAATACTGTGTCTATGTAAAATAATGTTCCTGTGTTGGGGGGGAAATACACACTGACGTATTAATATTTAGGAGTAAAAAAAGGCTGATGCCCTATTTACAATCGGATTAAAATTCAAACCACTTCAAGATTTGCTGTCATGTGCACTTGTTCTCTTCCTGTCACTCTTCCCCACTTAATGAGGGGTCACTCTGACGTGACAGTTCCTAGCGCAAGCCAAGTTTTTTACTGTTCCCTCAACCACTCTTTTGTTATCCTATTTTAAATATCACTCACTTAGAAAGTCATTCCCTGAGCACACTGCCTAAAGTTAGTACCTCCATTCTCTATTAAAGCACTCTTCCTTCTTACTATTTTGCTTATTTATCGTTATCTATTTCTTCCTACTGAATGTAAATTCCATTAGAAACGGTGGTATGTTCTGTTTACAGCTTTTTCTTGAACACGTGGAATACATTAGCGCTCAATAAATATCTTTAATCAGACATATCTTTAACTCTACCAAAAAGCGTTATACTCATAGAAAGAGTACTAATACTTGTGTAAAATTCCAAGCTGAATTCAAAGACGATACCCTTGAAGCGAAACTTCCCGAGAGCCTGGCATAAGAAGGTGAGGTGGATGCCATCAAGATTCTAGGTCAGGATGGGGACGCGGAGGAAGACAGGTTACTTCGCCCCTACTGCTTTTTCTATTCTTTGTGAGTATACGAGCATCTCTCCCTTTTGCTTAAAGACAGAATACAGTGACGAGGAGGGAATAATAATATAAAAAGATAAATAATAATTCCTAGGAAAGGAATAGAGCAGCTTCTCAGATAAAACGACGCCAAAAACTCAAAGTACGTGAACTAAAGGCGGAGCCTTTGCTTTCCCCAACCCCGCCTCTATTGCTTCTGAACATGCGCGCCGCCAGCCTCTAGCGTCCCGCTTCTTTCCCACAATACTCCTGGTCCTGGGGGCCGGAGCCGCGGAACGAGCCACAGAGAAAAAGGTTATTGGTTGGCGATGCAGCCAATGAGCGGGTCTGTTACTAGTTTGCGGCATCCTGTGGTGTAGGGGAAGCGCTCTAGGCCTGGAATCCTTACGCGTCCCGTTGGGTTTAGCACGATGAGCTCCATCGGCACCGGGGTGAGTTTGCTGTCTCTGGGTGTGATAGTTTAACCTAAGGCTTGGGGTTGAAGGGAACTGGGACAGACCACAAGGGTTTCGCGGACCTGGGGTGCTCTAAGACCGCCTTCGGCTGGGTGGGCCACTTGCAGCTGTTTGGAGACCGGTCGTCTTTATCCCCTATATGCTAGGCCTGCGTCTCAGGTGACCATGACTCCTGAAGCTTTTCAGCCCAGGTGTAGCCGGCTTGGCGTCGCCGCGGTGAGGTTTGGAGCAGCTTTGGATTGCTGAGTCACTTTCTTCAGCCACTTAGGGAAACCGAAAGTGGAAACTCGTGGGGCTTGAAATAGTGTGTTCTCTTGAGAACCACCGAGGCAGTGAGATTTGGGATTCCACGGTCTGGAGATCGTGCTTTCTGTGGACTGCGTTTGCAGTTCCCAGGTTGCTGCTGATTCACGGGCCTTCTCTGTCTTTAAGTGTGCAGATCATCGACCGCTCAGTTTAAGAGTCACTGGAAACCCTGTCGGAACAGAACTAATAAAAATGATCTGAATAACTAAATCTGATGAATCCTTCAGTTTTTCCTTTGTCCTTGTTTTTCCTATACAAAGTACCTAACAGCACTTGTAGGCATTTATCCCGTAAACGTTTAAGTGGTTACTTAGGAACTTAACAGCTTCAGACTTTTGATAGACTGTTGAGGATTTTGCAGTGGGACTTGTTAACTTGTTTGGTTTTCCTTTGTTAAACGTATGTATATGTGCAGTTTACTCCTTTTATGTACTTCTCTATATAGAAAATACAGTTTCTACAAGATTTATTGGTTATTTGCACTAGAGTTACTGAATAATGAGTTTCTCAGTTCCTCAATTTCTACTTAACAAGATTCTCATGCTCAGCCTTAAGTTCAAGTACTGGTGTTCTAAATTTGATAATAGGCAATTTATGTCTGGAATGGTTTAATCCATTCGGTTATGAATGCTAAAGTTCTGCCATACTTTTCTTAGATAAGTAAATGCTCAATAATAAATCTTGTAGCAAACTGACTTTGCAATTATATTATTACCTTCAATTAATAGTATTTCATTCTACAAACCTTTTAAAGAATACTTGATAATATAACCATGTGGGATATTTTAGTAACAATGGTAGGGTTAATGATCTGGGTTTAACAGATCAGGAAACAGACTCAGAAAGTACCACTGTTGAAGGCTTATCTTCTGTGTTCATTTCTCCCAAGAACTCCAGATATGAATAACTGTTTGTCTGCTTGACACGTCTGTCCACTTGATTGTTTATTTTGTACTGCATGTCAAAGTAGAGCTCTGGGTTTTCTCCTTACCTTGCCATTTTGCATCTACTACAGTCTTAAGCTCAGTGAATGGTCATATGAAAACATCTGTGATTCATCTTTAATTCCTTTTTTTACTTCCAGAACCAACGCTTTAGCAAGTTTTTTTTTTTATTTTTTGAGATGGAGTCTTGCTCTGTCGCCAGGCTGGAGTGCAGTGGCACGATCTTGGCTCACTGCAACCTCCGCTTCCCAGTTCAAGCAATTCTCCTGTCTCAGCCTTCCGAGTAGCTGGGACTACAGGTGCACACCACCACGCCCAGCTAATTTTTGTATTTTTAGTAGAGACGAGGTTTCACCATGTTTGCCAGGATGGGCTCGATCTTTTGACCTCGTGATCAGCTTGCCTCGACCTGCCAAAGTGCTGGGATTACAGGAATGAGCCATCATGCCCGGCCTCGCAAGTTTATTTTTATTATTTTTATTTTTTTACTATACTCTGAAAAAGTATTCCCTTCTACCTCTTCTCTTGTCTAAGCTAGTACCACTATCTTTGGAACACCTTATCTTTGCTTCTGTTGTTCTCTCTAGAATTCATTTTCCACATAAAGCCAGAATGATGTTTTTTAAAATGTAGATCATACCACTCCCCCTGCTTAAATTCCTCGTTGCATTTAGAATAAAATACAAAGTCCTTATTGCAGCCTGGAAGACCCAACATAATTTGACCCACAGCTACCTCACTAACACAGTCTACTCTTCTTTCTGCTGCTTACAGTGCTCGGGACACAGTGACCTTACTTCTGTTTCTTGACTGTGCTAGCCTTATTTCTACCCTAAGATCTTTGTGCCAAATGCCAAGAAGGCTTTTCCTTCATATCTTAAATGGCTAGCTTCTTGTCATTTAGGTTTGACTCAGCCTAAATATTACTGCCCCAGAAGGCCTTCCCTGATGATGTAGTCTGTAGTAGTTCCTTCCATTGCTTTACTCTTTTATTTTCATCTTAGTGCCTTTTCTGATTTACTGCTGTATCTCTAGCACCTAGATTCATGTCTGATTTGAAATTGAAGGACTTAATGAATGAGTGATCACCTTTGTATTCCATGTAGTGGACTAACATAATAGATACTCATTAAGTGCTTGGTGAATGCCAAATGATTTGTTTGAAGTCTTTTAGTTTGTTAATTGCAGAGTTATGGTTACAAATTTAAATGTTCGAACTCCAGTGGTGGTTCTACTGCCCCATATTAATCTTTTTCAAAAATGAGTTTTGTAGTCTGTGTGAAAAGTGTTCTGACTTCACCTGGGACTTGTATCCATTACTCTTCAATAGCTGAAATCTAAGGTATATAGCTTTACCTTAGCTACTGTTGCTGCTCTGACAAATTTCCCTTTCCTCTCTTGAAAGCAAGGTCTTTGTTGGGATGTAACATGTTCCTGATGCTTAAGCCATTTAGAGGGGAAGAAACTGTATGGTCATTACTGCCAAAGATACAAGCTTACTGTTGCCTTTTCTCCTTAAGTATGACCTGTCAGCCTCTACATTCTCTCCTGACGGAAGAGTTTTTCAAGTTGAATATGCTATGAAGGCTGTGGAGAATAGTAGGTAAGAAAATTTAACCAGGTATTACATGTCTCCTTTTATTTTATATTTTGGTGATTAGGCTTTGTTATGTTACTTTGGTACAAATTAGTATATGTCCCCAAATCTCTCTTCATTTCTAGATCTCTTTCTAGGCCAGATGTTTTCCATGAACCCCAGTCCTGTATTTCTCGTTGATTCCAGGATTATCCACTTAGATTATCCATGTTGCAGAGTATATAAAATCACATTCATTATCATCTTTTTGTTTTCCATTTTCAAATTCTTGATTTGTATCATAGGCTTCCTTGGCCATTAGATTTGTGACCTTGTTATTTTTTATGTCTCATACATCTTGTGTTTTAAATGTCTTTTGCAATTAGTCACATGTTCGATTCAGCAAAGATTTTTTCTATGTCTGTTTCTCTTTTGAGACTTGAGTCTCACTCTGTCACCTAGGCTAGAGTGCAGTGGTATGATCTTGGCTCACTGCAACCTCTGCCTCCTGAGTTCAAGTGATTCTCTTGCCTCAGCCTCCCCAGTAGCTGGGATTACAGGCATGTGCCACCATTCCCAGATAATTTTTGCATTTTTAGTAGAGACGGGGTTTCGCCACGTTGGCCAGGCTGGTCTCAAACTCCTGGTCTCAAGTGATCCACTTGCCTTGCACTCCCAAAGAGTAGCCCCAGTCCTATATTTCTGATGATTACAAAGAGCTGGGATTACAGGTGTGAGCCACCACGACCAGCCTAAATATGATTTTTAAAAAGTCAGATTTATGCAAAGATGAAATATTTTTAAAAGTTGAAACCTTAAAAACGAATGTGTTTTTTTCCTGAATGAAGAAAAAACGCAGCCAGGCGTGGTGGCTCACTTCTGTAATCCCAGCACTTTGGGAGGCTGAGCGGGGCAGATCACCTGAGGTCAGGAGTTCAAGACCAGCCTGGCCAACATGGTAAAACCCTGTCTCTACTAAAAAATAAAAAAATACAAAAATTAGCCAGGCGTGATGGCACACGCCTGTAGTTTCAGCTACTTGGGAGGCTGAGGCAGGAGAATTGCTTGAACCTGGCAGGTGGATGTTGCAATGAGGCGAGATTGCACCACTGCACTCTAGCCTAAGCAACAGAGACTGTCTCAGAAAGAGAAAAAGTGAGGAAAGTGCTTTTTCTTCTTTTTCTTTTTATAATGAGACATAGTTTCGCTCTTGTTGCCCAGGCTGGAGTGTAACGGCGCGATCTTGGCTCACTGCAACCTCCGCCTCCTGGGTTCAAGCAGTTCTCCTGCTTCAGCCTCCCGAGTAGCTGGGATTACAGGCATGCACCGCCACACCCAGCTAATTTTGTATTTTTAGTAGAGACAGGGTTTCTCCATGTTGGTCAGGCTGGTCTCGAACTCCCAACCTCAGGTGACCCACCTGCCTCGGCCTCCTGAAGTGCTGGGATTATAGGCATGAGCCACCGTGCCCAGCCTAAAAGTTCTTCTTTTTAACGATCTATGTAACCTGTCTTTGATACACCAAAACTGAACAAATGATAGTTTCTTATTAAAAAAAAAATTATTCATTTTAAAAAAGAGACATGGTCTCACTGTGTTGCCTCAGCTGGTCTTGAACTTTTGGGCTCAAGTAATCCTCCTGCCTTGGCCTCCCAAAGTGATGGGATTACAGGTGTGAGTCACTGTGCCTGGCCTGTTATTCCTTTTTTTTAAAAAAAACTTTTTTTAGGGGCAGAACATAGGATCTTGCTTTGTCACCCAGGCTGCAGTGCAGTGGTGTGATTACAGCTCACTGCAGACTCGACCTTCTGGTCTCGAGCTATTCTCCTGCCTCAGCCCTGCAAGGTAGTTAGGACTGCAAGCATGTGCCACCATGCCTGGCTAATTTTTTGTAGAGACAGGGTTTCACTGTGTGGCCCAGGCTGGTCTCAAACTCCTGAGCTCAAGTGATCCGCCTGCCTAGGCCTCCCAAAGTGCTGGTATTATAGGTGTGAGCCACTGCACCCAGCCGAAGTCTTTGAATTCTTTTGAAAATTATTGACCTTGAAGACTGCCTGAGCGGATCTCAGAGATTTCCAGATTTTCAAGAATGTTTTAAACATTGAGGAAGATGTTGAGTTGAGATAATTAAGACAGGCTTCCTGCTGAGCGTGAGCCACGCCTGTAATCCTAGCACTTTGGGAGGCTGAGGCAGGTGGATTGCCTGAGCTCAGGAGTTCGAGACCAGCCTGGGCAACACGGTGAAACCCCGTTTCTACTGAAAATACAAAAAATTAGCTGGGTGTGGCGGTGTGCTCCTGTAATCCCAGCTACTTGAGAGGTTGAGACAGGAGAATCACTTGAACCCGGGAGGTGGAGGTTGCAGTGAGCCAACATCGCGCCACTGCACTCCAGCTGGGGAGACAGAGCGAGACTCCATCTCCAAAAAAAAAAAGTGACAGGGTTTCAAAATGTTGGCCAGATGGGTCTTGAACTCTTGGCCTCAGGCAATCCTCTCACTTGGGCCTTCCAAAGTCCTGAGGTTACATTCTGACCTGTAGAGCTTGAGTTCAAGTAAGTTTGCAAACCTTTTGGGGAAATTCATTTAAATTAGCAGTGGTGAAGAGGAAATGTATTCTAGCATCCAGGATAACCTCAAAGACATGGAATAAAAAATGAACATGAGGTGTTTGAAGGTTGACAGTGAGGTAACTTCACTAGAGTACAGAATTTATAACAGGAAATTGAATATGCTCAGGGGGCTCTGTCAGACTCTTAGGAGTTTAAACTTGCAAGGGGAGCTATGGAAGACACCTAAAGTGTTGGGGAAGGAGTGTCAGAAATTCTTAGAAAATTTGTTGTGTGCATCTGTTCATTTTTCTGGGAAGAAATGCCATAGTTTCATCAGATTTTAAGAGACCTGTGAATGACACAATTCCCCTGCTTTTTAGGTTGTGGATCCCTTTTTAGATTATGACTGGCAAAATGAAACAAAGCTAGCAATTAGGCTGGTCTTAGATAAAATGGATTAGAGAAGTAGAAAAGATGCTGTAGTAATGTAGGCCTGAAATTATAAGGATCCCAATGCTGGTATAATTATTGTAAAGAAGTGGACATGAAGGAAATTTTGAAGAAAAAAAATTAATAGTAAATAGAAGCTCAACCTGGAGGATGTAGAGTTTGGTGATGCTGTTACCCGAAATAGAGAAGTTGTGCTGGTAGTCCCAGCTACTGAGACTAAGGTGAGAGGATCACTTGAGCTCCAGACTTCAAGTCAAGCCTGGGCAGTATGGCAAGACTCCATTTCTTTAAAATAAAAAAAAGAAGAGAAAGTTGAGATAATTTTACCAGAAAACTGTACAATCAAGCATTGCTTATTTTGTCTCTATTGTTTCCAATCAGAACTACCTTTATCAAAAAGGAACAGAACAGTAAAGTGTAACACATTTTCATCTTGAAATGGCAACATGTAATTTCTCCACATTTTACTTAAGAGGTTTTGTGTGTGTGTGTGTGTGTGAGACAGGGTCTCACCCTGTTGCACAGACTGGTGTGCAGTGGTGCAATCTTGGCTCACTGCAGCCTCCACCTAACTGGGCTCAAGCAATCTCTCACCTCAGCCTCCCAGGAAGCTGGGACTACAGGCGTGTACCACCATGCCTGGCTAAGCCAGGTTTCGCCACGTTTCCCACGCTGGTCTTGGACTCCTGGGCTTACGAGATCCTCCTGCCTCGGCATCCCAAAGTGCCGAGATTACACCATGCCTGGCTTTAAGAGGTTATTTTAAGATCTTTTTATTTTAAACAGTTGTAGCAGAACATATATTTTATTCTCTTATATACTTATTAGAAGCAATATGTTTATTATGGGAAAATTGGAAGAAAGAGATGAGCAAAAGGAAGAATAAATCATAATCCTTCTACCCAGAACAGTCACTGTTAACTTTTAAGTTTGTATCTAACCTGTCTTTTATATGTCTGTTATGTACCATTTTTAGTGGACATGAATTTATGTCATTTGTTTATAACATAATTATCATAAGTCAGACACTGCACCATATTGTGTTTCATTAGCATTTTTATACTTATATATTAATATATTTTTAGTCAAATGATGTACTAGATTCTGGAGGGAGGGTCACATGATATTTATATGGATTTAATGTATTTATTACACTTTAGTGTGTTTTCTCTTCCTGGTTTTCAAATGTTTTAAGGTATTTGGCATGCCTTTAAATGTTACTTATTTTGTTTTTTTGTAAGTTTATGAAGTTTATTTTCAGTTAAAAAACTGATTTTCTTCTCCTTGTTTCAGTACAGCTATTGGAATCAGATGCAAAGATGGTGTTGTCTTTGGGGTAGAAAAATTAGTCCTTTCTAAACTTTATGAAGAAGGTTCCAACAAACGACTTTTTAATGTTGATCGGCATGTTGGAATGGTAAGGTAATGTTTTAAAATGTTCCTTTTTGTCTTTTCCAATTTCATTTGAAGTAACTGATTGGAATAGATCACTGTGCAGTCACAAAAGTAATCAGAGCGAGTTACTGCATTGGTCCAGTTCACTGTCAAGTAGAAAGGCAGTATTCTCATAACCTTATTAGTGATGGGGGAAAATCCAAGTTGCTGAAAGAAGAGCAGGAGAGGGAGAGGGGTGGGGAGTATGTGTAGAAATGAGATCTTGGCAACACACATCACTGATGAAGGCATATGCTTGAGAGGTGAAGAATCTTTAGCTTTCTGTATCTCTTGTGGGGATCACTGTCACAGTAAAGATGCCATCAGATAGCAAACACCTTTATATAAGGTGGAACATCAGGAAAGGATGTTTAATGAAAAGGAAAAGTGAACACATCCATAATAGTTTCATAGGGCATCACTGAAATAAGTTATTCATGCAGTTGGTATCTAAGTTGTGAGGGACTAAATTGCAAGCCGAGCCATAAATACACTACTGGTATATACCACAGTTACCCTACATAGATGGCAGACTTGGCTTGTAAGAACCAATACCGGGAAAAAAAAAAAAAAAAGAATGAAATGATTCTAATCCGGCCACCTGAAAAGGAAAGGAAGAAAGGAGAATATTTGTATATTAGGTTCTATGCTGGGAGCTCTTTATATAAATTACCTTGTTTAATTTTGACAATCCAGTGAAGGTTATATCAATGTCATTTTGTTTCTTTTCTTTTTGGCTTGAGACAGAGTCTCGCTCTGTCACCCAGGCTGGATTGCCGTGGTTGTCATCTCAGCTCACTGCACTCTCTGCATCCTGGGTTCAAGCAATTTTCCTACCTCAGCCTCCCAAGTAGCTGGGACTATGGGTGCCTGCTACCATGCCCAGCTAATTTTTATGTTTTTAGTAGAGATGGGGTTTCACCATGTTGGCCAGGCTGGTCTTGAACTCCTGACCTCAAGTGATCATCCGCCTGCCTCAGCCACCCAAAGTGCTGGATTACAGGCGTGAGCCACTGCGCCCGGCCTCATGCCATTTTCACAGGTGAAAAACTAGATGCACAGTTAGTAAAGAAAAGCTGGGATTCAAACGTGGGTCTGCGTGTTACTCCAGAGCCCCTTCTAAATGAAAAGACACCTTATATGACCCACATCGTTCAGCTGATAGCTTTCTTATATCTAAGTGAGATTTAATGTTACACACAAACACAAAAGGTACTGGTAAAGTATAACCAGTAAACCATAAAGCTAATTTTTCTTCTTCAAAGATTATTTTATCTCAATATTTTTCTCCTGAACAGATTTTATTTTGCTGCAAATGACAGGATTTTTTATTTATTTATTTATTTATTTATTTATTTATTTATTTGAGATGGAGTCTCGCTCTGTCGCCCAGGCTGGACTGCAGTGGCCGGATCTCAGCTCACTGCAAGGTCCGCCTCCCGGATTTATGCCATTCTCCTGCCTCAGCCTCCCGAGTAGCTGGGACTACAGGCGCCCGCCACCTTGACGGGTAGTTTCTTGTATTTTTTAGTAGAGACGGGGTTTCACCATGTTAGCCAGGATGGTCTCGATCTCCTGACCTTGTGATCCGCCCGTCTTGGCCTCCCAAAGTGCTAGGATTACAGGCTTGAACCACTGCGCCCGGCCATATTTTAATTTATTTTTTGAGGTGGAGTCTCTGTCGTCCAGGAAGGAGTGCAATGGTGCAATCTCAGCCCAGTGCAACCTCCGCCTCCTGGATTCAAGCAATTCTCCTGCCTCAGCCTCGCCAGTAGCTGGGATTACAGACATACGCTGCCACACCTAGCTAATTTTTGTATTTTCAGTAGAGATGGGGTTTCACCATATTGGTCAGGCTGGTCTCGGACTCCTGACCTCAAGTGATCTACCCGCCTCTGCCTCCCAAAGTGCTGGGATTATAGGCATGAGCCACCGCACCCAGCCTAGCATTTTATTCTTTTTAAAGGATGAACAGTATTCCATTGTGTATATATACGTTTTCTTTTGATTTTTTGTGTTGTTGTACATATTTTTTTCGTTATCCGGGTACTAAGCCTAGGACCCAGTACTTATTTTTTCTGATCCTCTTCCTCCTCCCACCCTGCACCCTCAAGTAGGCGCCAATGTCTGTTGTTCCTGTCTTTGTATCTATGAATTCTCATCATTTAGCTTCCACTTATAAGAGAGAACATGTGGTTTTTGGTTTTCTGTTCTTCTGTTAGTTTGCTAAGAATCATGCTGAACAGATTTATTATTGCCAGTGAAACTGATATGTTTTGATGAAATGTGCTAGATTGTAACCTAGCTAGTAGGAGGTGATCTTGTATATTTTTATGTAATAGAAAAAGTTTATGTTTTGAAAAAAATTATGCATAAATATATACACACACACACGCAGGCCTTGCTCTGTTGCCCAGGCTTGAGTGCAGTGACATGATCATAGCTCACCGCAGCCTTGTGCTCCTGGGCTCAAGTGATTCTCCTGCCTCAGCCTCCCAAGTAGCTGTGACTACAAGTGTGCTACCACACCTGGATAACTTTTTGTTTGTTTTAAGAGATATGATCTTGCTGTGTTGCTCAGGCTGGTCTTGAACTCCTGGGCTCAAGCAATCCTCCTGCCTTAGCTTCCTGAGTTGCTGAGATTACAGGCATGAGCCAGTGTGTCCGGCCAACATTAGACATTGAGGAGGGTTGGAGAAAATTAAGGCTTAATATCCTCCCTCCTTCCACAGTTGTCATCTTCAAGTGATTTGAGAATTATGTGACTTTATAGTAAGCTTTCTCTAAAGCAATAGAAGATTCTTTAAGTGGTATAATTTACTGGCATGGGTTACCTTGGAGAAGTTCTTCTAAACACCCATTTTCTTGTCTGCAAAACAAGGGTGATAATAGTACTTGGCACATACAGTTGTTGTGAGGTTAAAAATTATTATGTAAAATGTTTAACATGTAATGAGTGCTCAGTATCTCTTAGTAATTATTATTACTATTACTGGGTAGCATAGGAAAAAAAGGCTTTTAAAGATTTTGATACCACTTTTAAATTCTGTAACTGTCCTAGGCTAGAGGGTTTCAAATTTGGTTGGTTTATGGTACCGTAAGTGTCCCAGTAGTTTTTCTCATGGCTTCTCTAGGTTAAAAATACCTAATGGTTTCGTTTTTAAGTATTTAGGTCCAAAGAACTTAGTGTTTACATCCTAAAAACTTAGTAGCCATTTTTTAAAAAAATACACATATAGTGAAAAATATTTTTATTTAAAAATTAAAGTTTTATTTCATTTTAAGCAACCAAAATTTCTAGTATGTACACTGCACAACTTCCCAACTTGGGATACAGCCCCTGTAATTTCCTGTTTCACACTGATTTTTGCACATTACTTACTTTTTTTCATAGCAACCACTGACAGACTAGCTTCTGAAAGATGTGAAGGCATTGAAAGGAATGTAGTAAAATGATCTAATGTTCAAACTGAACTACTTGGACATTTTTCTCCAAACTTAAAATATGCCACACTAGGCTGGGCGCAGTGGCTCACACCTGTAATCCCAGCACTTTAGGAGGCCAAGGCAAGGCGGATCACCTGAGGTCGGAAATTCAAGACTAGCCTGACTAACATGGAGAAACCCCGTCTCTATTACAAATACAAAAATTTGCCGGGCTATGGTGGCACGCACCTGTAGTCCCAGATACTCGGGAGGCTGAGGCAGGAGAATAGCTTCAACCCAGGAGACCGAGGTTGCGGTGAGCTGAGATTGCGCCACTGCACTCCAGCCTGGGCAACAAGAGCAAAACTCTGTCTCAAAAAAAAAGAAAAAAGAAAAATATGCCACACTAACATGTGATTTCACTGCAGTGCCTGAGGGCTTCTCGGCACATACGTAGTAACTGCAGTTCTGTTTTTTGTTTGTTTGTTTGTTTCAGATTCTGAAATGTTTTAAATTTCAGATTTTTGGATTAGATATCCTCAACCTGTAATAACTTTAGAGAAAAGATCAAAATTGGGGCAGGCACAGTGGCTCACACCTGTAATCACAACATTTTGGGAGGCTGAGGCAAGCTGATCACCTGAAGTCAGCAGTTCAAGACCAGCCTGGCTAACATGGCAAAACCAAACTCTGTCTCTACTAAAAATACAAAAATTAGCCAATTCCAGCTGCTGGGGAAGCTGAGGCAGGAGAATCCCTTGAACCTGGGAGGCAAAGGTTGCAGTCAGCCCAGATGGCGCCATTGCGCTCCAGCCTAGGTGACACAGTGAGACTCTGTCTCAAAAAAAAAAAAAAAAAAGATGAAATGTGACCAAGACCCATGGTTTTTTTTCTTTATAATGAGGTAGTAAATCAGGGGAAGAGGATTTATGATAGAAGTAGTCCTGAATATTGGCTAGGCATGGTGGCTCACGCCTGTAATCCAAGCACTTTGGGAGGCCGAGGTGGGTGGATCACCAGGTCAGGAGATCGAGACCATCCTGGCTAACATGGTGAAACCTTGTCTCTATTAAAAATATAAAAAAATTAGCCGGCGTGGTGGCGGGCACCTGTAGTCCCAGCTACTCGGGAAGCTGAGGCAGGAGAATGGCGCGAACTAAGGAGGCGGAGCTTGCAGTGAGTGGAGATCAGGCCACTGCACTCCAGCCCAGGCAACAGAGCGAGACTCTGTCACAGAAAAAAAAAAAAAAAAGGAAATAGTCCTGAATATGAGCATTGGACAAAGCAATGAAGTTATACTTAGTAAATTTCTAAATTATAATTTCATACTCAAGCATCAAAATGCCTTGTAGAGAGCCTTTAAACCAAAAAAGTTTATTTTGAATGGTAATACTTGTTAAAAAAATTTAGTGAATCTTTAATAATTGCAGACTTTGATTTGTGATAGGAATGTGTTTCTCTAGTAAATTGGTGCTTTTTTTTCAGGCAGTAGCAGGTTTGTTGGCAGATGCTCGTTCTTTAGCAGACATAGCAAGAGAAGAAGCTTCCAACTTTAGATCTAACTTTGGCTACAACATTCCACTAAAAGTAAGTTGATAACATGTTGAGAAACCTTTTGGACAGTAATAGAAGTTTATTAATAAGCTCTTCTGCTTCCCTTCATAGCATCTCGCAGACAGAGTGGCCATGTATGTGCATGCATATACACTCTACAGTGCTGTTAGACCTTTTGGCTGCAGGTATGAAATTTTGTGAATTATTCAAAAGGCAGATCTGTACTATAGATAATTATTATGTTCCCCAGAATCTTAGCCTTTTACATACTTAAAAATAGGAACTCTTATCGAGAAGTATTAGGGCAATTATTAAATAAAACAGTGTACATAGAAACTACTTGAGGCTGGGTGCCATGGCTTACGCCTGTAATCCCAGTACTTTGGGAGGCTGAGGTGGGAGGATCCCTCGCGCCCAGGAGTATGAGACCAGCCTGGCCAACGTAGAGAGAACCTATCTCTACAAAAAAATTTAAAATTTAGCCAGGTGCCGTATCACATGCCTGTAGTCATAGCTACTTAGGAGCTGCTTGGGAGGATCATTTGAGCCCAGGAGTTCAATGGTGGAGTGAGTGAGTTGTGATCATACCACTGTACTCTAGCCGGGGCAATAGAGACTCTGCCTCTACAAAAAAAAAAAAAAGAAAAGTTTGAATAGTGAAAAGGACTATATAGATCTGAAGTGATTATAAAACAAGGAACTGATAACAATGACTTTAATCTTATTATAATAAACTCTCTGGTATTAGTCCCTGATATTCTTAGGTAATTTTAAATATATGCTGTGTTAACATTAAGCAGCCAATTATACTTCAGTTTTCTCATTAATTTCCATCTGATATACTTTAAGCCTGTAGGTAATATGCTATTAAATGGAGATTATTTTTGGCAGTCAGTAATTAGTCCATACAAAATTACATCTCACAATTCCCATTAAGCACAGTTTTTCTTTCTGTTAAAGTGAAGTGCTGATACTTTATTTTGGGGTGAAGTGGGGATTCAGCTGCATAAAGACCTGCAATAGGTATAAATATTCAAATTTGGCTTCACAGAGAAGACTTATGACTAGATTTTTCTAAAATGAAAAGACATGTTTGGCTTATGACTTTAAAAAAAAAAAGTCAAACATGTTTGGTCAAAATAGTGCATATACTAACATCTCAGTGCTCAGCTGTAGTCCTACCTTTGAGTTGTTTATCATCAGTCATATTTAATTACTAAGACAGATATTAAAGAAAACGTGAGTTTTATTCTATTGGTAATGTTACATTAGTGTTTTATGTTTTGTTTTACTTTTTGAGACAATTGCTCTGTCACCTGAGCTGGAGTGCAGTGGTGCCATCATGGCTGACCGCAGCTTTCACCTCCTGGTTCAAGCGATGCTCCTACCTCAGCATCCCGAGTAGCTGGGACCACAGGCATGGGCTACGATGCCTGGCTAATTTTTTTTTTTTTTTTTTTTTTGGTAGAGACGGGGTCTCACCATGCTGCCCAGGCTGACATTAGTCATTCTTAAGCCTCTCACTTAAATTACATTATGAAACACTTTGCTTTCAGACTATGTAGAATACCTTTCAACTGAGCTCTGAGTTCATCAAACTTCTCTACTCTTTTCAAGGAAGTAAAAATAGTAGAGATAACTTTTTTTTTCCCATAACTTTTTTTTGTTTTTTTTTGAGATGGAGTCTCACTCGTCGCCCAGGCTGGAGTGCAGTGGCACGATCTCGGGTCACTGCAACCTCTGCTTCCCGGGTTCAAGCCATTCTCCTGCCTCAGCCTCCTGAGTAGCAGGGATTACAAGCGCCTTCCACCACGCCTGGCTAATTTTTTTATTTTTAGTAGAGATGGGGTTTTGCCATGTTGGCCAGACTGGTCTTGAACTCCTGACCTCAAATGATCCGCCTACCTTGACCTCCCAAAGTGTTGGGGTAACAGGCCTGAGCCACCGCGCCGGGCCAGAGAGAACTTTTTCAGTAAACATCTATTGGGCACTAAGTTAGTCATAGATGTGGAGACACAGGTGTGAAGTCACACTGATAAAATCTTAGAGGTGATATGGTAAAGGGACAACAATTAGGGAACAGAATGTTTCTGGACAGGAGGCAAGGAAAAGAGTGTGAGCTGTAAGGAGACTTGGTAGTTGCAAGCACAGGAACTGGTATGAAAATATTTGGGCCAGAGATAGTTAAGTATGCTTGGTGTGTAGAGTATGAGGTTTAGAGATGATATTGAAGATGTAGGAAGGGGTCCAGTCATGTAAAAGTCTGTGTTCCATGCTGATTTTCAGCAAAGAAAATGTTGAAAGGCTTTAAAATAGTGACAATGAGCTATATATTCTGAAGGATAAGTCTCATATCAGGGTAGAAGATGGATGGAAATGACGGTAGGGATGGGAATTGAATATGAGATGATGTGTAAGATGATGCTGGTTTCTTTTCTACTCTAAGGCAAATATAGTCGTCCCTTGGTTTTTGTGGGGGATTTCTACTCTAAGGCAAATATAGTCGTCCCTTGGTTTTTGTGGGGGATTGGTTTTAGGACCTCCCATGAATACCAGAATCCAAGGTTGCTGAAGTCCCTCATATAAAATGGTTAAGTATTTGCATATAACCTGTGCATATCCTCCTGTATATGTTAAGTCATCTCTAATTACTTGCAATACCTAATACAGTGTAAATAGCTGTTATACTATATCGTTTAGGGAATAATGACAAGAAAATCACAGTTGTTCAGTACAGAAGCAATGTTTTTTGAAAGTTTTCTATCTGTGGTTTGTTGAATCCATAGATGCAGAACTCATGGAAACAGTGCCCACTGTATGTTGCAATTTCAGAAAATCAGTATTTCATACAATCAGCTAATAGCCTAATTTGTTGAGCATAGAAAAATACACTGAACCAATTCTGATTATTGCAGAGAAATGACTGGCAGGATATTGGGAAATAGAATGAAGGGTAGAAAGGATTTCACATGGATTCAGTATACTCTCTGCCAGAAATTTTGTTCCCTTGACCTTTTTGTGTTTATGCCTTATTTTTTGGGCCCTCTCGTTAGTTTTGATTTTCATCTATCTTATCATTACTCCTTTCCCTGTACTGCTAGACTTTCTAGGAGACCTTAATCAGAAAGATTAATATTAAACAAACAAAAGCTACATGAATTTTGAATAATCTCAAGTATGTACTAGTTTTAATTATTTGAAACCACTGTATGAAAGTACTATGAGTTATATGTATATTAGTAATTTATCTCAGAAACAAAATATAATTGCATTTTAATCATTTTTTCAAAAATACTTTTATGTTATTGCTGTGGTTTAAGCTGTTTGTATACTTTTATGCAGTTTCATGTTAGGGTCTTACAGTGTGAATGACGGTGCGCAACTCTACATGATTGACCCATCAGGTGTTTCATACGTGAGTACTTTTGAATCATTTGAAATTCTATTTTAGTTTAATGGTATTTCATTAGCATTTAAGTCTCATTATAAGATTATATGAAATTTTAAAAAAACTCATTCAAGGAATTTTTTTTTTTTTTTTTTTTTTACAACAACCTCTTGTCCAACAGCATTTTTTTTTTTCCTTTTTGGTGGAACAGGATCTCACTCTGTGACCCAGGCCGGAGCACACTGGTGTGATCCAATGGCTCACGTTGGATCTGATGTTGATCTAACAACAGTTGCGTGAGCACAGCGGCTCACTGCAACCTCTGCCTCCCAGGTTCAAATGATTCTTTTGCCTCAGCCTCCCGGGTAGCTGGGATTACAGGTGTGCACCACCTGGCTAATTTTTTTGTATTTTTAGTAGAGACAGGCCTTTGCCACTTTGGCCAGACTGGTGTTGAACTCCAGGCCTCAAGAGATCTATCCACCTGGGTCTCCCAAAGTGGGAGTATTACAGGTGTGAGCCACCGTGCCCAACCATGTTTTCTTGTTTATCATTAATAACCGATACGAGGCAGAGGAAAGATTTGTTGTTTTCAGTACGTTATTTATAGAAGCTATACAGTGCATATAGTATTTTGAATATGTGATTTTCCTTTTTTACTATAAACACTGTCTTAAAACTGTATTTAATTTCTTTTTTTTTTTTCCTCACTCTTGCCCAGGCTGGAGTGCAGTGACACAATCATAGCTCACTTCAGCCTCTTAACTTCGGGGCTCAGGCAATCCTCCTACCTAAGCCTCCCAAGTAACTGGGACTACAGGCCCATGCCACCATGCCTGGCTAATTTTTGTATTTTTTTGGTGTCTGTAGAGACAAGGTCTTTCCACGTTCCCAGGGCTGGTCTCAAACTCCTGGCCTTAAGCAATCCTCCTGCCTTGGACTCCCAAAGTGGTGGGATTACAGGCATGAGCGTCCATGTCCAGCCATGTCATCCCTTTTATTTTATTTTATTTATTTTTAAGATGGAGTCTCTGTCTCCCAGGCTGGAGTGCAGTGGCTCGATCTTGGTTCAGTGCAACCTCCTTTGCCTCCTAGGTTCAAGCGATTCTCCTGTCTCAGCCTCCCAATTAGCTGGGATTACAGGCATACGCCACCATGCCTGGCTAATTTTTGTATTTTTAGTAGAGATGGGGTTTTGCCATGTTGGTCAGCTGGTCTCCAACTCTTGACCTCAAGTGGTCTGCCCACTCCAGTCTCCCAAAGTGCTAGGATTACAGGCGTGAGCCACCGCACTGGACCTAATTTTGTTTGAGACAACGTCGCGCTCTGTCGCCCAGACTGGAGTGCAGTGGCGCCAAACCTCTGCCTCCCCAGTTAAAGCAATTCTGCCTCAGCCTCCTGAGTAGGCTGGGATTAGAAGCATGCACCACCACACCCGGCTAATTTTTGTATTTTTAGTAGAGACGACGTTTCACCACGTTAGCCAGGCTGGTCTTGAACTCTGGATCTCAAGTAATTCGCCCACCTTGGCCTCCCAAAGTGCTGGCATCACAGGCGTTAGCCACCTTGCCCTACCTTCCCTTTTAAAGAGAAGGTTTAAATGTGATTTCTAAGAGCTTTCCCTAAATTATTATTATTATTATTATTTTTTGGAGATAGTCTTGCTCTGTCACCCAGGCTGGACTGCAGTGTATAATCTTGGCTCACTGTAACCTCTGCCTCCCGGATTTAAGGGATTCTCGTGCCTCAGCTTCTCTCAAGTAGCTGGGATTACAGGCCTGTATCACCACACCTGGCTAGTTTTTGTATTTTTAAAAGTAGAGACAGAGTTTCACCATGTTGCCCAGGCTGGTCTGGAACTCCTGGCCTCAAGTGATCCACATGCCTCGGCTCCCCAAAGTGCTGGGATTACAAGTGTGAGCCACCGCACCCAGCCTATTATTACCGCTTCTTAACTGTTTTCTTGAGATGGAGTCTCACTCTGTTGCCCAGGCTGGAGTGCAGTGGCGTGGTGTCTGCTCACTGCAACCTCTGGCTCCCAGATTCAAGTGATTCTCCTGCCTCAGCCTCCCTAGTAGCTGGGATTACAGGCACCTGCCACCACAGCCAGCTAATTTTTTTGTATTTTTAGTAGAGACGGGGTTTCAGTATGTTGGCCAGGCTGGTCTCCAACTCCTGACCTGAGGTGATCCGCCTACCTCGGCCTTCCATAGTGCTGGGATTTCAGGCACCTGCCACCACAGCCAGCTAATTTTTTTGTATTTTTAGTAGAGATGGGGTTTCACTATGTTGGCCAGGCTGGTCTCCAACCTGAGGTGATCCGCCTACCTCAGCCTTCCATAGTGCTGGGATTACAGGCATGAGCCACTGCGCCTGGCTGTGCATCCTTTTCTTTAAAAAAATTTACAAAATAAAAACATTGGGGTTTAGAATACTGAACTCATAGGAATTAACTTTATTTCTGTGTCTCAGGAATATATAATTTCATTTTTCATTTTCATAGTGCTAAAATCTTTCCCATTCATGTTCCCCAAAATGTCTCAAAGTGTATATGATTACGCAATTTAAATATTTTTGGATATACCTCTATTAAAAATAGAGGTAGTTTTAGAATTGTTTGGTATTTTAATATTTTTGAGCCCTTTGGCATTCATCAGAATGTGTTTGACTATACTTTTCCATACTTGCTTTTAAAAGTCATTTAACATCCTTTCACTAGGTTATAAATAGAAACATTAGTAGTCATTAATTATATATGATAGCATACTAATTCAGTGATTATATATATATTTTTTCTAAATAGGGTTATTGGGGCTGTGCCATTGGCAAAGCCAGGCAAGCTGCAAAGACGGAAATAGAGAAGCTTCAGGTAATAATTAATGCTTGAATTTTTACTACATTGTCATCCTAATGCAGTGAAATTTTATCACCACAGACATTTCAGTCTAAGGCAGGGATGTCCAATCATTTGGCTTCCCTGGGCCACACATAAAATACACCAACAGTGATGCTAGCTGATGAGCTTAAAAAAAAAAATCTCGTAACGTGTTAAAGTTTGAATTTGTGTTTGGCTCTGCGCCCTGTGGCTGGAGAAGCTTGGTTTAAGGATATGGTGTGGTTTGATGTTTAGAGTAGAGCTTTATGAGGCTGCTAAGTCACTGAATGTGAAAGCTGATAACATATCTACAGAGTTGTGTTATACATCCCTTTATGATTTTTAATAACTGCTATAAAGCCTCAATCTAGAAAAACGCAGCTTTTGATGAGATTTCACAAAATCCTTGAAACCTATTTATGAATCTATGTGAGCTCTAGTTTGAAAATTTTAAAATTTTGAGTTAATAAAAAGTTGTATTTTTCCTATATTCTTTCTTTCTTTGGAACACAGCTTTTATGTCTGGCTGTGCTCCACTGGTTCTCTTAACTTTGCTTCTAGCCACATAAGGCATAAATTTTAGCCTATACTCTTACAACTACCCACTTATTTTTTCACAACATATAGCTATTAGTGTGAAAAAGTTTTCTTAAAAGCTTGGTTTTCCTTTTAGCCATACATTGATCAACTTAAAGACTTCATGGATACTGTTTCAGTATTATTGATGACCTGTCAGAAACTTGCCTAAAAAGCAGACGTACAATTTATCAGTGTTTTGGTAAACTGAAGTGAGATAAAATTTCACATACATTTAAATGTTAATGCTGTACTAGAATCTTTCTCAACTACTCATTCAACTTATTTAAGACCAGCTTCTAGAAAATATTTATTCGCGCTTGGCATTTATACAATGCTGAGTTCTAGAACCATCTATAAAGCCTAATTTGTTTCGTATTTTAGTAAAGTTGACAAAAGGATCTTAGAGGTCATTTAGCCCAAGCTCAACTGCAGATTAAACACACTGCATAGGACCACAGAATCAGCTGGTTCTGAACAGTATCCAGACCTTATGAGTCTTAGACCTACGTTCTTTTCCATTGCACACTTACTAGTCTGATGCTAGGTTCCTATCTTCTACTCTTTTCCTATTGTTTTCATCTCTCCATACTATTATATGGAAATTTGAAAATTAGAATATTTATACTAGTTGAGGGGGATTACCCCTGTAATACCCTACCAGTTTGGTAGGCCAAGTTGGGAGGATTGCTTGAGCCCAGGAGTTCCAAGACCAGGCTAGGCAAAAGAGTGAGACCCTATCTCCTAAAACAGAATGTTGGCAAGGTGAGGTGGTATGTACCTGTAGTCCTAGCTACTTGGGAGGCTGAAGCAGGAGGACTGTTTGAGCCCCAGGAGTTGGGGGCTACAGCGAGCTGTGATCACGTCACTGCACTCCAGCCATGGCGACAGAGCGACACCTTATCTCAAAAAAATAAAGGAAATTAGAATATTTAGAGCAATTACTGTCTTTCTGTAGTTAAATCCTAGTAAGGAATGGGAAAAACAGTAAGTCCCAGACAAAAATCAAGGAAAAAAAGTCACTTTAATTGAGGAACACTTACAGTTTGTGACAAAATTATGCTGTGAATCAGGTGTTACAAATTATGGCCCACTGCCTGCTTTTGTGTAAGTTTTATTAGAACACAGCTACATTCAGTCCGTGGCTACTTATAGAAAATACAATAGTAGACTATAACATTTGGAACAGGGAACAGAAACCAGAGCCATACAGCTAATAAACCTGAAAATATTCACAAGTTGATGCTTTACAGAATCCATCTGCTGACCCCTGCTCTGTATCATTGTTCTCTTCTGATGGTTTACCAAAAAATAAAAACTTTACAAACATATGTAAAAATATATTTGCCATTTAAAATGTGCTTTTCAAGTTTGACTTTGTAGGATGCAGTTAATTCACTAAATACAGAACTTAACCAATAAGGGCAAAAATTTAAAGATCAGTATTCTTTCCCTTCCTGTGATCACCCTCAATTTAACATGAAGAACTGTAAACATCATAAGCTTACAACAAACTCATCTAGTTAGACTTCAGTTAACCACTTACACATCCCCCTCCCCTATAAACTATTTGAAAAAAGCTGCAGGCATATTGCATCCCTAAATACTTTATTCTCCTTACACCATTATCAAACCCAAGTATCATCTAATAGTCCATAATCAAACTGCCTGAGCAATTTCTACACTGCCTTTTTAACTGTTTCAAACTGTCGAGGTTCACATTTTCTTCCTTAGATCTCTTTTAGTCTTTTTCTTCCCCAAAATATTTCTTTAAGAGTCTATGCCACTTGCCTTTAGTTGTACCCAAATAATGGTTTATCTATTTCCTAAGATTAGTATTCTTAAATTTAAATTTAGTGTTTTGTTGTTGTCATTGTTCCTTCTTCCTCATGTGGTTGTGCAGGCATAGCTTGAGCATCCAGATTTCAAAATTGAAAAAGAAAAAAAGATAATCTAGCTTAAATATATAGTAGTTGAATCACCTAAAGTCTAGACTGCTGTATGAGCACCTGTTATCTTTCACTATATTCCATCATCCCCCAATGTATCCACAATAGATGAAGGGCAGTTTGCGCAAACATGGTTTTGATCCTGTCATGTCTGTTCAGAAATGCCTGTCTATTCAGAAACCTGTGTCTGATAATAAAATCTTGCACTGGTTACTATCAAAACCTAACGACATACAGACTCCTCAACTAGGCCCTAGGGGTACTTTTCTACCTTGATTTCCAAGTGTTCAATGAAAGAATGCTTAATTCTAATTTGGAAAAAAGCTTTTGGCTTCCCACTTCTGCTTTATATGTTCATCTCTCTTGAAATCCAATCCAATCCAATCTATATTCTAAGAACCTGCTCAAATCTTGGTTCTTCAAAGCTTTCCCTGGTATTTTGCATTTTTGCTTTGAATAGTTCCACAAAGGATGATTTGTTACTCCTTCCTTCATCTTTCTGTATCTTGCATATAGTAGACATTAATGATTTGTTTGCATTTTATTAGCCTAAATTGGCTATAAAGAGAATCAGATGTCTTCTCCAGTCGTTCAAACTTCAGGTCAGACTTCAGATTTATAGGTGGCTGTGGATTTTTATAATTTTATCACAAAGTTAGTGGTAACTATAGGATATCTCGGAATATCTTTTTTGGTGTATAAACTTTTTTTTCTTTTTTTTTTTTTTTGAGACGGAGTCTCTCTGTCGCCCAGAGTACAGTGGCGTAATCTCGGCTCGCTACAACTTCTGCCTCCTGGGTTCAAGAGATTCTTATGTCTCAGCCTCCTGAGTAGCTGGGATTACAGGGGCGCACCACTTCCATGCCTGGCTATTTTGTATTTTTAGTAGAGGCAGGGTTTCACCATGTTGGTCAGGCTGGTCTTGAACTTCTGACCTCAGGCAATCCGGCTGCCTTGGCCTCCCAAAGTGCTGGGATTACAGGTGTGAGCCACTGCGCCTGGCCTGGCGTATAAATTTCAAAACATTAAAATATGAATCAGGAAACTTCGATTCTGGTCTTTTTCAGACTTCAGGTTATTTTCCTTGGTTTTATATCTGAGTATAAAACTGAAAATAATTACACAAGTGGAAAATGTTCTTCTGATGAATATACATTTTATTTTCTGTAGATGAAAGAAATGACCTGCCGTGATATTGTTAAAGAAGTTGCAAAAATGTAAGTTGAAATTTTTCTTACCATCCACAAAAATATTTCACTTGACCTTTGCATATATATATTACATTAATCCTAAGAGGCTGTTTTCCTGTAAAATAACTTAGTGTGTTTTAGAAGGTAAATTTAACATTCTAAGAAGCCTCATGAAGGAGGAAAATGTTTTCAAGCCACATTTTTTAGTAGTAATGAATAGGATGGGAAAAATAGCTTTTGACAAACTCCTGTTACAGGTTAAGGACATATAATGTACCATTAGGGCCTTAATTTGTTAGCTCCCAACTTCTCAAATCTCTTAAGTACTAATAATAATAATCTTAGATTGCCTCTAAGAATGCTTACAAACTTTACAGGTTTACAACTAATTTCCATACATGATCCATGAAGCTGGCTCATTTACATAATCTGTTTATTTGGGAAAGATGTGTTTCACTTTTTCAGGTTTATTATAAAAGTTCCTATAACAAGGTAAGAGCAGTATTACAAAACATTTCAAAAACTAGCTTAAGAAACCCTGAATAGTTGATGACAGGTATGTAAACTAGAATACTATTAATATGTAACAGGTATTTAGACAGTAAGCAATAAAAAAGTCAATTAACCTGGGTAGTGATGTTTCAAAAATTTTTCTTCTTCTAGATAAAAGAGTGTAGACATTTGGTATTACAAAGATGGCAACAAAACACGTTGTATAGCCAGCTTTTTAGATTCAAAAGTTATATTCAGATAATTCATAACACCTCTAACTATTCCACATTAGAACTACATGAACAAGGTCTAGTCAATCAGCTCTCTGTACGGTAGTGTCTCAGGTTTTACATCTAACAATACAAGGAAGAAAAAAAATTCCAATGGGCTCTATTGTATAATAAACATACCATTTACATGACACTCAGTCTCTTATAAACTGGTCCATCATTACTGCTACTGCCTTTACCCCTCCTGCTTCCTCCTCCCTTCCGCCCTTCCAGTTTCAGTTGTGAAGCAGGCAGAAGCCATTCTAATGGCAACATTAGGAACCAACATACAGCAGAACTGCTAAGAAAGGAAGTCATTTATCTTCCTTGAATTGTGTAGTATTTTATCATGATATACTCTGTTTCCTTCACTGAACCAATCCTTTGAAGTGCTTCTGGAAGTCAGTTCTTGCCATCTTTTATATTTAGGTATAATGGTAGTCATCTATTAAGTGTTCCATGTTAGGAAAGCCATCCCTTCTTCATTTAAGAAAATGGAGCAGCATGTTATCTTTTACTTAGTTCTAAAAAATTGAGATCCTCTCATATTATAGCAAGGTTTTAGAAGACCCTCCAAAAAGTAAGGTGTGTAACTCAGTGGAAAGTATTAGATAAAAGCTATACTCTGCTACTGTACTTAATTTCTTGATTTTTTTTTTTTTTTTGAGATGGAGCCTTGCTCTGTCGCCCAGTCTGGAGGGCAGTGGCACAATCTTGGCGCACTGCAAGCTCCACCTTCCATGTTCAAGCAATTCTCCTGCATCTGCCTCTGAAGTAGCTGGGATTACAGGCACCCACCACCACGCCTGGCTAATTTTTGTATTTTTAGTAGAGACGGGCTTTACCATCTTGGCCAGGCTGGTCTTGAACTCCTGACCTTGTGATCCACCCGCCTTGGCTTCCCAAAGTGCTGGGATTATAGATGTGAGCCACCGCACCTGGCCTCTTGATACTTTTTATGTTACTTTAATATGTTGCATGGCAGTGCCTCCTTCTTTGCTGTAATTTGTAAAGTACTACAATGTGAAGGCCAGGTTTTGTGGCATATAAGCCATTATAAAATGGACAAGGAGCTTTAAAAAGACTACTGCCAAGAAGCTGTAGGTTGAAGAGACCATAATAATTGCAAACACATAAATTAGTTGGTTTTACTTATTTATTTGAAACAGAGTCTCAATCTCCTGACCTCATGATCCGCCCACCTCTGCCTCCCAAAGTGCTAGGATTACAGGCACGAGCCACTGTTCCCAGCCAATTAGTTGGCTTTAAAAATATTAAAATTAATGGGACAAAAAATAAATTTCCTAAAAGGGCACAGTTAATGACACTTCTTCCTAGTGAATCCATTTTCTTTGAGGTATTTTTTATAGTTATATCTTTTGTTTTTTGAGACGGAGTCTCTCTCCGTAGCCGAGGCTGGAGTGCAGTAGTGTGATCTTGGCTCACTGCAACCGCTGCCTCCTGGGTTCAAGTAATTCTCTTGCCTTAGCCTCCTGAGTAGCTAGGATTACAGGCACCCACCACCACACCCAGCTAATTCTTGTATTTTTAGTAGAGACAGGGTTTCACCATGTTGGCCAGGCTAGTCTCAAATTCCTGACCTCAAGTGATCCATCAGCCTTGGTCTCCCAAAGTGTTGGGATTATAGGTGTGAGCCACTCACTGCACCCACCCAAGTTATATCTCTAAAGCAATGGGCAAAAATAAACTGAACTTGGGTTGATTAGATATATTGATTATTTGTTGGGAGAGCAAATGTTTCATTTCAGTCCCTGTGTAATTTGTCTTCTCTAATGTTAAATGCTATGTAGAATGTGTCTGTGTAATTTTATAATTTTATTATGGACGGACATTCTAATTTGTACTGACTATGGGTCTGTGAACTACTACAATGTTTGGAGGTTACCAAAATCTTACCTTTCCCTTTTCTGTTCTAGAATTTACATAGTACATGATGAAGTTAAGGATAAAGCTTTTGAACTAGAACTCAGCTGGGTTGGTGAATGTAAGTTATTTTTGTACATTTATTTGCCTTAGGAATTATCTGTACCACAGCTAATTTACAACTGAGAGTCCTTTGTAAAATAATGAAAGCTAAAACAAATTTACTAGGTTGTCTAAATGAAGGGAAAGTTCTGCTTAATAATTGACTTAAGCTGTGAACAGGTTATTTTTTGAAACATCCATTTCATGGTTTTAAAGATACTATGCTATAAATTAATGCTCAGGATTTATAAATCATAGCATAATTTACTTTCATTTCCATAAGAACTTAATGTGTAGGCACATATAATCTCATGTGGAAGCAGCACACTAAAATATTTGAGTATTACTCATAGTACAACTTTGCAACCCTAGGTGAGGCAGATCTGTGGATTGGGTAGATCCTGTGGTATACTGCAAGTTACAATACAGTACTCAATTTAAAATTCATTTACATATGTGGCTTAATTTACAGTAACTAATGGAAGACATGAAATTGTTCCAAAAGATATAAGGGAAGAAGCAGAAAAATATGCTAAGGTAAGCCACAGCACAAAAACTTCTCTTGGCCAGGTACAGTGCGGGGAATCACTTAGCCCAGGAGTTCAAGACCAGCCTGAGCAACACAGCAAGACCCCATCCCTAATTTCAAAACAAAACAAAACAAAAAAACTCCTCTAACCAAAATTGTGTTGAATAATATAAATCAACTTGGGTGGCTTCTATTAAATATCACTAATAGTTCAGTTGAACTAAGAATAGAAATTTTCTAGGTTATCTCTAGTGGGTACAGTTGCCTTGGTTCCAAAAAAATTGTGGGGGGTTTGAGTGCAGAGTTTTTTTAGGACTTTTAAGTATATGTTCTTTTTTTTTTTTTTTTTTTTTTTTTTTTTTTGAGACAGAGTCTTGCTCTGTCACCCAGGCTGGAGTGCAGTGGCACCATCTCTGCTCTGCAACCTCTGCCTCCAGGGTTCAAGCAATCCTGCCTCAGCCTCCCCAGTAGCTGGGATTACAGGAGCACGCCGCCACACCTGGCTAATTTTTGCATTTTTGGTTTCACCAATAATACAGAGACGGGTTTTCACCAGGCTAGTTTCAAACTTGACCTCAGGTGATCTGCCTACTTCGGCCCCAAAAGTGCTGGGATTACAGGCTTGAGCCACTGCACCTGGCCTCTTAAGTATACATTCTATCAAAGATACAGTCATTGCATGTTAGAGCAACATTTGCTTAATTATCTTTGTGCAGGTATCTTTTTTTTTTTGAGATAGAGTCTCAAAAATCACCTTTAGTCTTTTTTTATTTTTTGAGACGGAGTCTCACTCTGTCACCCAGGCTGGAGTGCAGTGGCCGGATCTCAGCTCACTGCAAGCTCCGCGTCCCGGGTTTACACCATTCTCCTGCCTCAGCCTCCCGAGTAGCTGGGACTACAGGCGTCCGCCACCTCGCCCGGCTAGTTTTTTTGTATTTTTTTTTTTTAGTAGAGACGGGGTTTCACTGTTAGCCAGGATGGTCTCGATCTCCTGACCTCAAGATCCGCCCATCTCCGCCTCCCCAAGTGCTGGGATTACAGGCTTGAGCCACCGCGCCCGGTGTTGCGTGGGTATCTTATTCTAGAACTGTTCATTCAGTTACAAGTAAAGGAATTTAACCACTTAACTCAAGTGGTTGTAGCTTAACTTGCCCACAGGTATGGGATATAACAATTTTAAAAATCATTTTTAAACACCTATTTTCTCTTAACAGGAATCTCTGAAGGAAGAAGATGAATCAGATGATGATAATATGTAACATTTACTCCAGCATCTATTGTATTTTAAATTTCTACTCCAGTCCAATGTAACTATTTAGCCCTGGATTATACATACTGTCCAATTTTCATTAAATTTTTGTCTTATAACTATTGAAGTTTGGTTAATATCTGCTTTACAAAATTGGTGGAGGTAAATGGGGACATTTACTCAATTTTAAAATATAGATTTATGACTACTGAAAAATTCTTTGGTTAAAACGCTGCAGAATTAATTCCAAGACTGTAGATTAATTCAAAGCCCCATCTTCATCACTCAACTAGAATTTACAGATCATATTCTCCTGGGCTTACCAACTTAGTGGACAAATAATTGATACGGTTTACCACTTTCATATTTAGTGAAATAACTGGTTTTAATCTTTAGGTGTGATAAAGATGAAAGATGTTTCAGTTTTGGATCATTTTTCAAAAACTGACCCTTCTCAAGAAAGATAGTTCAATGCATGAGCCAAGAATGTTTTTGCTTTTTTCCTTCATTGTGGTGAGGGGTGGATTTAAGGATCAATAAAGTCCCTATTCTGTCACTAAAAAAATTTCTTGATCTCCAAAGATTAAAACAAAAATACCGGCCGGGCGCGGTGGCTCAAGCCTGTAATCCCAGCACTTTGGGAGGCCGAGACGGGCGGATCACGAGGTCAGGAGATCGAGACCATTCTGGCTAACACGGTGAAACCCCGTCTCTACTAAAAAATACAAAAAAACTAGCCGGGCGAGGTGTCGGGCGCCTGTAGTCCCAGCTACTCGGGAGGCTGAGGCAGGAGAATGGTGTGAACCCAGGAGGCGGAGCTTGCAGTGAGCCGAGATCCGGCCAGTGCACTCCAGCCTGGGCGACAGAGCAAGACTCCGTCTCAAAAAAAAAAAAAAAAAAATACCATCAGACAGCTTTAATGTTAAAAATCAATTTATGTGAAAGTGCTCTGTAAACAGAACTGTTACTAAGTGGAATAAACAGCACTGTGGCCAAGAAGAATAACTTGAAGCTGAAAATCAGTACTCACAGCAGGAACAAACAATTTGAACTCAGGCCACGTATACACACCCTCTAGTGGACTCATGCCAGTGTCACTCCATTCAAGTGTTATGCTTTCCTAAGAAGGTAATCTAGCCAGTGAAATTTGCGTGCAGGGTATCACTGGACTTTGAGCATTTGTGTAGTTTAAATAGCAAATCATTATACCTGAATATTAATAGCTAACTACTACACAAACAACTCAAAACCAGTAATGTCATATGTCATTATCATGGCTTCTTTTATGTAACATTATCTGCTATATATTACACTCAAAATATATTTAAAAATACGTATTTTAAAATATATTAGAGCATATGGCTCAAGCAATCCTCCCACCTCAGCCTCCCGAGTAGCTGGAACCACAGACCACAGGCAAGCATTATCATGCTTGGCTAACTTAAAAATTTTTTGTGGAGATGGCATCTCACTATGTTGCCCAGGCTGGTCTTGAACTCCTGGACTTGAGCAGTCTGCCCACCTCAGCCTCCTAAAATGCTGAAATAACAGGCGTGAGCCACCGGGCCTGGCCACAACTCCTATTTAATTGTGAATGACACAAGGGTCGGTTTTAGAAAAATACAGGAACAACACTAAATTGGATCCATTTACAGACGGATAAACTGACTATCCCTAAGCCAATCTATGGTCATTCCTATACTTTCCCAAAGTTCCAAAGTATGAATGGCACATGAATCTTTATTCTTTCAATCTATCCTTAAAATTCACACCAGCATAGTTAAAACCCTCTTTAAAAGACACTGGTTTTAAAGAACCAATGGGGGGGTTGACATCTATAGATGCCATAATGTAAGCAGACATACCTAGCTCTTCAACTCTTAGGAAAGAAAGAAAATCAAGTGATGTGATTTTCTTTTTCTGAGATGGCGTCTCGCTCTGTCACTCAGGCTGAAGTACAGTGACGTGATCTCAACTCACTGCAACCTCTGCCTCACGGGTTGAAGAGATTCTCTTGCCTCAGCCTCCCAAGTCGCTGGGACTACAGGCACCTGCCACCACGCCCAGCTAATGGGGTTTCACTGTATTAGCCAGGCTGGTCTCAAATTCCTGACCTTGTTATCTGTCCACCTCAGCCTCCCAAAGTGCTGGGATTACAGGCATGAGCCACCATGCCCAGTCACCAAGTGATTTTCATACACACTAAACAGGATTAATAAATAAAAAGCTGGTACATTTTACTTTGATAAATGTAAAATTTATTTTAAGCAAAGACTGAGCACCTTATTACCATAAATCATCTTGATGCTGGTACCTAAAAAAAAAAAAAAAAAAAAAAAAAAGTTTAAAAGTTTTGCTTTAGAGATTCCAAAGAATAAAATATATTTAGACTTATAAAAGCACTTATCTGATAAGATTCTATTTGCTTTTATTTCTTTATTCATAAAGAGACCTAAAAAATAAGAAAATCAACTTGTAGGTTATCAATGTTTAACAGATTTCAGCATTAGAATATTCTTCATTTCATAGGAGAAGCAGCAAATTGAGATTACAAATATTCTCATTTTGTAAAAATATCCAGCTATCAAAGGAACTTCAAAACATGAAATGCAGCTATTGTAACCCCAACCAATATAGCTTTTTTTTTTTTTTTGTTACCACTGACCACAGGTATCTATTATGGCTTAACTATAATAAAGTATATACCACTACCCCCGCCACAAGACTGAGAGTTGTTTAAAAAAAAAAAAAAAAATCCTGTCCTTGTATTTCAACTGGTGAGCACAAAAACTATTCACATGCTAAAGGTACACATACTGAAATCATACTGATTAATTGCTGGATAAGGTATACTGTTTAAAAAACACTGATTCAGAAATGTGTCAACCTAAGGCTTGTAGATTAAGATGAGCATGGAGGCTGGGTGTGGTGGCTCACACCTGTAATCTCAACACAGGTGAGATTGGGAAGCTGAAGCAGGAAGATCGCTTGAACCCAGGAGTTCAAGATCAGCCTAAGCAACATAGTGAGAGACCTTCTCTACAAAAAATAAAAAAGTCAGTCAGGTGTGGACATGCGCCTGTAGTCCCAGCTACTTAAGAGGCTGAGGCGGGAGGGTCACTTGAGCCCAGGAGTTCAGGGCTGTAGTGAGCTATGACACCACTACACTCCAGCTTAGGTGACAGAGCAAGATTCTGTCTCCAAGAAGAAGAAAAAAAGCATGGTTTATCATCTGAACAGATCTGGAAAACTAAAACATTGAAAATACATAAATGTGGGAAGGACCAATTCTTTTGTGAATTACAGTAGCAGGATTTTTCTTAAAAGACGTTAGGGCTTCCTCTCTACCCCAGTTTACAACAATTTAAGAAAACTAGTACTGTAGTTCAAAACAAGACATTAGTTTATAAGCTCATAGATTTCAATCTGGCTTTGTCATTTAATAATTGTGTGACTTGGGGAAGTTACTTAATTTTCTCATCTATAAGGATTATGTACCATTTGAAATGGCAACAAAACTGGAATTATTCAGATATAAATCTAAATTTGTCCAAGATTTTAATGTTGGAAAATTATTAAATGAGAAAAAGAACTAAAACAGAAAGTGTCATCAGAAAAGACTGTATTGCTAAGATATCACTTCTCTCCAAAATCATTTATTAGATTAGATGTAAACTTAGTCAAATTCCCAAGAGGCTTTTTGGGGGAAAGTGGCAGAAATCAATAAGCTGTTTCTAAAATTTGTGTGGGAAAAGTAAAGGAATTAGAAGAGCCAAAACAATTTTGAAAAGAACAAGAGAGAAGACCCACACTACCTAATTTCAAGACTCACTATAAAGTTCATGATGTAGACATAGAATGGAGTTTAAAAATAGACCGACAAATACAATCAACTGACAAAAGTAAAACGGTAAATTAATAGAGAAAGGATAGTGTTTTTTCAACAAACGGTGCTGGAACAACTGAACATTCATATGCAGGAAGAAAAAAAATCCCAAACACAACTTCAAACCATATCTTATCTATATATAAAAAGTAGCTCAAAAGTGATCATAGACCAAAATGTACCTCAACCTATAACGCTTCAAAGAAAACAGAAGACGTGACTGGTTTAAGAAAGAGTTCTCAGATACTACACCAAAAGCACGATCCATAAAAGAAAAACAATTGACAAACTTCATCAAAATTAAAAGCAGCTGCTCTCCTTCCTAAAAACACTATTAAGGGACTGACAAGACCGGAAAAACTCTGGGGGAAAATATTTGCAAATCACATGTCTGACAAAGGACTTGTGTCCAGAATATACGAAGAACTCTCAAAATTGAACAATATGAAAACTCAACTTTTAAAAATGGGCAAAACAGTAAGACAATTTACTAAAGAAGATACATGAATGACAAATACATGAGAAAAGATACTCATTAGGAAAATGCAAATTAAAATCATGACAAGATACCACTCTACATCTGTTAGAATGTGAACAATTAAAACTATACCTTCTGACTACACTAGCATTGGTGAGTATGTAGACTAATGAATGCCTTATTGCTGGTGGGACAGGAAAATGGTACAGATGCTCTGGAAAACAGTTTGGCAGCTTCTTAGGAAGTTTAACACTTAGCATATAACCCAGCACTCCTATTCCTAGGTGTTTACCTAAGTGAAATGAAAACTTTGGCTACGTGATTCACACACACTATATGATTCCAATTGTATGACATTTTTGAAAAGGTCAAACTATATGATCAGAAAAACAGAGCAGTGGTTCTCAGGGTGGGAGTGGGGGGATGAGCATGGGTAGAAGTTGTTAAATTAGCACAAAACAACTTCCTGTAGTGATGGAAATGTTCTCTATCTTGATTGTATTTAGCTATAAGACTGTTTAAATTTGTTAATATTAATGGAATCATACGTACACAGAGTAAATTTCACTGTACTATATCACAATAAACCAAGACTTAAGAAAAACTGCCTAGTATATAGAAAATGTTGAAACGCACATTATCCTTCACTTCAGTTGAGCATCTGCACACCACACTAGCATGTGTGCCACCTGGGATCCTTTTTATTACACTGCAATAATCACATTGGCTAAACCTATTCTTTAAACTTGTAACAATACCTAATTTTACAGTCTTGAGGAAAGCATTCCATTTTAATCCAAAAAACAGACCTCAGTATTTTTTCCCCCAAGACAGAATTCGCTCTTGTTGCCCAGGCTGGAGTGCAGTGGCACAATCTTGGCTCACTGCAACTTCGGCCTCCTGGGTTCAAGCGATTCTCCTGCCTCAGTCTCCCGAGTAGCTGGGATTACAGGTGCTAATTTTTGAATTTTTACAAGAGATGGGGTTTCATCATGTTAGCTAGGCTAGTCTCAAACTCTGACCTTGTGATCTGCCCGCCTCAACCTCCCAAAGTGCTGGGATTACAGGTGTGAGCCACTGTGCCGGTTTTTTTTTTTTTGAGACCGAGTTTCACTGTTATTGCCCAGGCTGGAGTGCAATGGCGCGATCTCAGTTCACTGCAACCTCTACCTCCCGGGTTCAAGCAATCTCCTGCCTCAGCCTCCAAAGCAGCTGGGATTGCAGGCACGCACCGCCACACTTGACTAATTTTGTATTTTTAGTAGAGACGGGGTTTCACCATGTTGGGACAGGCTGGTTTCAAACTCCTGACCTCAGGTGATCCACCCACCTTGGCCTCCCAAAGTGCTGGGATTATAGGCATGAACCACTGCACCTGGCATACCTCAATCATAATAAACATTAATTGCTTATTAGAACTGTTAAAGGACACAGGAAATAGAAAACGCAATTCTTGCCCTTTAGTTTACAAAATATTCTGAGAAGTTGTTTCCTTATAAAACCACTAAATTATATCTTACCCTCCTTTGAATTAAGGTGAATTTTAAAAAGATACCTTTTCACATGTTGCTGCTTAAACTAAAACATCACCAACAAAAAAAAAAGTAAAGAAAAAAAAACCCAAAAGACCCGTGTGATGGTGTCCAACTGTGGTCCCAGCTACTCATGACGCTGAGGTGGGAGGATTGCTTGAGCAGTGCTGCAGTGTGCTGTGTAAGTGCCTGTGAATAGCCACTACACTCCAGCCTGGACACCATAGCAAGACCTTGCCTCTATAAAGTAAAAAAAAAAAAAGATAACAAGGCCAGGTGTGGTGGCTCAAGCCTGTCATGCCAGCACTTTGGGAGGCTGAGGCAGGTAGATTACAAGGTCAAGAGGTAGAGACCAGCATGACCAACAAGGTGAAACCCCGTCTCTACTGAGACAGGAGAACTGCTTGAATCCAAGAGGTGGAGGTTGCAGAGAGGCAAGATCGTGCCACTGAACTCCAGCCTGGGCAACAGAGTAAGACTCCATCTGAACAACAACAACAAAAAATAAAATAACAAAAAGGGCAAAGAAGAAAGTCATCCATATTCCCACAAACCGGAGTAACTATTTTAGGATTTTCTTTTTTTTTGCTTGCTTCCACGGTTTCTCTCTTTTTTTTGGATACAGGGTCTCACTCTGTTGCCAGGCTGGAGTACAATGGCAGGATCAAAGCTCACTGCAGTCTCAACCTTCCATGCTTAAGCTATCCTCTCACCTCAGCCTCCCGAGTAGCAGGAATCACAGGCATGTACCACCATGCCTGGCTAATTTTTTAAATTTCTGAAGAAACAGGCTCTCCCTATATTGTCCAGGCTGATCTCAAGCTCCTGACAAGTGATCCTCCCACCCTGGCCTCCCAAAGTGTTGCAATTACAGGTGTGAGTCACTGCCAGCCTCCATTGTTTTTGCAATGTATGTACTTAAGTTATGTGGTATGTTCATGTGTACCTATATATTTAGTGTCCCTCATATAAATATTAAAACATTACAAATAAAAGTAATATTCCTTCTTTGACCACTCAACCCCTTCAAGGGGTACTCTATTAAAGTGTATCCTTCCAGTCCATACATCTCTTTGAAATAAATACTAGTATAATGTGGTTAACATATAAAGATAGCTGATGAGCAGGATTCCTTACTCATGTATCTTGGGTTTGTCTTTGAAGTATATCATTTGGACTTATATTTGATTTCTACTACATGGAATCACAAAGTTTTGAGAAAAATTCTTGTAAATAAAGAGTTGAACTGTAAGATCCATGTGGAAATGGGAGTTAATATTTTTCAGGAAAAGCCAAAGGCTGTAAGATCCATGTGGAAATGGGAGTTAATTTTTTTTTTCAGGAAAAGCCAATGGGATTCAAGATTAATATAAGGGAATTATTCTTAAGATAGCACCAAAAAAATTCTGTTAATTTAGAGAAAAGGAAATGGTAAGGAAAATTACAGACATAAAGATAGTAATATATGATATTTAGTAGGTTTGACTGGTTTGAGTGTCAGCAGCAGCCAAGTGATAGCAGTAAAAATTCAAGCAAACATTTGGATGCCTACAATGTATCACATCACCAAGGAAGATTAAAATTTAAGAAGTTAAGATATAGTTCTTTCCCTAGTGAGAAAAGCAGATACTAAAAATCACTGGCAAGGTCTATTAAACGTGTATACAGGCCGGGCACAGTGACTCCCGCCTGTAATCCTAACACTTTGGGAGGCCGAAGGATCACTTGCCTTCAGCAGTTTGAGACCAGACTGGCCAACACAGTGAAACCCCTTCTCTGCTAAAAATACACAAATTAGCCAGGCATGGTGGCCTGTGCCTGTAGTCCCAGCTACTTGGGAGGCTGAAGCAGCCGAATTGTTTGAACTCGGGAGGCAGAACTTGCAGTGAGCCAAGGTGGTGCCACTGCACTCCAGCCTGGGTGACACAGTGAGATCCTGTCTCAAAAAAAATAAAAAAGATGTGTATACACATATACTTGTATGTCTATAACTGAACTACAAACATGTGCTTTGGGAAGGAGAGGACATAAATTCTGACAAATATGGAAGGGAATAACATTTCCTGGACACCTAGTGGAAGACCCCTCCAATGAGTGAATTCAGGAGAAAAACAAAGCATATCAATAATTAGGAGCAAAATACTTCTGAGATGCCAGTAATTAAAACAAAGTAGACTATGTAAAAATATGAAGGACAGAATTTACATGATAGTGGGAATGCATGCAACAGACAACTTTCTCAAAGTGTGGTTCAAAGATCACCTAAGTCAGAATGCTACAGATTTGAATTCACTAGGTATGAAGAGGGACCCAGGAATATGTACTTTGAATAAGTACCTGATGTAATTCTTATTAACACTCTAAAATTTGAGAATCACTGATTTGGAAACAGGTTACTAAAAGGAGAACAGGGTAACAGAAAAGGTTACTTTTAAAGAGATGACACTTAGGGCTGGGTGCAATGGCTCACGCCTGTAATCCCAGCACTTTGGAAGACCAAGGTGGGTTGGTCACCTGAGGTGAGGAGTTCGAGACCAGCCTGGCCAACGTTGAAATTCCATCTCTACTAAAAATACAAAAATTACCCAGGCATGGTGGCAGGCACCTGAAATCCCAACTACTCGGGAGGCTGAGGCAGGAGAATCACTTGAACCTGGGAGGCAGAGGTTGCAGTGAGCCGAGATTGCGCCACTGCATTCCAGCCTGGGCAACAGAGCAAGACTCCATCTCAAAAAAAAAAAAAAAAAAAAAAAAAGAGATGACACTTAGAAAGCAAAATGGGGGATGAAGCAGTGGGGGATGATGGCTATTTAGGAAAAGTTTTTTTCATGATTGTGTAAGAACTGTATGTCTCGGAAATAGCAGCATACATACCCCTAGATGAAAAAAAGAGCGGGGGGTTGGGGAGAAGGGGAGGGAAGAACCTGGCAGAAAATTTACAGGGATGGTTCCAAATATTTTACAATTCAACATCAGCTCACAAAAAAGACAAGGTACAGATGTTAGGAGAACATTTCCAACATGTGAGTGAACAAAGAGCCAGGGTACCAATAAGGAAGAAATTCTGTAACTGTTCACTAATGGTCAGGGATTGAAAAGCATCTTTCATATTTTACCGACAAGTCAAAAAAGAGAAAATTAGCTCTGACTTAATGCAGACCAGGACAATTTGGTCAAAGAGAATTTTATAGAAGAGCTTTGGTTCCACCATTGCAAAACAGTATTTCGTTACCAGCAATATTAATAGGATTCAGGATTACACTGAAAGCACATGCTATTTACACATTCTATTAACAACTAATTGGAATTTCATTTCATAGGATAAAAACTGACAGAAAATTCATCATTTATAATTAGATGTTATATTTACTATTTTAGCTGCAAAAGATTCTTAAAATGGTTTTACTGTAACTTTCCCCCAAAAGATATTCAACATTTACAATGTAGCCCAGTTCTAATTACCACCTAACCTTTGACCTGTCTCTTCTGTAAGTGAAGCAAATGTGGCTAAATGCAGTTCTTACATATTTCTGGAATAAAAGTCTACTAGAAATGAACATAGATCCTTCCTTCATAGGCAATATAATAATTCATTCATAACCTCAAACACATTTGACATGGAAAGCCTAAAGGCAAGCCACAAAGTAGGCAAGTCATACACTAAACAGTTCTGACAGCAAAAAGTTTCTCTTCCTTCCTGGCAACCCTCTTTCATGATAAGCAGCCAAATGAATCTTTCTGACAAATGACATCATATGTAGACAAGACATGCCATTCTCCCCCACCACCCGACCCAGATATCTGGACAGCTTCCAAGCTGAATTTCAGAAGAAGCTAGGCTAGCATAAAATCCATTCTTTTCCCTAAATGGAAATCTGACAAAACAGGAAGTACACAGCAGCAGAGAGAAGCAAGTTTTGTGGCTTAAGTATTTGCTGGTAACAGACTAGTTCTTCATGATTAACAAAATGCAGAACTAGTTCTTCAAATTTGAGAGGAAAACAGCAAGTTTGCCTTGGGTTACCAAGACCTTGGCAATTCTAAGGCCTTAAAAGCAGTATCACATGATACACAGAGGAATAAGAAACAAGAAATTGGTGCCTTTTTTTTTTTTGTTATATTCCTTCATACAAAAATCCCCCTCCCTGTCCCATCTGACCAAGATCTAGGCCACCAAAATTATACAAACACTGGAAGGAGCTTTATGAATGCATATATAGACTAAGGAACTAAGATTTTTTTGAGAAACAGTAACAATTCTGGTTTGATTTGAGGGAAATAATTGGGGATTTATTTTTATTTTTTTGCTTGCCACAGGATTTGAGGTAACCCTAAATGTAAATAAATACAAATCCTTAAGATCCCTAAGTGGGCTGTTTGAACTGGCAGACTCAATAATATATTAAACTTAACAAAAGCCAACAAAAAGGAAAACAAAAAAAACAAAAAAAAACCATGAATTCATCCTCCATGCCTTTTTTCCCACTCAACCCACTGCTGTTAGGAATTTTTCAGATAATGATTAATTTGTATCTAACTTTTAAGCTATCATACATAAGTGTAGTAGTATATCTAAGTGCCTAGCAAATGTTAAAGTGTTAAAGTACCAAACAAATTTAAAACTTTATCTAGTTGATTCCTCATCCCGTCCAAAGCAGGTTGAGACCCACAGTAAGTCATGAAACCACTTCTGTGGATCACATCAGATTTTTTTTTTTGGAGATGGCGTCTTGCTCTGTACCCAGGCTGGAGTGCAGTGGTGTGATCTTGGCTCACTGCAACCTCCACATCCTGGGTTCAAGCGATTCTTCTGCCTCAGCTTCCCAAGTGGCTGGGACTACAGATGTGCGCCACCACACCCGGCTAATTTTTGTATTTTTAGTAGGGACGGGGTTTCACCATATTGGCCAGGCTGGTCTCTAACTTCTGACCTTGTGATCCACCCATCTTGGCCTCCCCAAATGCTGGGATTACAGGCGTGAGCCACTGAGCTCAGCATCACATATTTTTTTTTTTTTTTTTTTGAGACGGAGTCTCACTCTGTCACCCAGGGTGGAGTGCAGTGGCACGATCTTGGCTCACCGCAAGCTCTGCCTCCTGGGTTCACGCCATTCTCCTGCCTCAGCCTCCCAAGTAGCTGGGACTACAGGCACCCGCCACCATGCCTGGCTAATTTTTTGTATTTTTTAGTAAAGATACGGGGTTTCACCGTGTTGACCAGGATGGTCTCAATCTCCTGACCTCGTGATCTGCACGCCTCAGCCTCCCAAAGTACTGGGATTACAGGCATGAGCCACCACGCCCGGTCCCACATCTAATTTTTTATACAAATGAACTACAGAAGAAAATACTGAATCACACTGTAGTACTTTTGTGTGTGGGCAGCATAGACACATATATAAAACTGAAATGTCACTATAATGACATTAATGAAATGTCACCATAATGAACTTAATCAGTGTGGCTATTACTTGAAATAATCTGTTTTAACCAACCAATGAAAGCAATCAGAACTCTTGTTAAATAAAACAGTGAGACAGAGGGGCCATTAAAGTTTCTGTCGGAATTTGATTCTAGGAACGTTAGCCAATTCCTCAAATGCTAAAATTATCAAGTAAATGTCTAAGACTTCTGATTCTCAGGGTTTATTAAAAAAGTTAACCTTGCAGGGAACAGGTAGATATTAGAAGCTCAGAATTCTTGTTTTAAAAATACGGTACTAGATTGCAACCCTAAAATACTAAGAGCTGTAAATACCCAGCCCAATGACCCTCACTCTCTAAAAGCAAAAGCAGTGATGTATCCCAGGTCACAGCTAAAGAGTAAAAGGCTTATGATTAGAACACATAACATCCGGTTTTCAAATCCAGTGTTTCAGTATTAGAGTGCTTATTCAATCCAATGTCCTGTTGAATTACTGTAAAAATTCTGAGAATTTTGGAGCTAAGCGCACACAACTACTGCTTTAACTCTATGAATGCCTACTACGAGCCTGATATTTTAACTTATCTCCCCAATTCCTGCCATTCTCATTTCTTCCAAATCATGATGCCACACCCTTAGCAATATCACAGCAAGGATCAAGTGTCCTCATGAAATATCTCATCCAGTTCCTATTCTCAGGCTATACCTAGATTCACACCTAAAGGCATTATGGTATTGTGATTAAAAAAAAAAAAAGTATTTGGAGGGTGAGATTATGGGTTCAACAATTTATTGAACCACGTGGCTTATCTATCCCACTACTGGCACATGACGAATCCTCAGCCCTGGATGAACTTTTCCCAGATTTGTACCACTGATAATTATTAGGAAGATCTGTGAAAAATGAGGTAACAAGAAGCAGAAAAACAATTCTCTGGTGGTTATTTACAGATACAATCTTTTTTTTAAAAAAGATTTCATTTTGAGTGACTGGCCAGGACATTCCTGAACGTAGAAACACTGACAAAACACATTTTTACTGGCATGCATTTGTCCATTAAATATGACCTTTTAGCTTTTGATACCTTTTATAAATTTTCATTACACAAATGAATGCCTACTAAATCCCAAGGCCTATGTTAGGTTCTAAACCTACAAAGAAGAAAAAGGTACAGTTTTCTGCCTGTAAAGATTACATAACACAGTAAAAGAGACGTTAACAAAAGGCTGAAGTGCAATACAGAAAGTGGTAAATCATCATGTAACAGGAAACATATGAACTTCACATGATGATTACCTACATGATTACCATAGTTCTACCTATGGAACTATCAGAAAACTTCACTTAAAAGATAGCATTTGAACACATGGAGATGGGATAACATTCAAATTGGTGAGAACAACATGAACCAAAGTAAATGAGAAAACATGGCTTGTACAAGAGAACCATGGTAGTTGAATGCGACTGCTGCATATGATGCTTGAAGGGAAGTAGTGAAAAATAAGGTTGGAGAGAGGTGGATATGATCTTTAGGAGGGTCTCAGAATCAACGAGAGTCTAGATCCTTAATTTCTGTATATCAATGCAATAAATGTATACATTTAAAACTCTCTTGGAATGATATGCATGTAAGAGTATTACATACGCTACCATCACCACCTCATATCCATGAGGTACTTCCTAAATATTTGGCACCACTCTAAGCACTTTACATGTGTTTACCGTGTAATACTAATTCCAACCTTGTCAGGTCAGATCTATTATTATCCCCATGTTACAGATGAGGCAAGGAGAATAAGAAATTTGCTCTAAATCACCCCTCCTCACAAAAATCCTGGCCATACCTACACATTCTAAAGCTAGAATTATCTTCTTTGCTATCCTGGCATAATTTTTAAAGTTATCATTCTTATGGGGGCACAGGAAAAACCTAAATCCTACCAAGTAACCTAAATGACTTAAGAATCCTTAAAAAAATAAAAGGTGTCAGGTGAGAGCCAAACAGGCAATGGGTGACTCTGTGCCTCGCTGAGGAAAAACAACTAAACATGGATAAAGGATATCCTAAGACGACGAGAGACAAAATGTTGTCATATGCATTTTTCGTGCAAACTTGTCGGGAGGAGCATAAGAAGCACCACCCAAATGCTTCAGTAAACTTCTCAAAGAGTTTTCTAACAAGCGCTCTGGGAGGTGGAAGACCATGTCTGCTAAAGAGAAAAGAAAATTTGAAAATATGACAAAGGCAGACAAGGTCCGTTATGAAAGGGAAATGAAAACCTATATTCCCCCTAAACAGGAGACAAAAAAGAAGTTCACGGATCCCAATGCACCCAAAAGGCCTCCCCCTCCCTTCAGCCTTTTTCCTGTTCTGTTCTGAGTATCGCTCAAAAATCAAAGGAGAACATCCTGGCCTGTCCATTGGTGATGTTGCGAAGAAACTGGGAGTTATGTGGACTAACACTGCTGCAGATGACAAAACGGCCTTATGAAAAGAAGGTTGCAAAGCTGAAGGAAAAATACAGAAAGGATATTGCTGCATATTAACCTAAAGGAAAACCTGATGCAGAGAAAAAGGGAGATGCCAAGGCTGAAAAAAGCAAGAAAAAGAAGAGAAAGATGAGGAAAATGAAGAGCAAAATGAGGAGGAGGAAGATGAAGAGGATGATGATGAATACGCTGGTTTTAGTGCAGTTTTTTTTTTTTTTTTTTTTTTTTTTGAGACAGAGTCTCGCTGTGTCTCCCAGGCTGGAGTGCAGTGGCGTGATCTCGGCTCACTGCAAGCTCCGCCTCCCGGGTTCACGCCTTTCTCCCACCTCAGCCTCCCAAGTAGCTGAGACTACAGGCGCCTGCCACCACGCCCGGCTAGTTTTTTGTATTTTTAGTAGAGACGGGGTTTCACCATGTTAGCCAGGATAGTCTCGATCTCCTGACCTTGTGATCCACCCGCCTCGGCCTCCCAAAGTGCTGGGATTACAGGCTTGAGCCACCGCGCCCGGCCTTTTTTTTTGTCTATAAAGCATTTACCTCCCCATACACAACTCACTCCTTTCAAAGAAAAACTCTGAAATGTAAGGCTGTGTAAAATTTTTAATTTTTTGTATAGTTAACACACTACCAAATGTGTCTTTACATAGCCCTGTCCTGGTGATATTTTCAGTAGCCACTAAACTTGCCTAGTACAGTATGGGGGTTGTAAATTGGCATGGACATTTAAAGCAGGTTCTTGTTGGTGCACAGCACAAATTAGTTATACACGGGGATGGTAGTTTTTTCATCTTCAGTTGTCTCTGATGTGGCTTATACAAAATAATTGTTGTTCTGTTAACTGAATACCACTCTGCAATTGCAAAAAAAAAAAAAAAAAAAAAAAAAAAAAGAGTTGCAGCTGTTTTGCTGACATTCTGAATGCTTCTAAGCAAATACATTTTTTATTAGAATAAAAGGTGTCAAAGGCAAGAGATAAAAAGTGAAGCAATAAAAACATACACATAACCACACATTCATTAAAAAGTCAGAATGTTGTAAACTGATGCACAAATGTTAGGTTTCTAAATATACTAATTTGTTCCTGAATCTGAAAACAGGTATCTTTGTAACTCAAAGCTAGCACTACAATGGAAAAAATTTTTTTTTTTTTTTTTTTTTTTTGAGACGGAGTCTGGCTCTGTCGCCCAGGCTGGAGTGCAGTGGCGCGATCTCGGCTCACTGCAAGCTCCGCCTCCCGGGTTCACGCCATTCTCCTGCCTCAGCCTCCCGAGTAGCTGGGACTACAGGCGCCCACAACCGCGCCCGGCTAATTTTTTGTATTTTTAGTAGAGACGGGGTTTCACCGTGGTTTCGATCTCCTGACCTTGTGATCCGCCCGCCTCGGCCTCCCAAAGTGCTGGGATTACAGGCGTGAGCCACCGCGCCCGGCGAAAAAATTTTAAGTACCTATTTAAATCAAATCAAAGATTGTCTTGATAAATATAAAAAAGTAGCTCAAATTTCATAAGCTCACATACTATCCCAAAAGGAAAGCTCCAAAAAAGTTTTATAAAAGCAGACTAAAAAGTGGAATCAAAAAATATATATATGTATTTAATATTGTGATTGGTATGTAATTGATAATGTAAAAGACTGACTTTTTCCTAAAACAAAATCAGGAAAGAGAGCAGCAAATAAAACCTTTTTTTTTTTTTTTTGAGACAGAGTCTTGCTCCATTGCCCAGGCTGGAATGTAGTGCTGCCATCTCGGCTCACTACAACTTCCGCCTCCTGGGTTCAAGCAATTCTGCTGCCTCAGCCTTCCAAGTAGCTGGGATTACAGCCGCCCACCACCACACCCTGCTAAGTTTTGTACTTTTAGTAGAGATGCGGTTTCACCATGTTGGCCAGGCTGGTCTTGAACTCCTGACCTCAGGTGATCCGCCTACCTCGGCCTCCCAAAGTGCTGGGATTACAGGTGTGAGACATCACGTCCGGCCATTTTTTTTTTTTTTTTTTTTTTTTTAAGATGGAGTTTTGCTCTTGTTGGCCAGGCTGGAGTACAATGGCACGATCTCGGCTCACCACAACCTCTGCCTCCCAGATTCAAGCAGTTCTCCTGCCTCAGCCTCCAGAGTAACTGGGATTACATACAGGTATGCACCAACACGCCAGGCTAATTTTGTATTTTTAGTAGAGATGGGGTTTCTCCATGTTGGTCAGGCTGGTCTCAAACTCCCAACCTCACGTGATCCGCCCGCCTCAGCCTCCCAAAGTGCCGTGCCCGGCCAATAAAACATTTTTTAAAAAGTCTTGGGAAAAAAGGCAGTGGAGGTGGGGTGGGAGGGTGATGGTGGTGGCAGATCCACAGGAGGCTAACTGGTGAAATCCAGCTCTTTCTCCAGAGTTAGCTCAAAAGTCCACCTACTGCATGTTTTCATGTAATTATTAAAAGTAATTTCTTATACTGAACATTTTGTTGAAACAAAAGTGATTTCTAAAAACAAGACACTTAACACCTTTACCTGGATTTCAGATAAGGAATCTTGGCTAAACATTCATGTTCCATAAACATATCTGTTCCCTCTAGGTATTATTTTAAAAATAAACTAAAACAGAATACACAAAAATTAGTCCACTCAGGAAGAGGGGAAAACATATTTCACTCTATATATTTGAGCCCTTTTAAAACATACATATATGAAGGGACTTCAAAAAATTTGTGGAAAAACAGAATGATAAAAAACATGAAGTTTACTTCTCAACATAAGCTCCATCAAATCAAGACACTTTTATAAGCAATAATAACAGTCATTCAGTCCATTCCTAAAGAACTGAGGGTCCTGGGAATTTAGCTATGTCAATGCAGTCTTTTTTACACTAACTGAAGAAAAACGGGTGTCCTTAAAAAAAAACTGTTAAGATTAGGAATCAAAGAAGTCAGAGGGAGCCAAATCAGAACTGCAACGTAGATGTCTCACGATTTCCCATCAAAATTCTTGCAAAACTGCCCTAGTTTGACAAAGGGCCTTGGCTGCATTGTTGGGGTAGAGTACACTTTGGTGAAGCTCTCTCAGGTGTTTTCCTGCTAAAGCTTTGGCTAATTTTTTCAACAAAACACTCTCATAAGCAGATATTGTTGTTCTTTGGCCCTCCAGAAAGTCAACAAGCAAAATGATTTGAGCATTCCAAAAACCTGTTTTGCCTTGACCCTTGCTCTTGACCAGCCTGCTTTTGCTCTGACTGGACCACTTCCACCTCTTGGTGGCCATTGCTTTGACTGTGCTTTGTCTTCAGAGGTGTAATGGTAAAGCCGTGTTCTATTTCTTGTTACAATTCTTCAAAGAAATCCTTTAGGGTCTTATTCACAATTGTTTAAATTTCCACTGAAAGCTTTGCTCTTCAGCAGATCTGGGCGTACAGTTGTGGCATCCACTGAGTGGAAAGTTTTGCTCAAATTTAATTTTTCCATCAAAATTGTGTAAGCTAAAGCAATTGAGATGTTAGCATAAACAAGATTAACTTTTCCCTTGCAAACTGATGTGATTGGTCTGCTGCTGTAGGCTTCATCTAAAACTTTGCTTCGTCTTAAACTAGTTATGCATTTGTAAACTGCTACTGATTTCTTTGGAGGCATTGTCCCCATAAAGTACTTGTAAAATATCAATGATTTCGGCATTCTTCCACATCACAACTTTCACCATCAATTTGATGTTTGTCCTTGCTACAATTTTAGCAGAATTGATTCTGCCCTGATAGGGGATCTTTGCAAACTGATGTCCTAAACTTCTTAGTGCCTCAAACTAGATCCTGTTCAGACATGTTATAACAAGTTAGTATGAATTTATTTTGGTGCAAAAAAATGTATGTTCTCACAAAACTGTATTTTTTCAATAATGAAAAATCTCTCCTTAATCTGAGAATCATCTGGTTTTCCTGAACTTATTTTTTTTTTTTTTTTTTTTTGAGACAGAGTCTCACTCTGTCGCCCAGGCTGGAGTGCAGTGGCCGGATCTCAGCTCACTGCAAGCTCTGCCTCCTGGGTTTACGCCATTCTCCTGCCTCAGCCTCCCAAGTAGCTGGGACTACAGGTGCCCGCCACCTCGCCCAGCTAGGTTTTTTGTATTTTTTAGTAGAGACGGGGTTTCCCCGTGTTAGCCAGGATGGTCTCGATCTCCTGACCTCGTGATCTGCCCGCCTGGGCCTCCCAAAGTGCTGGGATTACAGGCTTGAGCCACCGCGCCCGGCCTATTTTTTCTTAATTCAAGTTGAACTGCAGTATCAGTTACACTTAAGTCTAATAGAATGGAATTAAAAGTCACCATGTAGAAACAATGTAAGGTCCAGTTTAATGCGTTGTCCCAATTGAGGAACCCATAAAGATTTTGATAAAACGAAGAATAAATGCTTACCGACATTTCAAGCTCTAACTAGCATGTTTAAAACAGATTTCATCTTCTTCACCAACCAGCGGCTTTTCTTGACTTGCCAAATCAGTGAATGGTACTGCCTGTTCCCTCTTTCTTAAATCTTGAGTGTGTTGTGTTTTCTTTCTTCTTTACCTCTATAATCAAAGATCAAACGCTGTCAAGTTTTCCTTCCCCAAAAACAATTCCTTGCTCACCTATTCCTTTCTCTCTCCAGACCCTACTCTAGTGTGATCTCATGCTGATACCACTTCAACAGTATCTTGTCTCCCCACTTCCAATTCCTGTGTCATTTCTTCAGTTACATTGGGCAGTGTTTCTAAATAATTTTCCAACACTGTATTTTGTTTATGCCATGCCTTTCTGTGTCTATTCAAAAACTCTCAGCAAAAGTAACTAAAATTAAAAGGGAAATCTGCATGGAAAAATATGTGCAAGTTACCACTATTATATAATAAACTCAAACAATTAAGAAATAAAATATCTAGATTCTAATACATAATTAGAACTGTGAATAGACAACCTGTAAAAGAATCAGTAAGTAAAATCACAGAACAAGGTCCCATTTCACTAATTCACAACAAAAACCCTACAAAGAAAAAAAGAGCTCAATATATTTTGCACATATTAAATTAGTAAAAATGGCAATTACAGATTACTCAATGTCACTAGCTAAACTCACAGGGAGGGTGATAGTGTAAATTATTATAACCAGCTTGAACAACACAGCAATGTTTCAAGAGTCATAAAAATGTTCATACAATGACTTTTTTTTTTTTTTTTTTTTTTTTTTTTTGAGACAGAGTCTGGTTCTGTTGCCCAGGCTGGAGTGCAGTGGCTGGATCTCAGCTCACTGCAAGCCCCGCCTCCCGTGTTCACGCCATTCTCCTGCCTCAGCCTCCCGAGTAGCTGGGAGTACAGGCGCCCGCCACTTCACCCGGCTAATTTTTTTTGTATTTTAGTAGAGACGGGGTTTCACTGTGTTAGCCAGGATGGTCTCGATCTCCTGACCTCGTGATCCGCCTGTCTCGGCCTCCCAAAGTGCTGGGATTACAGGCTTGAGCCACCGCGCCCGGCCCATACAATGACTTTTTAAATGTACTAAAAGAACAGTCCAAAAGAGAAAATACTCTATGCATGAAGAAGGTAACTGAAGCACAACACTGAAGGACTATAAAACCTACATAGTCATGCAATAGAAAAATGAAAAGGATAAAAAAGCTTGATGGAATATTTTCAGACATTAAAGTCATTATAGAGGCTGTCCATTACACTGAATGCTTGTTATAACGTTAAAGGAACAAAGAAAACTAAAAACTAAGACTAAAGAAAATACATATAGACAAGCAGGAAGGATATTTTAAAAATCTCTTAGAGTGGCATTAAAAGTGATTTCTTTTTTCTTTTGAGACAGTCTCACTCTGTTGCACAGGCTGGAGTGTAGTGGTGCAATCTCGGCTCACTGCAACTTCCACCTCCCAGGTTCTCCTGCCTCAGCCGCCCGAGTAGCTAGGATTACAGTCACGTGCCACCACACCAGGCTGAATTTTGTAGTTTTAGTAGAAATGAGGTTTCACCATGTTGGCCAGGCTAGTCTTGAACTCCTGGCCTCAAGCAATCTGCCCACCTTGGCCTTCCAAAGTGCTGGGATTACAGGTGTGAGCCACCACGCCTGGCTGCATTTTATTTTGTTTAGTTCCATTATAATTTGTAAAATTTGAAATAAGACAAAACAAAAATAATAGTCAATTTCTGCTTACACCCAATCTTCCAAGACCCTCTAGAACCTTGTAATACCCCATTGGATTCTGATGTGCAGCTAACCCTAGAAACATGGGTAGGCTGGCCACATACAATTTTCCCTACATAATCTTCACCCAGTCATACTTTCTGAGCTGGTTTACCCTCTGTCCCAAATACAGATTTCCTTATATTCTTGCTCACAACCTTTCATCCAAATAGAATGTCTTCTTTATTTCTAATTTTACATATTATATCTTACTACCCTTGAAAAGCCTTTAATAACCATTATAAATTTCTTTCTGCTCTGCTTTCTAAAGCAATTTGTCTGTTTTAAAAGAACCACTGGATCTGACTGTATACAGAACTTTGACAAATCTATTATCAAGTGCCATTTAAATCTATACATAAGGTTATATAGATTGCTTACATCTTTTGAAATAACTACTTAGATTAACTTTCCACATGTGTAATTACATTCTCCCTTTTATTGATCTTAAGCCCCTGGAGCACAGATCCTTTTAGGAAAGCCATTATCTAACGCATATCTGCTTGAATCCGAATCCTAAAATACGCTGTCATTCCAGTTTGAATTATATGAACCATTATCTATGACTCCATGTGGCCATAAAATCAGCAGATAAATCTAACAGGGTGCCGGGCGTGGTGGCTCACCCCTGTAATCCCAGCACTTTGGGAGGCGAGGTGGGTGAATCACAAGGTCAGGAGTTCGAGAGCAGCCTAGCCAATGTGGTGAAACCAGTCTCTATCAGAAGTACAAAAATTAGCTGGCAATGGTGGTGTGCACCTGTAGTACCAGCTATCCAGGAGGCTGAGGCAGGAGAATCGCTTGAACCCAGGAGGCGGAGGTTGTGGTGAGCCAAGATCATGCCACTGCACTCGAGCCTGGGCAACACAGTGAGACCCTGTCTCAAAAAATAAAAAAAAATTGAACAGGGCAAAAAAAAAATAAAAATCGCAAATTCTGCTTTGGTTACAAAGAAGTAAATTACGTAACTTTCCATAAAATAACTAAATCTTTAGGAAAGCTGCTACGTTCAACACAGCAATCATTTCCACTTCTCAATATATGTACAGAAACAACTGCACAGTTGAACAAATTCTACGCTTTTTTCTTTTGAGACAGAGTCTCACTCTTGTTGCCCAGGATGGAGTACAGTGGCGCGATCTAAGCTCATTGCAACCTCCACCTCCCGAGTTCAAGTGATTCTCCTGCCTCAGCCTCCCGGGTAGCTGGGGTTTACAGGTATGTGCTACCACGCCCAGCTGATTTTGTACTTTTAGTATAGATGGGGTTTCACCTTGTTGGTCAGGGTGGTCTCAAATTCCTGATCTTCGGTGATCTGCCCGCCTCTGCCTCCCAAAGTGCTGGGATTACAGGCATTACCCACCGTGCCCGGCTATCATTTTCAAAAGATACACAGATACGCACGCACACACACACACGAGCAACACGACCGGTCTTGATTACCTAAGAGGAGCTAAGTAAAATTACTTACCATAAACAGATCGCAGATTCAGGTTTTTCAAGGAACACCTTGCTTAATTTTCCCATAAAATCAGCCTTATTCTAAAAAACAAAAGACTTTTTTAAAATTTTGAGTATGTTATATCTCGGACATTCAGAATACCGAGTGTTGATTAAAAAAAACCACACACACAAATTTGCTTCCCTCCTAAACACTCTCCTTGGTAAGATTGGTTAAAAAAAAAAATTACACACATGTTCATGGGGTTCTGTGATAAAATTATCAAGAACTTAAAACTGGAAACCACACGAATGGGCAGACAAATCCATAAGGATGTGCTAACTTTGAGATTTCGGTCTAAAATACCACACTGGGAAGCTAATTATGTATTCTCTTCAAACTCTTAAATATAAATATAGCTTTATGTCGCACGAACATTAAAAAGTTGATAATTATGACTCCTATTAGTTTAGGCTCATTTAACTAATAGGTTACAAAAATACAATTACATCATAATTTCATTCATTTATACCCAAGACATTGTCTCCTAATTACTAATATTCGTCCATAGTTACCATTAAAATATTATAAAATACTTAAAAAGGGATTGGAGAATAAAAAGAAGTCTGAAGAAACTAATACTCTGATACATTCTTCGCTTTTTTTATTTTTAGATGGAATGCTTCTTATGTCATCCTTGCACTGAGACCATGCTAATCTCTGTATGATTCCAATTTTAGGAGATGAACTGCCAAAGCGAGCATGATACATTCTTAATGGTCCTCTAAGTCTACATTTTATTAACAATTACAAATCAATTTGGTATTAAAGCTAAGTATTTGGAATATTTTAAAATTTAAAGGTTAAGACAGCATCTATGATACATTAATTTTCAAGAAAGAATTATTGTTATGGTGAAAAAACAAGTCTGGGCAACTAACAAAACCCCATCTCTACCGAAAAAACAAAAAATTTAGCCGGGCCTGATGGCACACACCTGTAGTTCCAGCTACTCAGGAGGCCAAACTAGGAGGATCCCTTGAACCTATGAGTTTGAGGCTGTAATGAGCTATGATCGTGCCATTGCATTCCAGCCTGGGTGACAGAATAAGATCCTGTCTCAAAAACAAAACAAAACCAAACAAAAAGAAGTAGAAGAAAAAATCCCAAGAAAACAAAAGATGTTAAGTTGGCTTATTTCACATTTTGCATACAAATGTGCATACAGATTTAGAAGAAATATCTATAACAGAGCACCTATTAGGTGGGGGAACATAACAGTGATTAAATAAAACAGTTGCTGCTTTCTGGAAACAGAGTTTCAAATTTGGGAAAAGTCAAACAAATGCAAAGTAAGTGTGGTGAGGCACAAGTACAGAGGGTCCTATTGGCTACAAAAGCACTGAGAGAAAGAATACACACAAGAAGGGGAAACTTTAGAGAAGACTACAGGGAAACAGAAAGTAGTTAAACTCAACTAACTAGACCATGGAAATAATTTGTTAGTATTCCTAAACATCACTTCTGTGTAACAAAATGCTTCACTGTACAAATGCTCACCTAAAGTGAAAAAAAAATTAAAGTAAAAAAAAAAAATCACTCCTAGGGTCCAAGAAAAATTCTCATATATTTTATGATATGTGTCACTTAAGGACTGTGATTATTATTATTTTTTGAGACCGAGTTTTGCTCTTGTTGCCCAGGCTGGAGTACAATACCACGATCTCAGCTAACCGCAACCTCCATCTCCCAGGTTCAAGGGATTCTCCTGCCTCAGCCTCCCAATTAGCTGGGATTACAGGCATGCACCACCACGTCCAGCTAACTTTGTATTTTTAGTAGAGACGGGGTTTCTCCATGTTGGTCAGGCTGGTCTTGAACTCTTGACCTCAGGTGATCTGCCTGCCTCGGCCTCCCAAAATGTTGGGATTACAGGCATGAGCCACCACGTCCAGCCAATTATTTCTACTTGAACAAAGATAAAATGTTCAGAAATAAAGCTAAAGAAAAACCAGAAATTTTGAGGAAAGGGAGGGGAGGCAGGAACAAAAAGGACAATAAATGTAAGTGCAGTAAGAAGAAAAGCTTTCTGATGGACTATACAAGCATCCCTAGCCTTAAATACATAACCCCTTCATATAAATATACATGTAATACATACATACATACAAACACACACATATATACACACATATATATTTGAGACGAAGTCTCACCGTCGCCCAGGCTGGAGTTCAGTGGCACAATCATGGTTCACTGGAGCCTTGATTTCTTGGACTCAGGTGATCATCCCACCTCAGCCTCTCGGTTAACGGTGAACACAGGTGCATGCCACCATGCTGGCTGGTTTCTTGCACTGCCTGTAGAGATGAGGTTTCACCATGTTGTCCCAAACTCCTGGGCTCAAGCCATCTGCCCACCTCAGTCTCCCAAAGTGCTGGGATTACAGGCTTCAGCCACCACACCAGGCCTTCAGCCTCGTATTTCCACCTCTGGGAGTTTATTCCAAAAATAATCACGGATGTGAAAGAAGATTTAGATGCCCAGAAATTTCAGCATCTAAAATTCAGCATTTACGTTCAGGCAAAAATAATTGCGGTTTCGGACTGTGAATTTTAAATCATTATAAATAGGCTCAAACACATCTTTATTAATCAAAATAGAAACCATTATAACCAACACACTTTTAAGTTTGTTTATTCCTGTAGTGTAGAATTCCATGCTTTAGGATTTGACGAACTCTTGGAAAGCATTTTCTGCATCCTGCTAGTGTGGAAGTGTTTTCCCTGCAAAAAGGTGTGGCAATGCTTGAAGAAGTGGTAGTTGGAGAGAGGTCAGGTGAATATGGTGGATGAGGCAAAATGTCACAGTCCGATTTGTTCAACTTTTGAAGCACTGGTTGTGCAATATGCGGAAGGGCATTGTGAAGAAGTGGGCCTCTTTCTGTTGACCAATGCTGACTGCAAGCATTGCAGTTTTTGGTGCATCTCATCGATTTGCTGAGCATACTTCTCAGATGTAATGGTTTCCCCGGGATTCAGAATGCTATAGTGGATCAGACCAGCAGCAGACCACAGAACAGTGACCATGACCTTTTTTTGGTGCAAGACTGGCTTTGGAGCATCTTCTCAGTCCATCCACTGAGCTGGCCATCACCGGTTGTCATATAAAATCCATTTTTTCTCGCACATCAACATCCGACCAAGAAATGGTTTGTTGTTGTGTAACATAAGGGAAAACGACACTTCAAAACAATGATTTTTTTTTTCAGTCAGTTCATGAGGCACCCACTTATCGAGCTTTTTCACTTTTCAATTTACTTTAAATGCCGAAGGACTGTAGAATGGTCCACATTGAGTTATTTATGGCAACATCTCAAGTAGTTGTAAGAGGATCAGCTTCGCTGATTGCTCTCAACTGGTAGTTATTAACTTCTGGCGACCAGTCACTATGCTCCTAATTTTCAAGACTCTCCTCCCCTTTGCAAACTTTCTTGAACCGGCCGGGCACAGTGGCTCAAGCCTGTAATCTCAGCACTTTGGAAGGCCAAGGCAGGTGGATCACGAGGTCAGGGGTTCGAGACCAGCCTGGCCAAGATGGTGAAACCCCGTCTCTACTAAAAACACAAAAATTAGCTGGGCATGGTGGTGCGGACTTGTAATCCCAGCGACTAGGGAGCCTGAGGCAGGAGAACGGCTTGAACCCAGGAGGTGGAGGTTGCAGCGAGCCAAGATCATGCCACTGCACTCCAGCCTGAAAGAGCAAGACTCCATCTCAAAACAAACCAACCAACCAACCAACCTTGAACCACCACTGCACTGTACGTTAACAGTTCCTGAGCCACATGCATTGCTGATACGGTGTTTCTTGTTGTTTTACAACCCATTTTTAACTCAAATAAGAAAACTGCTCCAATTTTTTTTTTGTCTAACATCATTTTCATAATCTAAAATAAACATGAAGGCTGGGCACGTGGCTCACACCTGTAATCCCAGCACTCTAGGAGGCTGAGGCGGGCAGACCATGAGGTCAAGAGATCGACACTATCGTGGCTAACATGGTGAAGCCCCTTCTCTACTAAAAATACAAAAAATCAGCCGGTGTGGGGGCACGTGCCTGCAGTCTCAACTACTCAGGAGGCTGAGGCAGGAGAATCGCTTGAACCCGGGAGAAGGAGGTTGCAGTGAGCCGAGACTGCGCCACTGACTCCAGCCTGGTGACAGAGCGCAACTGTCCCTAAAATAAAATAAAATAAAATAAAATGAACAGCAAGTAGTAAGTCATTACCAAAAAAACAAAGCAAGAAATGCCCATTAAAATGATATATAACATAACCACATTTATTTAACAATGTAGTCCAACATCAAATGGCAAACTCCAATAATGCAAAAACCACGATTACTTTTGCAATGACTTTCTAAGACAATATTTTGCAAAACATGTACAAGGATATTCGCTGACATATTTCTGCCATTATATACAGGTAAACAGGTTACATAAATTACGGTATATTTATCCCACAACACACTACGAAGACATAAAAGATGCTTTACGATAAAATATTTCCAATGTTCCCAATGTTTTCGATAAAGAAAAATAATGGTAAGAACATGAACAAAACTAGACTATTTTGTAAAACAACACAAAAAAGACAAATCCTTTTGTATAATATTTAACTATAGTAAAAACTGTAACTACCTTTTGGTGGAAGGAAAAGATTTTTGTATTCTTCTTTGGGCTTTTTAGTAATTTCCAAATGTCCATGCATTATTTGGATTCCATAATAACAGTTTAGACTTTGATAGTGGAATTATAGATTCTTACCCTCTAAAAAGTTCAGTAATACATTGTTTTATAAGCTCTTTTAAAAAACTTCACTCCTACGAGATTGCGCCACTGCACTCCAGCCTGGATGACAGAGAGACTCTGTCTCAAAAACAAAACAAAACAAAACCAAAAAACCTGCTTCACTCCTAAACACTCCTATTTACAAGATCTTTTCTATATAAGAAATTTTTAAATAGGCGGGGGCGGGGGGAAATCTCAAAAATACGCATAATGTTTTATGATAAAAACATTAGGTACTTCAAAGTCCAGAAATAAGAACCACGAAAATGGGTAAACAAGTCCATAAAGATGTCCTAATTTTGCGATTTCATTCTAAAATATTACACCAGGAAGCTAATTACAGACTCATTTGAATCTGACCTAACAAAACATCTTTCAACTACCCTTTTTTCCATTCTAGTATTCCTTTACTAATCCACATAAAGTTTTTCCAGGTGGTCCTCCCGCAATTCTAAGGATTTTTAGACATTATGACTCACCTCAGTAATCACCGAGATGTTCTGTTTTTTTTCAGCACGACTGCCAAAAAACCCAGTCACTGTTAAGTCACACAATCATTTTCTAGTCTTGGGCCCCACCAATACAGCGGCAGGGTTTAAAACAGAGGTACTGAGGGTAACTATTGGGATCTATCCAGTATGACTAGGTCACTCACTAGAAATGCCAACATGCCTTTCACTTTTTTATGAATACTTTTGAGCAAAATCACTGTTACGAATAAAAAACTGATTCTGCTTAGTTGTTTTCTTACTGAGAAATCTTAGTCCACGTGGATTACGGACGCTATGTCACATTTAAAAAATTACTCCATTCTATAAAACAACTAGCCAATTTATACTCCAATTCCACTATTTAAAAATATGTTTCGTTTAACAGAATACAAAATGGTAACAGAACAAGACCAACGTCTATCTTATCGGGGACGTCCTTTTAAGATGTTTTCAGTCCCTGCACAACCAATCTTTCCTTTCAAAAAGCAGCATAAGCCTCGCGCAGAGTGACACAGACGCTTGTCTAAGGTCACAGAAGCACCGTCTGTGCTGGCAAGTAAATTCCTCAGCATCCAAAAAGCCAGCGCTTTCTCCAGTTTCCTCATAGCTTTTTCGCGTGAGGAGCACGCGGAAACCTCTACCCATGCAGAATGTTTCTAAGAATCACTTCTGACCTGTCTTAACTAAGGAGACTCCCATAGTTTGTGCCAATCAGGTGGAGAATATGGCAAGTATCCAAAATGCACTTCCAAAGACAGAAAAGACTGCTCAGACAGAGGCAGAATTCAGAAAATCTCTCACATTCTCGAAAGCCCGAAAAAGCACCGCCAAGAAAGACGTTTGCCTCTCCTCCACCTCTTTCTCTCGGCGGGAGAGGAAGCCTCGCCCCCATTCATCCCGCCCCTTCTCCCCACCCCGCCGCAGGGAGAACTTTTACCATGGCTTCCTGCGGCCCCTTCACTTCCGGTGCCGGTGCCGCTAGGGCTGCGCCATCCCCCCCAGTCAATCGGACAACCATAGCCTCCAACTGACCTTTCTGACAGCTCTGAGACTCCTCCGGCCAAGACTAGGTGCTGTCCTGGAGGAAACGGTGGAGGACGGACGCACAAAAACCAATCTACCGGATGAAAACTCCGTTCCCTTCTTGCCAGAAACATAAAATGCGATGGAGCTACGGCGACCGCTGCCGAGACAAAATGGCGCCGAGAACCTGGTTTAGCGCAGGCGCCTTGGAAAGACCCTGCCCCGCCCCCGTGCAAGCCCCTGGCTGCAATTCTGGGTTCCGTTTCCATGGGACACTCCGCCGCCAATCCTCGTGCCGAACTGCTCTTCCTGACCCCTCAATTCACCAATCAGTGCCCAGTCAAGCACATCCGGAGTCGTCTCTACCAATCATTTCTCAAGACTTGCTTACTCAATAACCAACTCTCCAATAACGTTGGTCTTCGGAAAAAGCCAATCATAAGTGGAAGATGTCCTACCTGCTGTTTTTCGCACCAATCCATGAAGTTTCAGAGCTACATCCAATGAGGACGGCAGGTAGCGAGGTCCTATCCGAAGCTCTTCGGCGTCATGAACAGCCAATAGGAGTTCGTGTAGAAGCGAGTCTGCTCAACAGCTTGTTATTCGGTGGATTGTGGCAGTAAATCGGGGCGAGTGGGGAACCGGGCGCAGGAACTGCAGCCGCGGTTGGGAGTGGTGCTGCCCGGACGGGGGCCCACGGAGGTCAGAGGGGAGGAGGACTCTGGAGCTGACAGTGCGCACTTCACCCGCAGTTGGTAGGCGGGGAGAGGGGAATCGGGGGATACTGAATGGATGAAGCGGCAGTGGCAGCAGCTGCTGCTGCCCGGGGTCCCGGTGCAGTTGGAAGCTTCGGAGGTGGGGAGAGGGATGCTAGGCAAGTGGCGCGGCGAGCGCAAGAGAAGGGGCCAGCCATGGAGCAGCGGCAGCAACTGCAGGAACCGCCGCCGCAGCTGCAGCCGCCTCGTCCGCTTCCCCGGGTTCCCGGGAAAATGGCTGTGGGGCTGGCCGCGCCGCTAAGTTTGCTTCCGCGCCGTGAGGAGCGGGCTGCTTGGGGGAGCCGTTCCCCAACTCCGCGGCGCGTCCACCTCTGCGGAGTCCGTGGCAGGACTCGAGGGGCTGCGAGCTGATACCTCTCTGGGCTGTACAAAAAGTTGAGGCGGGCGCTGGGAGGAGGCAGCGGCTGCTGCGGTGCGGCTCCCCTCCCCTCCCACACCCTGTCCGGGCCACCTCCCCTCCTCCTCCCCTCAGTCCCCCGCCCCCTCCCCCGCGCGGGTCTCCCGGGGCTCTGGCGGCTCCCGGCTGAAGGCCGCGGCCCCTGCCCCTTTGGGTGAAGGAGCGCTTCTCCTTCCTGACATGGTGCAGAGCAAAGGAAGGAGAGCAATGGCGCCGTGACACTCCGCTGCCGCCACCGCGGGCCCGGGGCGGGCCGAGGGGGCCGAGCAGCGGAGGCGGGGCGCGGGCCGAAGTCGGGGTATCCAGGGGACAGCGGAGCGGAGGCTCGGCGGTCGCCTCCGCGGGGGACCTGGGGAAGCCCGAACGGCGCCCTGCCCTTTTCCGGAGCTATCTGTCCTGGGGCTCTGAGTTCAGCATTCCGGGTCAAAGTGGCCAGCGAGGCGGGGGCGCGGTGGGCCGCTGGCAAGCTCCGGGGCGGAACGGGCTGCCCTTTGGCGCGCGTGGGGTTCTCGTTGCCCCCTCCGCTCCTGCATCCTGGCTGCCCTCAGAAGGGGTCTTGTCTCTTGGCTGGTGAGGATTCTGCCCCTCCCCGCTGGCGTTTGTTTACTTTCTTTCCCTTGGTCGCTCCCCGCAGTTGACTGATTCTGTCTGTGCCTCTTTCCCCCTCCCCGTAGTTCTAGCGACTGCGACGATAGCTCGCTGAGCTGGAACCCCACAGATCACCAACAAAAATGAAGGTAAGTGGAGTCAACGCTGCCCCGATCCTCGCGCCTTGGACACTGCCAGTCGTAAGGCTAGTGCCGTGGAATGTCATTTGTTTTGCTCCTCAAAATTGATGTTCCTACTGATCAGCAGTTTCGGCATAGGAGGATGTGTTGAATGGGTGAGAAATGATCTGTGTGTCTAAATGCGGAGTTTGGGCCCTCTCTGTGGCAGTACTTTGGAAAGGCTGGTGCAGCCTTTCAATTGTTGTCCATTCGGATAGTATTTTTAAACACTTCCTGTGTTGGCAGCAACCTTTGCAGAAGTAAAGCTTTTGTCCTGCTTTGGTTCTTTGGGGGATTTTTCGAAAATTTTTTTCTTCCTCAGTGCCAATGCGATTTTGTAAAAGAAAGAGTACGTGGATTAAGTAATTAAGTAAAGAAGGTGTCATTTCTTCTGTATGTAAAGTGAACTTATGTGGCTAAAATATTTGAAGTTGAACTATAATAATAGTTTTAGTTAAATCTTTCCAGTAAATATTTTAAAACATATACTTATTCTAAAAAGATACATATTCTACTGAGGATGACTGCAAATATCAATATGTGGATGGTTAAAGGGAAAGGATCTCATATAGCATTCTTGAATGCTGTGGCCATTGAATGTTTCAGGTCAGATTTTTATTTGCCAAAAGCATTCCTATTCAATTTGTATTTTTTGTAAACGTTCTTAAAAGGTAGCCAATTCCTGTCTTATTTACTGTTTCAGTATATTAAGCTCTGCAATATAGCATTTTCCCAAACTTTCTCATGGTTTTCTATTTTCTCCAAGTAAATGACATATTTAACCTTCTTTAATATTACTTGGGAAAACTTATTAGAAAACAAAAAATCATTTTCTACTTAAAAACGTATCTCCAAAGTGTACACTGTTAACTTTGCACTTAACAATGTTAAGTTGAACTTGTATGGATACACTTTAACTTCTGAAAAAAAAAAGGTAAAATGACAGATTGAGATAGCAATCATCCTGTTACTGTAAAGATTAAAATGAATGGTAGAGTGAAATTTCTTGCATCATTCTATGTATCATTCTGGTCATGTCCATTTGCTGAAAGTAGCTGTTTCTTAGTAACGCTTGCTTTTTATACTAAGAAGATCAGTGTGGTAAACTAGGTATGTCTACAGGTCTTGAACCATCGGTTCATATCTGCATTCATCAGCTGAATTCAGACTTAAAACCTTTCAAATGCAGCTTTTAGCAAATGAATTTTCCAAATTGATACTCTCCTTATGAAAAGATGTTACCTTTATGTACCTTTGTCAATAAACAATTATATATTGTTAGTGTTAATGTTAGTAGCAATATTTTAATTAATTTGCAAAATTTCAGGAAGCTATAAATGAATAACTTAGTTTTATGATATGTGTAATATGAAATATTTTTTCTGATTTTTTTATTTTTCTGCTTATATAAATAGAATTTTTGAAAAATTTTGTATCTGGAAAAAAAACATTATATTTACTCACTGATAATTTTGAATTACAACTTTAAAACATTTTATCGTATCAGGACATCAGTCTATAAAATGAAAGGTTGCTCATCAAGTGTTTGCTTTCGGGTATTTTTCAAATTTTCAATGATATTAATAAGCAAATCATTTTGTTATTTTTCATGCTTCAAACACAACCTTTTAATGAGACTTGAAGTTAGAGCAGGGAGGCATAGTAATGACATTCACAGTTTATGTTCCTTTCACCAGGCGGCGGATGAGCCTGCCTACCTGACAGTGGGAACTGATGTCAGTGCCAAGTACCGGGGTGCCTTCTGTGAGGCAAAAATTAAGACTGTGAAAAGGCTGGTGAAAGTTAAGGTAATATTTGTTTTTATGCAATAGTTTTATTAGCTGTAGATTGAAGAAATTTGAGGAGAGAGAGACTGCAAATCAGCATTTTATTGAGTCATTATATGCCCTTTATATACTATACTTACAGGAAAAAAGCACATCAAAATTCAAGAAATAAAGAACTCAGAAGGAGAAATTATTCCAAAATGCTACCACCAAAATACCATGCTCATGATATTTCCTGTCATTTGGATCTTAACTATTTGTGGTGGCATACTTGGACTGTAATCTATTTTCTCCCCTCATTTAATGTTCAGGTAGAGACAATTTCAGTGTTTAAGACAATATAAATAACAACAGGAATTATGTTTTCAAGACAGTGTAAAAAAGCATTAAAAAAGTTTATTTTGGGGCTGGGCATAGTGGCTTTATGCCTGTAATCCCAGCACTTTGGGACACTGAGGTGGGTGGATCACCTGAGGTCAGGAGTTTGAGACCAGCCTGACCAACATGGTGAAATCCCGTCTCTACGAAAAATACAAAAATTAGCTGGGTGTGGTGGCGGGCACCTGTAATCCCAGCTACTCAGGAGGCTGAGACAGGAGAATTGCTTGAACCCGGGAGGCGGAGGTTGCAGTGAACCAAGGTTATGCCATTGCATTCCAGCCTGGGCAACAGAGCGAGACTCCATCTCCAAAATATAAAAAAATTAACCTGGCGTGCACATCTGTAGTCCCAGCTACTCGGGAGGCTGAGGCAGGAGAATCGCTTGAACCCAGGAGGTGGAGGTTGCAGTGAGCCAAAATCGCACCACTGCACTCCAGCCTGGGTGACAGAGAGAGGTTGACTAAAAATATATATATATATTTTTGACTGTGCAAGGTGGCTCACACCTGCAGTCCCAGCACTTGGGGAGCCTGAGTGGGGGGATTGCTTGAGCCAAGGAATTCAAGACCAGCCTGGACAACATAGTGAGACCTGATCTGTCCAGAAAAAAAAAATTAAAAAATTAGCCAAGTGTGGTGACAGGCACCTGTGGTCCCAGCTACTCTGGAGGCAGAGGTGAGAGAATTGCTTGAGCCTGGAAGGTCAAGACTGTAGTGAACTGTGATTGTGCCACTGCACTGCAGGCCAGATGACAGGGCAAGACCCTGTCTCAAAAAAAAAATTTTTTTTAAAGATGCTTTTACTCAGAAATAACTTTTTTTGGTGATTCCTGCCAGTCATTTTCTTATATGAATATATTTTTAATAGTCTTTATTACTTTATATGAAATACAAAAGTAATCTATGCTTATTATAAACATTTTTAACATTATAGAGGCATATAATATAGTTCATGAAGTCTTAAAAAATTTTATTGAAGTTGATTAATAATTTCACATATTCATTGGCTACATAGTCATGTTTTGATACATATAATATATGGTGATTAAATCAAAATAATTTGCATATCCATCATCTGAAACATTTTTCATTTATTTGTGTTGGGAATATTCAGTATCCTCCTCTTAGCCATTTGAAACCATGTAATATAGCATTGTTAACTACTCATCCTATAGTGGTGTGGAACACTGTGAAAGTGCTTTTTGATATGACTCCAAAGAGATTTGATGTGGTCTTCCAGATTTTTTTTTACTGTGCCAGTCGTAAAATTATTGTCATTGGTATTGGATCATGCTATATTGCAGTTTGCTTTATTCACTTATATATCTGATGTTTTCCTACCAGAATTAAGCACCATAAAAGGAGGAAACGTCTGACTTGTTCTATGCCCAACACATAGAGTAATGCCTGATACATAGTGGACACTCAAAATTTGTTGAATGAATCAATGAACTAGAGCAGTGATTCCTAAAGTGTGGCCCCAGACCAGTAGCATCAGCCTTACTTGGGAACTTGTTCCAAATGCAAATTTTCCCCACCCCAGATCTACTTCATCAGAAACTCTGGGGGTAAGATCCAGTAATTGTATTTTAATAAGCCCTTTAAATATTTCTGATGCATGTTAAAAGTTTAAGAATCAGGCTGGGCACGGTGGGTCATGCTTGTAATCCCAGCACTTTGGGAAGTCAGAGTGGGCAGATCACTTGAGGCCAGAAGTTTGAGACCCACCTGGCCAAAATGTTGAAACCCCATCTCTAGTAAAAATGCAAAAAATTAGCCAGACATGGTGGTACATGCCTGTAATCCCAGCTACGTGGGAGGCTGAGGCATGAGAATTGCTTGAGCTGGGGAAGTGGAGGTTGAGACCCTGTCTGGGGGGAAAAAAAAAAGTTTGAGAAACATTGACTAGAGGAGTGTGATTTGTAGGGTAAATAGATGTATCTATGATTATTATAAAACTTATGTATCAATTTTCTTGATGAACCTTCAAGTATTATTAGGATAGGATGTCAATTGACATTCATTTCTTTTTGTTTCATGTAGTGTTTTTATCATGTCAGCTATATAGGATTTGATTACTCTATATTTATTTGGGATTCTTTAACAATTCAAATTTGGTATTAGTATTGTGTGTGTATTTGTATTCTTATTTACTTAAAATTAATACAACGATTGTTTTAGGAGGTCTTATCATGCATTACCTAGATTCTGAATTTATTTGGACCATCTTATTTGGACCATAGTAACCAGCCATCTATTATGGATGGTTACTCTGTGTATTTAGATGTGTAGTAGAAGGGAGCACTTGTTTGTATCATTGCATATTATGATTATTGTTTAGCTTCACTTTATAAAGGATCAGAGTTGTGGTTTTAATTTGTTTACCTTTCATATAGGCAATACAGTTTGATACTGTTTTTTTTTTCTTTGTGTACTTGGTGACAGAACCTTTTATGACTTGTTGATAAAAAGCAATAAAGGCAGTTTTTTTTTTACAGTAATCACTACAGATTATTATATAGTTCATTCAGTAAACAGTTATTGAGTGCTGGTAATATGCATTGACACTTGCTAACTGTTGGGGATATAGCAATGAAGGGAGGACTCAGCCCTCAAGGAGCTCACAGTTAATAAGAGAATGTAGTAAGTATTATAGCAGAGGTCACCACAGCATGCTAAGAAAGCATAAAGACATTATTGTTACAGTGTTACTGTAAATGTATTTGTTTTAAAAGTAATATGCAAATTATCGTGCAAAATGTTTTTCAGGTACTCCTGAAACAGGACAATACCACGCAATTGGTACAAGATGACCAAGTAAAGGGTCCTTTAAGAGTATGTATGTTGTACAGTTTAAAATCTAAAATAATCATAGATTTATACCGTATTTACTGAATTTACATTTCTACATAGACTTAACATTTATGAGAATGTTAATCAGAAAACAATACATATGAAGGGTTTAAATATAATTAGTATAAATTATGATATTGCAATGGCTGTATTCTAAGTTTTAGAACACTAAACATCTTTTAGAAGGGTAATTTAATATATATAAACATGTTAAGTTTTTCACCTACCTTTCTGTTTTGAATTCTTGAACTGGATACCTGGCTTTGTTTTTCAAATTGTTGCTGTATCTGAGGTGATGTTTAGCCTTCTAAGTTGAGTATCATAACCGTCAATCTTCGGTTGTTCTAATTTACCAAGCAAGCTATATTCACTTCTAATTCAATTTAATGAATACCTAGATTATGTTTTCCAGCCATTTCTGGCCATTTGTTTATGTAATAAATCTGTTATATCAGAGTACCATTTTGGTTAATATCTGATATACAAAGGTCTGGAAACTGAAAGAAGGTCAACTGGTCCATCCCTATCTCTCCAGGTGAACCTTTATCTAAAAGGTTCCTTAAATACAAATGCTGAATCCAGTATTCATATTTCTGTGAAAGAAAATTGATGCTATTTTGGTGGTCTTATAATTTTACAGTTCTTCTATTTAATTTTCTTGAAGTCAGTGTGATATAGTGGAAGAGCTCTAAAGTAAGATTTAAGAGACTGGGCTGTCATGCTGGACTCTGCAAATTATTTTCTCTTTCTGAACTGCAATTTTCCATGTGTAAAGTAGGGGTAATGATAGCTACCTAAATTTTGTCAAAGTGTTTTGGGGCTCAAATTGCATAATACATAGATAAGTACTATGAATGATAAAGATCTAAGACAGTGTAAGATAGAATTATCATAAGGATGGTATTTATTTTTCTTACCTAGATAATAGAGTTGGTGGAAGTGATTTGGTTTATTTGTTTAAATTTGGTAAGGAAATTTGGATTTCACGTTTTAGGTTGGAGCTATTGTTGAAACAAGGACATCTGATGGATCTTTTCAGGAAGCTATTATCAGCAAGTTGACAGATGCTAGTTGGTATACCGTGGGTAAGTAATTAAGTAATTTAACACATAGATTTGATTTGGACTTTGCATGTATCTGTGTTTTGTGGATAGACCAAATCATTGTGTTGGTGGAGAAATATGTATTATTTCCTATCAGTTTACTGGATATAGCTGGCTAAAATTCTAAGAATGTCCTGTAGGTAACAAAAATAATTATCTCTTACAGTAGCTTGGCCACTTGTGTCTATTTCATCCAAGAATGTACTTCTATTTTAGGTTATTTTAATGTTTCTCTTCAAGAAGGTTAGATCACATTATTGTGATCACTTTTTCTATAATTACAATTAAAATTCCATAGTTGTGATGTTTATTGTATTGCTACATATTTTATATAAGGGTAATGTAGATGTTGCCAGACAATTTACAGATTTAAAAAATCCTGACCACAGTAGATTCAAGAATAGGTGATTATAACTTAGTTTTTGATTTTTGACACAGTGTGGGTGCTCATATTAACAGCTTTCAAGGTCGGATACGGTGGCTCATGCCTGTAATCCTAGCACTTTGGAAGGCTGAGGCAGGTGGATCACTTGAGGTCAGAAGTTCAAGACCAGCCTGGCCAACATGGTGAAACCCCGTCTCTACTAAAAATACACAAATTAGCCGGGTGGTAATGGCGCATTCCTGTAATCCCAGCTACTCAGGAGGCCGAGGCATGAGAATCGCTTGAGCCTAGGAGGCAGAGGTTGCAGTCAGCCCAGATAGTGCGACTGCACTCCAGCGTGGGTGACAGAGTGAGACTCGTTCTCAAAAAAAAAACAAAAAGCAGCTTTCAAGAAAGATATAGATGTTCCTAATATGAATGCATTCTTAACATTCCATTCATAATCTTATACTGGCTTTAGATAACTTTATTGTATTAATAGTAAGAAGCAACAAGTGTCATAATACGTGTAAGTTAAAACCTAAAAGTAGTACTTAAATAGTTGCTGTCATTATGTTGATGAGAATAGCATTAGGTAACATTTTCAAATCTCCTCTCCGTACTTTCAAACTACACAGTCCTGTGGATAACATCCAATCTATAGCATTGTTGGTTTTTATACTTATTTCTTCGTTTAAGAGGTATAATTATTTTGTGGTTTTCTTGTAGAAATAAAAGAAATGACCATTTAGGTTTACTTTTAGTTTACTTGATTTGTTGCTTTGGGTAAAAATCATTCCAGTTGATGCTCATTGTTGTGAAGAACTATGCTTTGGTTAAAAATGTCTCCGTCTTACCCTGTGCCTTCTATTAGTAGTACCAGTTTGCTATGAGTAACTACTTTTTTCGAACCTCTTTTATTCTTCCTGTACTTGCTAGAATTTAGTGTTGGTTCACAGTGGTGCTATTCTGAACTACATATTTTTAGGAAGCTTAGTTGTGGCTATTGATATTTGTTAAATATTTAAAAACTAAGTGGCCGAATGTGGTGGCTCACACCTGTAATCCCAGCACTTTGTGAGGGCGAGGTGGGTGGATCACTTGAGGTCAAAAGTTCGAGACCAGCCTGGCCAACATGGCGAAACCTTGTCTCTACTAAAAATACAAAAATTAGCTGGGTGTGGTGGCAGGCGTCTGTAATCCCAGCTACTCATGAGGCTGAGGCGGGAGAATCGCTTGAATCTGGGAGGCAGAGGTTGCAGTAAGCCTAGATCATCCCATTGTACTCCAGCCTGGGCAACAAGAGCAAAACTATCTCAAAACAAATAAAAACTAAACTTAATGTTAACTCTTAGAGATTAAGTAAATATACCTTTGCTGTATTAAACTAAGACCTGATAAAAATTACAGGTGTGTGTAGAATCACTGGAAAATATATGATGGATATTCGAATACTAATATTGCATATTATATTGTACTCACTATAAAGGTTGTAGTCACGTTACTTATGAAGCTTTACTGATAAAATGCATATGCTCTACAGAAGGGTTACTTTTCAAGTTTTCTCATTTTGGGTTTCTTTATCCCAGAGTAGTTATTCAATTATGAATAGCAATCTTTGTCCTCTACATGAGTAGCATTTTAGTGTTTCTAAAAACTAGTCACTACTAAGCATTCTCTATGGTGATTTTCTGTGTTGGATAATTACAGAAGAAATTGTATAATTCTTGTTCTCAAAGAGCTTTAGAATCTTAATTGCATATAATTGAGGTATCAAGCATTAGTGTACATAAGAATCACTTGGTGCTTGCTTAGAAAAATGAGGATTTGAGGACGCCAAGCCTCTCTAAATAGTAGGCCTGGGGTTGGCAATACAAGAATGTTTTAGTAAGCATGTCAGTGATTCTGATGCAGGTAGTTCACACTTATAAAAACAGGGAAAAACAGATTTATTTGGGAGACAAATTCAAAATATTAAAGATTTTTGCAGTTACATGCATGAAGGAAATTCATAAAAAGATTTTGAAAGGTACTGTTCCATTGAGAAAACTCAAGATAGCACTGCTATGAAGAACATTTAGATATTGAAGGAAGTGGATCACATAAAGAATGATCAGAGTATAATGACCTAAGTTATCAGTTGATTTAAAAAAACAGTAAAATGAAATGTAAACCTCTTGGCTCATGAACATCCTGTATTTTTCTTTCAGTGAGTATCCACTACCTATTGGGTTTAATTGCTCTTTTCTGGAATTTTTCTTGATTTCTAGTTCCTAGCAAAGTATTATGTGGGTATAATCAGAAAATTATTCAAAGTGTTTATGACCTCCATTACCTTTTTGGTTTCATGAGATACCAGAAATTATGTCAGATTATTAAAAATAAAACAAGAGGATACCACATTGCTGGTTTGGATCAAATAGGAGTTATGATCATTAGTGATCTAAAGTTATCATTAGAGTCAGCGATAGCAACTGCTTCTTACATAATATGGGTATCAATTTCCCTTCTGTTAAACTTGATTAACCAATTTTGAAAGAGATTATGGATATAGTATGACTCAGTTTTTAAAATATCTGGTAATATCTTACCCTCTGATGGTTTATTTCTTTGGTTGGTTGGTTGTTTTTGTTTGTTTGTTTTAGAGGCAGGTGTTGCTCTGTTGCTTTTGTTCAGTAGCACTATCATAGCTCCCCGCAGCCCCGAATTCCTGGGCTCAAGCAATCTTACCGCCTTAGCCTCCCAAAGTGTTGGGATTACAGGTGTGAGCCACTGCTCCCGGCTTCCCCTTTAATGTTGAACAGTAAACAGCACCAACTCAAAGGGATTTTTTGTTTTTGTTTTTGAGCAATAGAAATATTTCCTCTTCTTACCATTCCTACCATAGTTTATTCATTGATAGTTCTTATCCTTGCCATTAAAGATAAGGAATCTGTAATATATGGAAGTGTGTTACCTGTTCAGTCATTCAAAAGGTGTCAAATTGAGCCAAGATATGAGCAGATGAATGGGCTCTATGAGAGATTTGGGCTGGTTAGAGCCCAAATCTCTAGTTATGTTTAAAGAAAAAAGGAGGCCGGGCACGGTGGCTTAAGCCTATAATCCCAGCACTTTGGGAGGCTGAGACGGGTGGATCACGAAGTCAGGAAATCGAGACCATCCTGGCTAACACGGTGAAACCCCGTCTCTACTAAAAAATACAAAAAACTAGCCGGGTGACGTGGTGGGCGCCTGTAGTCCCAGCTACTCGGGAGGCTGAGGCAGGAGAATGGCGTAAACCCGGGAGGCGGAGCTTGCAGTGAGCTGAGATCCGGCCACTGCACTCCAGCCTGGGTGACAGAGCGAGACTCCGTCTCAAAAAAAAAGAAAAGAGGAATTAATATGTCCAGTTAAATGTTGCCACTAACTCCTGGTGAATACAACTGTCAGTAAAACATTTTGAAGGTACTCTATATTTTGCCTTTTTGTAATATGAAAACATATACTTGAAAAACAAGGAAAAGGTAAAGGATAAAAATTTCAGTAATTCTAGTAATTAACTTTGAAAATGTACACACACACATCATTTATCAAGTTTAGCACTAAAATCTATCATCTATATTAATATGTTTTTGTAACAAGAAATGCTTAAGATTCAGATTATTTTGTACTTTGTAGTTATTGTTTTGAACATTGGTTGTATCAGATTTTGTGTAAGTTCTAGTTAATATTGAGTAGAGGAGGTTTAGAATCAACTGGTGAATTAATTAAATTTTGTATAATGTCCTGCAGGTTTATAAGGTTTTTAATGTAGTCAGACTTGCTTATGACAAATGTTATAATCAAAATCAACCACAAAATGTTTTCAAACCCAGGTGGCTATTCTGACTAGATTATTCGTTAAGAAATAAAGTAGTGGCTAGGCGCGGTGGCTCAAGCATGTAATCCCAGCACTTTGGGAGGCCGAGACGGGCAGATCACGAGGTCAGGAGATCGAGACCATCCGGCTAACACGGTGAAACCCCGTCTCTACTAAAAAAATTCAAAAAAATAGCCGGGTGTGGTGGCGGGTGCCTGTAGTCCCAGCTACTCGGGAGGCTGAGGCAGGAGAATGGCATAAACCCGGGAGGCGGAGCTTGCAGTGAGCTGAGATGGCGCCACTGCACTCCAGCCTGGGCGACAGAACGAGACTCCGTATCAAAAAAAAAAAAAAAAAAAAAAAAAAAGAAAGTAGTAAGCAAGAACAATGTGTTTAGTCCTATGATAAGCTTTAACTCCTTTTTTAAATGGCCTTCCCTAAGACTTAGTTCTCTCATGATATTTTCTTAATGTAATTATGTATTTGAGTGTTAATTTCTTAAATTTACAGATTCGTGGAGTTTTTTTTTTTTTTTTTTTTTACCTTAGCTGCTGAGGGACTTCTGTAGTTATCACAGATGATTCTATGAATAACAGAACTATTGAAGCTAAAGCAATCTTGATCAAGAAGAACAAAACTGGAGACATACCACCTAATTTCAAAATATACTACAAAGCTATAGTAATCAAAACATCATGATACTGGCATAAAAACAGACACATAGACCAGTGGAACAGAATAGATACCCCAGAAATAAATCCACCTATTTATGGTCATTTGATCTTTGACTAGGGTGCTGGGAGCACATACTGGGGAAAGGACAGTGTCTTCATAAATAGTGTTGGGAAAATTGGATATCTACATATAGAAGAATGGAAGTAGACCCTCATCTTACCCCATATACAAAAACTAACTCTAAGTGTATCAAAGACTTAAGACCTGAAATTGTCAAACCACTAGAGGAAAACGTAGAGGAAAATTTTTTATGACATTGGCCTGGGCATTGACTTTTTTTTTTTTTTTTTTAATGACCCCAAAAGCAAAATTAGACAACTGGGATTACATCAAACTAAATAGCTTCTACGCAGCAAAAGAAACAATGAGAGTGAAGAGACAACCTTCGGAATTTGAAAAAATACTTGCAAACTATGTATTTGATAAGGGGTTCATATCCAAAATTTATAAGGAACTTAAACAGCTCAATAGCAAGAAAACAACCCGATTTAGAAAATTGGCGAAGGGCTGGGTGTGGTGGCTCACTGAACGCCTGTAATCTCAGCACTTTGGGAGGCCGAGACAGGTGGATCACTTGAGGTCAGGAGTTTGAGACCAGCATGGCCAACATGGTGAAACTCCATCTCTACTAGAATTAGCTGGGCATGGTGGCTCATGCCTGTAATCCCAGCTACTTGGGAGACTGAGGCAGGAGAACCATTTGAACCTGGGAGGTGGAGCTTGCAGTGAGCCGAGATGGCACCACTGCTCTCCAGCCTGGGTGACAGAGCAAGACTCCATCTCAAAAAAAAATTATTTAATATTAATAATATGTATTTATATTATGCAACATGTTTTGAAATATGTATACATTGTGGAATGGCTAAGCAAGCTAACAGGTGGATCACTTCACAGGCTTATTTTTTGTGCATGGTAAGAACACTCAAAATATACTCTCTTAGCAATTTTCAAGTATGCAATACATTGTTATTGGCTAAAACCACCATGTTGTACAATGGAGCTCTTGAACTTATTCCTTCTAACTGAAATTTTGTATCATTTAACCAACGTTTACCCAATCCCTCACCCCCACCTCCCCAACCAAGCTGCCCCCACCCCTGATAACCAACATTCTACTCTCTAATAAGAGTTTGACTTTTTAAGTGAGATCATATGGTATTTGTCCTCCTGTGCCTGGCTTATTTCACTTGGCATAATGTCCCCCAGGTTCAACCATGTTGTTACAAATGTCACGATTTCCTTCTTTTTAAAAGCTGAATAGTATTTCATTATGTATATATGTTATATCACATTTTCTTTATACATTCATCTGCTCATAGAGACTTAAATTGATCCAATATCTTGGCTATTGTGAATAGTGCTGCAATAAACATGGGAGTACAGATACATCTCTGACATACTAGTTTCATTCTTTGGTTATATACCCAGGAGTGGAATTGCTGGATCATTTGGTAGTTCTATTTTTAGTTTTTTGAGGAACTTCTATGCTATTTTCCATGATGGCTATACTAATTTACTTTCCCACCAATGGTGGGCAAGGATTCCCTTTTCTCCATATCCTTGCCATTGCCTGTAACCTTTTATCTTCTTGATAATAGCCATTCTAGCAGGTGTGAGGTGAAATCTCTTTGTAGTTTGTATTTGCATTTCCCTGATGATTATTACTGATGTTGAACACTTCTTCACATACCTCTGGGCCATTGGTATATCTGCTTTTGAGAAATGTCTATTCAGGTCCTTTGCCCATTATTTTTATTTATTTATTTATTTTTAGATGAGAGTCTTGCTCTGTCCCCCAGGCTGGAGTGCAGTGGCATGATCTTGGCTCACTGCAACCTCCACCTCTAGGGTTCAAGTAATTTACTCCATTATGTGAAGAATTCTATAATTTTGTTAATCATAACTGCTGTACCCTGATATAACAATAATGATACTTAATTTTCCAAAGACAGAATTCATTACTTCCTTCTCTGACTTCATTTTATACTTCTGTTTCATGCCTATTATGTCTTTTGATACCCCCTTAACTAAAATGTAGCTCATCAGTTAACTTTCTGATTCTCAGTTTCTTTATCTATAAAAGGAGGATAGTGGTTCCTACTTTGCAGAGGCTGTTGTGAGGATTAGGACATGGTAAAAGCTTAATAAGTGATAGCCAATTATATTTTAGATAAAATTAATTTACTGTTATTATTTTACTATCTTTCAGTATCAGTGCTGTGATAACAGGGAAATGAGTCTTTTGTATTTAGTAGTTGATCAGATCCTTTCATTTGAATTCTAGCTGATTAGGGTTAGGATTTGTGTGTGTGTTTGCATTGGCATTATTTTGTCTATTGTGTTTAGTATGGTTGGTGTTACCGTGAAATTCTCAGCTTTGTCATTTTCCTCTTAATAGATTTTAATATTTTAATCCCTATTAGGATTCTCTAGAGAGCCAGTAAGATATAGATAGATGATTGATAGATAGATTGATATGAGAGGGGATTTCTTAGAAGTCCCAACCTTTTTAGCACCAGGGACCGGTTTCGTGAAAGACAGTTTTTCCATGGATGGGAGTGCTGGGGGATGGTTTCAGGATGAAACTCTTCCACTTTAGATCATCAGGCATTAGCGTCTCATAAGGAATGCACAACCTATTGGTAGATCCCTTGTTGGTGCAGTTCACAAGGGTTTGCATTCCTATGAGATTCTAATGCTGCTGCTGATCTGACAGGAGGTGGAGCTCAGGTGGTAATGCTTGCTTGCGTACCACTCACCTGCTGTGCGGTCCGGTTACCAACAGGCCATGGTCTGGTATGGGTTTGTGGCCTGGGGGTCGCATACCCCAGTGTTAGAGAAATTTGCTCATGATATTATGAAGGCTGAGAATGACCATGACAGGCTGTCTGTAAGCTGGAGAACTGAGATGCCAATAGCTAGGCTCCATCCAAATCAGAAAGCCTTAGAACCAGGGAAGCTGAGGATATAATTCTCAATCCCAGGCCAAAGCCTTGAGAATCTGAGGAACTGCTGGTGTAAGGTGCAGAGTCCCAAAGCCAAAGAGCTTGGAGTTCTGATGTCCAAGGGCAGGAGGAGAAGAGTATCCCAGCTCCAGGAGAGAGGAAATCCCTTTCTCTCATTTTTTGTTCTGTCTGGGCCCCCGGCCAGTTGGATGGTACTTGCCCACATCGAGAGTGAATCTTCCCACTTGGTTCACTGACACACGTGCCAGTTTCCTCTGGCACACCCAGAAGTAATTGCTTTACCACTTATCTAGGTATTCTTAATTCAGTCAAGTTCACATCTAAAATTAACTGTCAAAATACCTAACATAATAACAGAGATACCACTTTTGGTTATATGTGTGTTCTGCTAGACTCAATGAACAATCTATTCAAAAGCCATTTTTGGCAAATATAAGACATTTCATAGAATTATTAAATCCTTGTAGTCTGACTTTTTTTCATCTTAGCATGCTGTAGAAGACAACTAAAAATAAGCTAGACTTGCTATATACAACATTAATTATTTCACTCTTAGAAAAATGATACTCTTCAGTGCCTACAAATGTTGTGTTCTTTTAGATGATAATTCTAACATGCAAGTTAAGAGAGGAAGTTTATTTTAGATAGAGCTTCTTCATGGTTTTGATAATCAGGGATGTCATGATTAATAAGTTCATAATGTTTGTTTTATAAAAAATATAGGAATATAGAAACAGGGTCTCCCTTTGTTGCCCAGGCTGGACTGCAGTGGCAATCATAGCTCCCTGCATTCCTGAACTCTTGGAATCAAGTGATCTCAGCCACTCGAGTAGTTAGAACTGCACACACATGCCACCACACCCAGCTAATTTTTAATTTTTTTTTTTGTAAAGACGGAGTCTCACTGTGTTAGCCAGGCTGGTCTCCAACTCCTGGACTCAAGGGATTCTCCTGCCTTGACCTCCCAAAGCACCAGAATTACAAGTGTGAGCCATCACACCCCCCTATTGTTGAGTTTTCTGTTTGTGTTTCAGAAAATCTTGAAAAATTACATTATTTAACAAATTTATAAAGTACTCAAAAACATATATTTGTATAATTTTGTGAATTAAAAAAATCTTAGTCTGGGTGCAGTGGCTCATACCTGTAATCCCAGCACTTTGGAAGGCCAAGGTGGGCGGAACACTTGAGGCCAGGAGTTCAAGACCTCGGTCAACATGGTGAAACCCTGTCTTTACTAAAAATCCAGAAGTTAGCCGGGCCTGGTGATGTGCACCTGTAATCCAAGCTACTTGGGAGGCTGAGGCACGAGAATCACTTGAACCTGGGAGGTGGAGGTTACGGTGAGCCAAGATCACGCCACTACACTCCAGCCTGGGCAACAGAGTGAGACTCTGTCTCTAAATAAATAAATAAATCTTACACTATTTCTTTTTGTTCACTTAAAGTTGGGAGGGTTCCTATGTAAAACTGTAAAATAGTTGTTTGTATCATAATCCCCTCTTGAGAAATCCCTTTTTTAATTTTTTTAAAAAAATATTTCTATCCATGATAAGGTGTATTTAAGTGAAATGAATTTTTCCTTCCAAAAATCTGATTTTATTTCAAAGTGATTACTGAAATTTTTAAATTGTTGAAATACAGAAATTGCTGAAAAATTTTGTTTGAAATGCTGAAATTGTTCAAATTTTTCATCAGAACATTTTGGTTTAGGGCTGCCATTGATTAATGATAAAACGCTATGGAAAATATTTTGTTATATAAATTTGGAGTGTTGGTCTTACATTCACATTTTCCTTCTTCATACCTCCATTGAAATGTGTGTGGGTCTGGTATCTTCATCTTTGGTATTATAGGCATTAGAAAAGTTGAAAATCTTTCAGGTTTTATTCTTTTTGAAATCTTATACTTACAAATACTAATACTAACAAGAATTAAGTTGGGTTTGTGATAATTTCATGATTTAAAAATTTTAAGAGAACAGTGGTTAATTTGTTAGACTTGACACTATATGAATCATAATTTTTATATCAAATATTTGGCACCCTATTACTCAAGTGCAGATCAGTGATGTAATCATTGGAGGATGTTGTGTTTTAACTTGTCATTGTGCCTGCAGCTAGTCATTAATTTCTGGATCATTGTGTATAGCACAGCTGCTTTTTTAGAATCGTGGTTCTTTGAGTATGTGCTTCAGGAGTTTTTAATTTTTTTCACATTGTCTCCTGCATGTAAGAGAATCTAAGTGTAGGTATCTGTAGTCTAAGAGGGAGAACTGATTGAAGTAGATAAATATTTAACATGTTGAAAGCTTTTATATAATTTTCTTTTAAAAAACGTATTCATTAAAGGTAATTGTAGGATTTGAAGGCAAAGTGTTTGCTAATAAAACAACCTTTTAAGAAAGTAATTCAGGATTATAATTTCATAGGTAACCAATGAAAAGATTCTAAGATACCAAATGAATGTAATGTAGAATTTCTTTTTATTAGCACTAACTTATTTTGTTAGAATGGAAAAGTATCTAGAATTGCGAAATTTAGTACTAAATCTTAATAATTGTTTTTGGGTACATATATATGCTTTCTTCTTGAATGAATATGGATGTTAAGTATTTGAAGTAAAGATTATATCTTATTTCTTCATAACCTGGGGCAATGAGTTACCTTCTGAGAGCATATTCTTAACTTTATAAATGTTGGATGCTAAAATCAGAATACAGTCACAAAAGTTAAACCTATACAATTATCAAAATAATATATTGTTAGTGATTAGGAGACTATTAGGGATAAATTATAAAATTCCTTATCCCATTTCCTTGAAATATTTAAACATAGTCAAGTAGTACGATTGTTTTGTGTTTGTTTTTTAGACGAAGTTTTGCTCTTGTTCTCCAGGCTGGAGTGCAATGGTGCGATCTAGGCTCACCGCAACCCCTGCCTGCCGGGTTCAAGCGATTCTCCTGCCTCAGCCTCCGGAGTAGCTGAGATTACAGACGCGTGCCACTACACCCGGCAAATTTTGAATTTTTAATAGAGACAGGGTTTCTCCATGTTGGTCAGGCAGGTCTCCAACTCCCAACCTCAGGGGGTCCGCCCGCCTCCGCCTCCTAAAGTGCTGAGATTACAGGCGTGAGGCACCATGCCCGGCCAAGTAGTGTGGTTTTTTAAAATATGTAGTAAAGGCCTGGCGCGGTGGCTCATGCCTCTAATCCCAGCACTTTGGGAGGCTGAGGCGGGTGGATCACAAGATCGGGAGATCAAGACCATCCTGGCCAACACGGTGAAACCCGGTCTCTACTAAAAATACAAAAATGTTAGCCGGGCGTGGTGCCTGGCGCCTGTAGTCCCAGCTACTCAGGAGTCTGAGGCAGGAGAATGGCGTGAGCTCGGAAGGCGGAGCTTGCAGTGAGCTGAGATCACATCGTTGCACTCCCGCCTGGGCGACACAGTGAGACTCTGGCTCAAAAAAAAAAAAAGGTAGTAAAAGTAAAATATTTGAGAAAGCTTCTATGTAATTATGATTTTTTTTTTTAAGTTTCTTTCTTTCTTTCTTTCTGTCTTTCTGTCTTTCTTTCTTTCTTTCTGTCTTTCTTTCTGTCTGTCTGTCTTGTCTTTCTGTCTTTCTGTCTTTCTTTCTTTCGACAGAGTCTTGCTCTGTCGTCCAGGCTGGAGTGCAGTGGCGCAATCTCGGCTCATTGCAAGCTCTGCCTCCTGAGTTCACGCCATTCTCCTGCCTCAGCCTCCCGAGTAGCTGGGCCTACAGGCGCCCGCCACCACACCAGGCTAATTTTTTGTATTTTTAGTAGAGACGGGGTTTCACCGTCTTAGCCAGGATGGTCTCCATGTCCTGACCTAGTGATCTGCCCACCTCAGCCTCCCAAAGTGCTGGGATTACAGGCGTGAGCCACCGCACCTGGTCTAAAGTTTCTTTTTAAAAAAACCTTTTATATTTGTATGTTTTTATTTTTTTTGAGACAGAATCTGGTTTTGCTGTCACCCAGTGGCATAATCATGGCTCACTAACCGTGGTTGAGCCTTGGTTTCTCCCTGCTCAAGCAATAGTTCCACCATGTCCTCTCCAGTAGCTGGGACCACAGGTCCCATGGTGAGCCACCATGCCTGCACTAAAAACTTTATCTTTCTGTTTCCTTATTTCAACCTTTATTGCTAAACTACTCAGCTGGGTACAGTGGCTGATGCCTGTAGAATGAGCACTTTCGGAGGCCTAGGCGGGAGGATCATTGAGGCCAGGAGTTTGAGACCAACCTGGGTAAAATAGCAAAATCCTGTCTTTTTTTTTTTTATTTTTTTAAACAAACTACTTATATCCTTTTCTAACAAAAGAAAGAACTTGTATCTTATGACTTTAGAATTTGGCAGCCAGTACATGTGTAGTAGGTTATCATGCAAATAAATAGAAGCAGTAAAATAATTCAGTAGCAATACCAGGAGTCAGTTTCTGGAAGTTAGGGGTACTCTAATATTAAACTTTTGTGGAAAAATCCATACTTTTTTAAAAATCAGGTTTTTGTTCATTCTCCTAGAATTGCAGTTAATTTAATATTTATGCTTTGACTAGGTTGCTAATGAGTTAAGAAGGTGGTTCTGTAGTGATAGTTCTATCAAAAAAGCCGATGGAGATACTTAAGCAGTTGTGGGCAGCCATTTAACCTGTGTTTTTGTTATCTATAGAATGAAAAATATGGCATGGTATGCTCATTGTAAAGGTTTTGAAAAATGACTAAAATAATGGTTCTTACAAATATTAAGCTCTAATTAATAGCAATAATAGCATTCTGTGCTTTTAAGTTTTTATTTCATTAGTGTGCATAAATTCTCTGATACCTTGTGCTTATTATAGTGTTTGATGATGGTGACGAGCGAACATTGAGACGTACCTCGCTTTGTCTGAAAGGAGAGAGACATTTTGCAGAGAGTGAGGTAGGGTGACATGGATGGACTATTTGGATTGAACTACAGGTACTGATCTAGAGAGAAAACGTGATTTAATTAATCTGTTTCTTATACAGACACTTGACCAGCTTCCATTAACAAATCCAGAGCATTTTGGAACTCCAGTAATTGCAAAGAAGACAAACAGGGGAAGGAGGTCTTCTCTTCCTGTGTGAGTTTTTTCGTATATGGTATCATTTTAATTACAATAATTAGAACATTAAACAAGTGATTTTCTTAGGATGGCTAAATTCATTTGGGTAAGCTTTCCATAGCATATTGTATCCTTATGTTAGACATTTTATGCTGAGTGGACCTTGTTCTTGATTATTCCCATTATTTGCCAGGAATGATAACAACTCTTATTTTAAAAAGATTATTTTTAAGTTACTTTGCCAAAGTTTTTTTTGTTTTGTTTTGGATTTTGTTTTTTGAGATGGAGTCTCGCTCTGTCGCCCAGGCTGGAGTGCGGTGGTGCAATCTCGGCTCACTGCGGCCTTGGCTAACTGCAACCTCTGCCTCCCGAGTTCAAGCAAGTCTCCTGCCTCAGCCTCCTGAGCAGCTGGGACTACAGGCACATGCCACCACACCCAGCCACTTTTTTTTTTTTTTTTTTTTTTGTATTTTTAGTAGAGACAGGGTTTCACCGTACTGGCCAGGCTGGTCTCGAACTCCTGACCTCGTCATCCACCTGCTTCAGCCTCCCAAAGTGCTGGGATTACAGGCATGAGCCACCACGCCCAGCCTGAGCCACTGCACCCGGCCCAAAATTTTTAACTGATATGATGATTTTTCTATTTTAAGTGAGTATATGTTTTTTATCTTTTACTTGAAAAACATTTCAAACTTAAAGATTGCAAGAATAATACATGAATGTCTGTGTGAATGTCTATATACTTTTTTTTTTCCGTTTTTTTTTTTTTTTTTTTTTTTTTTTTTTTTTTTTGTGAGACGGAGTTTCACTGTGCCACCAAGGCTGGAGTGCAGTGGCACGATCTTGGCTCACTGCAGCCTTTGCCTCCCAGGTTCAAGTGATTCTCCTGCCTCAGTCTCCTGAGTAGTTGGGATTACAGATGCGCCACCACGCCTGGCTAGTTTTTGTATTTTCAGTAGAGACGGGATTTCACTATGTCGGCCAAATGGGTTTCAAACTCCTGACCTCAAGTGATTCGCCCTCCTTGGCCTCCCAAAGTGCTGGCTGGGATTATAGGTGTGAGCCACTGCGCCTGGCCTAATGTCTATGTACGCTTTATCTAGATTTACTAGTTCTTAACATTTTTCACACATTTGCTTTATGATTCCTTCTCTCTATATATACAAATTTTTTTCTTTTCTTTTTTTTTTTTTGAGATGGAGTCTCACTCTGTCGCCAGGCTGGAGTGCAGTGGCGCAATCTCAGCTTATTGCAGCCTCTGCCTCCCGGGTTCAAGTGATTCTCCTGCCTCAACCTTCCGAGTAGCTGGAACTACAGGTGCGTGCCACCACGCCTAGCTAATTTTTGTATTTTTAGTAGAGCCAGGGTTTTACCTGTTGGCCAGGATGATTTTGATCTCTTGACCTCGTGATCCACCCGTCGCGGCCTCCCAAAGTGTTGGGCCACTCCCAGCCTATACTAATTATTTTTATATTTTGTAATAATAATTTTATTTTGCTGAACTATTTGAGAGGAAGTGGCAAGCATCATGATCCTTTATCATTAAATATTTAAGAACAAGGAGATGCTTTTACGTAACCAAAGTATGAATACCAAATTTAGAAAATTTAACATTGATGGACTACTATCATATGGTTAATATTTCAAACTTTGCCAGTTATTCCAATAAAAGCCTTTATAGCATCCCCCAGTTCCCCTGATTCCAGGATCCAATTCAAGATCATGCATTGCATTTAGTTTATATGGTTCTTGAGTCTCCTTTAATCTGAAAAAATTGTGCAGCCTTTGTTTTCCCCATGACATTGACATTTTTGAAGAATACATGACAATAGTCTTGTAATCTTTTCCCTTATATACGTTTGTCAGATTGTTTTCTCATTGTTAGATTCAGGTTATACATTATACTCCATAAGTGATGTTGTGTCCTGAAGGAAAGCCCAGCAAGAAGTATTATCAGTTTGTCCCATACCTGGTGACACTACCTTTGATCACCTGGTTAGTGTGGTGTCTGCCAAATTTCTCAACTTCAGAATTACTATAGTTACCATTTTTCCCCTTTGTAATTTGTAAATCTACGTGGAGATACTTTGAGACTACTTAAATATTCTATTCTCTGTCAAACTTCCATTTTCAAGTTTTATCTACTAATAATTCTTGCCTGAATCAGTTAGTACTATTATGATAGCAAAATGCTGATTTTTCTAATTTTTCGTTCTTGCTACATTTTTTAGTTACCATTTAGCTATAATGAAATTCTTTTCCTAATGCTATGGATTCTAATTTTACTTAATGGGTTATAATTCAGGTTGTTCCAGATTTAGCCAAGGGAGCCTTTCCAGGATGGCTTCTGTGTTCTTTTGATAAGGCCTCACCATTTCTTGAGCACTTTTTCACCTTCTGGCATGACAAGGTATCCTAGGCTCATGTTAATTTTTTCCTGCGCCAACCCTGGAATTGGCCATTTCTACAAGGGTCCCTCATTTATTTTAGTGGGAAATAAGATTTAGAAACCAAGATCCCAGTATTAGATATGTACTCACTGCTCCTGGGGAGTATATAATGAGTATTTTTAAAGGCAAAGTCAAATAACACCTAAGCTGCAAACCAGAAAGTAGTAAAAGACCTCTGAGGACCCTAAATGGAAATCCCAACTCAGCCATATACTAGATATATCACTTCGGGAAAATTACTTAACATCTTTATAGTTAACTGCATTTATGTATAATAACTCAAATCTTCACAAAACCTGCAAGATATTCTCAATTTATAGCTGAGGAAAATGGGAATGGTAATGGCTTGCTGGTTTTTGTATTAGATAATGTGTACAATTTTCTTTTTTGTTGTTGTTGTTTTTGTTTTTTGTTTTTTTGAGCCAGAGTCTCACTTTGTCACCCAGACTGGAGCGTAGTGATGTGATCTCAGCTCATTGCAACCTCTGCCTCCCAGGTTCAAGTGATTCTCGTGCCTCAGCCTCCCGAGTAGCCAGGACTACAGGTGTGTGATACCACACCTGGCTAATTTTTGTATTTTAGTAGAGATGGGGTTTTATCATATTCGCCAGGCTGGTCTCCAACTCCTGACCAAGGGATCCACCTGCTTTGGCCTCCCAAAGTGCTGGGATTACAGGCATGAACCACTGCGCCCAGCCGATAATGTATATAAATTTATCAGTGTGTAATAAGTACTCAGGACCTGATATATATTTAATAATTCAATACCCAGTATTTTATTTATGAACTACCTCCATAGACTTCTACTGAAAACTCCCTTATACTTATTTTATAATTTTAACAAGTTGAGTTATCAGGTTTCTCAGAGTGCAGCCGATTGGAAGATGTGTCAAAAGGAAATATAGGAAAAATTAGCAGATGCAGTCAATAAAGAAAACTGTGAGTCTCACAGCTGAGAAGTCTATGAGAAGAAAAGAAGGACTAAAACCATAAAAATATAATGAACTAAGTGGTTTTGAGCCATTTAAGAATTAATAAGAGTTAATAGCTCTGTGTACTTTAGTAAACTCCAACATTATCAATATATTGCGGGATGTCTTCAAGAAGATGTCAAATTCAATATACATTCATTAGGAGCTCAAATGGGGAATACATAGTTATTTTTATTTTAAAAGTGTAGGCTTGGCTGGGCACGGTGCCTCACACCTGTAGTTCCAGCACTTTGAGAGGCCGAGGTGGGTGGATCATGAGGTCAGGAGTTCAAGACCAGCCTGGCCAACATGGTGAAACCCTGTCTCTTCTAAAAATACAAAAATTAGCTAGGTGTGGTGGCACATGCCTATAATCCTAGCTACTCGGGAGGCTGAGGCAGGAGAATCGCTTGAACCCCGGGAGGCAGAGGTTGCAGTAAGCTGAGATAGTCACACTGCACTCCAGCCTGGGTGACAAAGCGAGACTCCATTTCCAAATATACACACACACACACGTATGTACATATATATACACATATATATACACACATATATATAAATATGTATGCTTAAAATTTGTTGACACTTAAGGGTAAACTTTAGTTACCCAGATAAGTTACCTTAAGTAAACCCTTATGGGTGTTTTCATAGCCAGATATTTTCGTAGCCAGTTAGAAAATTAAAGTTATGTTACCTGGCATAAAAATAGAAAGGCAATCTTAAAAAAAAAAAAGTATTTGGCATAATAAGTATTTAATGGTGTTGTAATTAGGTTTTTCTGTCCCAGCTGGTGTTGGCATGAGAGCCTAAGCCTAAGCACTCACTGATCTAGTGAAGTGGACTCAGAGTTACCATAGACAGCTCAGGACTACATACTTCTGTGAGGCTAAGGAAGGACCCATGTCTTCAATTATAATAAGAATGAAGAGGCTACTAATTCAGGGTAATCCATTAGGAATTGAATTGACTATATTAAATTCACAGTACTCTGTATCAAATAATTATTTGTGTTAGGATAATGATCAAGTTATTCTAACTTTTAGTACCGAAGATGAAAAGGAAGAAGAAAGTAGTGAAGAGGAAGATGAAGACAAGCGCCGTCTCAATGATGAATTACTAGGAAAAGTTGTAAGTGTGGTGTCTGCAACTGAGAGGACTGAATGGTACCCTGCTTTGGTAGGTAAACTTTCTTTGCAAAGTTAATCAGCCATCTAAATATTTGTTTAAAATGGATTTTTAAAAAGCATTTAAAATATTTTGAAAATATTAAACAAATTTGGACTTTATTGGAGATTTTTTTAATTGAATAATCATAGTCAGGTCCAGAATACTTCACTGTCTTCTTTGGTTATTCTTTTTTTAATTCTATATAGCCTTTTATTGAGCTCTTTTGTATTTCTTCCCTCATAATATGTCCAATGGCTTTTTACTCTATTCCCATTACCATGGGTTCCCTTAACTTGATTCTTGAATTCTTTCTTTTCTATTAATTCAGACTAATTTTCCAGCACTAACTTTTATAGAGAAATATTTTTTTCTTTCTGTTGAGACAGGGTCTCACTCTGCTGCCAATGCTGGAGTGCAGTGATGTGAGCACAGCTCACTGCAGCTTCAGCCTCTTGGGCTCAGGCATTCCTCCTGTTTCAGCCTCCCAAGCAGCTACAACTACAGGCATGCGCCTCCACACCTGGCTATTTTTTATTTTTTGTAGAGATGTAGCCTCCCGATGTTTCCCAGGCCAGTCTCAAACTCCTGGGCTCAAGCAGTCTTCTCACTTTGGCCTCCCAAGGGGCTGGGATTACAGGTATGAGCCAGTATGCCTGGCTGAGAAATCTTTTTACAATATAAATTTAGTCATGATCGTCCCATTCTCAGAAATAGAAAACCTTCAGTGAGTCTGCCTAATTGATCAGTTTTGCATTTTTTTAAATGGATGTTTGAGGCCATCCCTGGCTCTCAGTTTATTTCCTATTTTTAGTGTAAACTATACTCAAGTTGTTTAACTGCCCCATATGTAGGATACATCACTCCTCTAAGCCTTTATCCCTGCCTTAAATTAATTAGCATTTACTGAGGATCTACAGTGAGTTCAGCTTTGTTCAAAGTTCTTTAGAAGAGGCTTAAATGTATTGCCTTCAAGAAGCTTACTGTAGACATGTAAGAGATTACATAGTTATTAAAGATTGTATAGTAAATAAAAAAAATTTGGTACAGAGTGGAGTAAGAAAGGATGAAAGGAGGGATTCACCTACATTTGAAGGAAGATTTTGGAAATGACAACTTTTAGGTGGGTTGGTAGAGAAAGCTAATTTTTGCTTACACAGAGAAGGAGTAAGAAGAAGAGATACACAAGAGAATTATTTCAGAGAGGAGTAAAAAATAATTGGAAATTAATGTCTTTTCTTCTCTTCCTACTCCTTTACTTCTTCCTCCACTTCCTCATCCCCTCTTAAATATCTCTTAAAGTTCAACTCAAGTCCTACCTTCTTTGCAGGGTCTCTCTTAAATACTCTTCTTTTGTTTTGTTTTTGAGAGAGGGTCTTTGTCGCCCAGACTGGAGTGCAGTGATGTGATCACAGCTCACTGCAGCCTTCACCTCCCTGGGCTCAGGTGATCCTCCCACCTCAGCCTGCTGAGTAGCTTGGGACCACAGGTGTACGTCAGCACACCTGGCTAATTTTTGTATTTTTTTGTGGAGACGTGGTTTCACCATGTTGTCCAGGCTGGTCTCGAACTCCTGGGCTCAAACGATGACCTTGGCCTTCCGAGGTGCTGGAATCAACAGGTGTGAGCCACTGCGCCTGGCCCTAAATACTCTTAACATAAGTATGCACCTTTGAATTTTGGTATCACTTATCTCTAATAATAATTGTGGCACAAAATGTATCTCAAATTAGATTATAATCCTGTAAAGAGCTGAAAGTATATTTTTAGCTTTCTGTGTGCGTGTAAATATATTACTCAGTTCATAGATAATAGATTTAATTTATATGAGGAAAGTCTGAAAGTCCCTTGAACCTTTCAGTTGTATAGAAAAATAAGTAATTTGGAATTTGGATGCAGAATATTCAGATTTTAGGTTTGCCAAGAGTTTTTTTTTTTTTTTAATAAATTCTTTTATTTATTCAGATTTATCATTTACCAGGGGATATTGCAAATAAAAAATGAGTAGGACACTATTCTTACATTTGGTGATTTTATGTATAATGTACAGAATAATCCAAGTAACAGTAATATAAAATAGTATATGTTCAATATTAGGACTCCCTGGCCTGAGAGATTACATTTATTTGAGGAAAATACAGAAAGCCTTCACAAAGCAGGTGCTTTTGAGCTGAGCTTTGAAGGATTTAAAGATAGTAGGCAAAGCTTCACTAGAGGAAACAAAAAAATAGGTTAAAAAAAATAGCATGCCTGTAATCCCAGCACTTTGGGAGGCCAAGGTGGGCAGATCACAAGGTCAGGAGATCGAGACCATTCTGGCTAACACGGTGAAACCCTGTCTCTACTAAAAACACAAAAAATTAGCCGGGCATGGTGGCGGGCGCCTGTAGTCCCAGCTACTCAGGAGGCCAAGGCAGGAGAATGATGTGAACCCGGAAGACGGAGCTTGCAGTGAGCCGAGATCGTGCCACTGCACTCCAGCCTGGGCAACAGAGCAAGACTCCATCTCAAAAAAAAAGGAATGGGTTTGTTCACGGAACTGTTTGCTCTGGGAATCCATTTTGGCTAAATATTAAATGTGAGTCGGAGAATAATAGAAAATATACCTGTGAACATAATTTGATTCTAGGGCGGAAGGGTCTTTAAAAGTTTGCCTAAAGAATTTGGGCATAATTCTGCAGAGAATTTTCCAGAAGAGTGATGTTATTTGAGCTACATGTTTAGGAATGTGAATGAAGAATGACATGTTACTAGAAAGACTGGAGGTGGCAGGAATCTATTTGAAGGCCATTAAATAGTTCATAGGTGAGGTAATTAGACATTGGATTATGCCTATTCATCCTTTAAAATTTACTTTAAGCTTTTCCTGCCACACCTTTTCCTTGCCCAGGTTAGGCAAAATCTCCCTCCTCAATGTTTTCATATTATTATGTGCTAGTGGTATCACTGTACTTATCCTCCATTGTGTTCTTTTTGTGTATCTTTTTATGTTTGCCCCTCCAGTACACTGTTAGCTCCTTGAGGGTTGGCACGGCTATATTATTAGTCTAATAATTACCAGCACCTAGCAAACAAACAAAAAATACTTCCATCTGGTGTTAAGACAGCTGATGTGACTGCCAAGAATATTCAATTATCTGGATATACACTGTTCAGTATGATAACCATGAACCATGTGTGGCCATTTAAGTTTAAATGTAACTTAATTAAAATAAAATAGAATTAAAAACTCAGTCTCTCAGTTGCACCAGCCACATTTCAAGTGTTTAGCACCATGTGACTCACTGCAACTGTATAGGGCAGTACAGATACAGAACATTTCCATCAGTGCACAAAGGTCTGTGAATGGTGCTGGAATGTAGCAGAGAGAGGCTAGTGTTAGGGAGAGCATGAACAGATACATTTAAGCAATTTTTTAAAAATATGAAGTTCTATAAAGGATACAGAGATTATTTACCAATGATACTGCTAAGATACTATTTTCAGAAGTTAAGAAATTAAAAAGTTCTTTGTTCATGTTTTAACTTGTTTTAATTACTAACGATTGTACATATCTTGGTTAAAAAAGGTAACACAGATTTTTTTTTTATGACCAGATTTCAAAAAATTCTTATTCAAGTATATTTTAAAAAACTATATGCCAAATTTTCATCACAGATTATACAATTTAGTTTTTGACAATAATTTAGCTTAGAATAAATCCTGATATTTTTAAAGTGCTGGTCACATTTTAATTTATATTTCTTTTCTTTTTGAAATGGGGTCTCACTCCGTCGCCCAGGCTGGAGTGCAGTGTCGTGATCTTGGCTTACTGCAGCCTCCATCTCCTGGGATGAACTGATGTTACCATCCCAGCTTTTTGAGTAGCTGGGACTATAGGCACACACCACCACACCAGGCTAATTTTTGGTATTTTGTTAGAGACAGTGTCTCACTATGCCACCCAGGCTGGTCTTGAACTCCTGAGCTCAAGCTATCTGTCCACCTTGACCTCCCAAAGTGCTGGGATTACATGCATCAGTCACTAGACCTGGCCCTGTATTTCATTAATTATTCATTTTATAATCTAATGACTATGGATAAAATAAATATCTAGACAACCAATATGCTAAACAAAATATATAAGGGTATCTTTTTTTGTATGTAATTCCTTAATAATAGGGGCTATTTATAATGAAGCTGTTTTTTGTAAAAGATGATCTATCTGAGAAGTTAGGGGATCCAGAATTGTTCTTTTGAAAAATATGCTTTTTCTGAGCACAGGAAATAGGAATCAATCTGTTCTTATTTTATATTTCAGGTAATATCTCCCAGCTGTAATGATGACATCACAGTGAAAAAGGATCAGTGTTTAGTTCGATCATTTATTGATTCTAAATTGTGAGTAATGAATTATTTAATGATGTTACATGGGAGGAAAAAATATGGAATTACAATGATAGAGCGCTCCCCCACCAAAACTTTATTTTTAATAGTCTAATCATTCATGAACTGAGAAGTTGTTACCTAATACATTTTGACTTTTTGTAATGTAGGGTATTTTTCACTAACACATTTTGTATAAAATCTGTGAACAACATTATGTGAGAACAATATTAAGTTTTTTTTTAGCAAAGCATGGTATTTTTTTCCTTAATTGTAAAATTCTATATTTTCATCATGTGTAGTATGTGACATTTATTATTGACTCCGAAGCTTATTTTTATTTTTTATTTTTTTTATTTTTTTTTGAGACAGAGTCTTGCTCTGTTGCCCAGGCTGGAGTGCAGTGGCGCGATCTTGGCTCACTGCAAGCTCCACCTCCTGGTTTCATGCCATTCTCATGCCTCTGTCTCCGGAGTTGCTGGGACTACAGTCGCCCGCCACCACGCCTGGCTAATTTTTTGTATTTTCAGTAGAGATGGGGTTTCACCCTGTTAACCAGGATGGTCTCGATCTCCTGACCTTGTGATCTGCCTGTCTCGGCCTCCCATAGTGCTGGGATTACAAGCGTGAGCCACTTTGCCCGGCCTGAAGCTTATTTTTTTAATCTACATTACAAGGGCAATTATTTTGACTTTTTTCATGATTAAAATCCAGACTTTTGGGCCTGGCGCGGTTGCTGATGCCCAGCCAAGGCGGGCAGATCATGAGCTCAGGAGATCGAGACCATCCTGGCCAACATGGTGAAACCCCGTCTCTACTAAAATATCAAAAATTAGCCGGGTATGGTGGTGCATGCCTGTAGTCCTAGCTACTTGGGAGGCTGAGGCAAGGGAATCACTTGAACCTGGGAGGCAGAGGTTGCAGTGAACTGAGATCGCACCACTGCACTCCAGCCTGGCGACAGAGTGAGACTCTGTCTCAAAAAAAATGAAATCCAGACTTATAAAAACTTTTTCCTAACCTCATCTCTGCTTTGTGATCAAAAAGTGAAATTAAAAAAGTTTTTCTGAGTTCTAGTTCTCTGTGAAAAATTTAATACTATAATATATCTTATAGTGGTAAAAATATTTCAATATTACTATCTAGTAAATGTGCTTTTTTACTAAAATGAAAAATAAATTTCACAAATATTAAAGTAGACATTGTTGTCTACAAGTGTTGAAAACATCATGCTGATATAAATTACCCTGTACTATCTGTAGGAGGAATGTATAGATTGAAATATTGTGAATGTGAGGCCCTCAATGTACTTTGATATATAAAACTTCAGAATTAAGATAACTAGCTTTGCCTGTATTACCTCTTCTTACCTTTTATTAAGGAGTAAGTTAAAAACATTTTATAGGCAATATTTTGATTTTCAGGTTTTTATTTTTCTATATGTCAACATGTACTATTTAAGTAATAATTTGTATTGAATAAGTTATTTTCCTCCCCTTCTTCTTGATAATTAGTTACTCTATAGCAAGAAAGGACATTAAGCAAGTAGACATTCTCAATCTACCGGAATCTGAGCTCTCCAGTAAACCAGGTAAAATAAGGATGAATTACCCTGTTATTTTATGTTGTGGCTCTATATGGAAAATAGCAAATAAAGCAAGACTGATACTCTCTGGTGCCACCATTTTAAGTGTTTAGAGTTGATAACCAATCTTACTTGATTTTTTTTTTAATGTCTAGATATATTTGATGTGTGATTATTAGATAAGTTTAATTTTTCATATTTTACCATTAAGATGTCTCACAGTATTCTGTAAAGTAATAACAAATTTTATATAACATTGTAACTTATGAAATATGTTCAAGCTTACTGTATCATTTTATAAATGACAGCTGAATTTGAATTCAGATCTTCTGATTCTGAATGCCATGCCTTTTCTTTTGTTCTATGCTGCTAATTCCAAGCAACTGCTGAAGTACATTTTCACTCTTAGGGCTTCAGAAAGCAAGCATCTTCTTAAAAACCAGAGTTGTTCCTGATAATTGGAAAATGGATATAAGTGAAATCCTTGAGTCATCCAGTAGTGATGATGAAGATGGCCCAGCTGAAGAAAATGATGAAGAAAAGGAAAAGGAGGTCAAAAAGACAGAAGAAGAGGTGGTAGGTGTAATTTCATGTTTGTAACAAATAAAAACATCTTAATATTCTCTAGTGAAGATAATACCTTCATATATTTTTCCCTCTGTTTAGATTCTCTATTATTTGTTTCCATTTCTAGCATTGCTTGATTTGGGTGTTGAGGAAGGTTTTTGGCTCATAGCATAGTGTGTAAATCAGAACTAATTTTTAGTAAGAGGTTACAAGAAAATACTTTTCAGGTTAGTTAATCAACAAGTGCACACTGGTTTTTTCGGGGTGTTTTCCAAAACAACCCAGGAGGGAAAAAAAAAAAGTTTTAGGTATTTTATATGTGTTAACTCATTTAAACTACCACCGTATAAAGTAACTGTTGTTATCCTACTTTAAAGGTAAGGAAAGGGAGGTTCAAAAAAGTTAAGTAACTTTCCCAAGGTGGCACAACTAAAATGGGAAGGATAGGGATTTGCACCCAGGTCTGGCCTGTCTCAACTTTAAAACCTCTTTCAGACATTTCACAATATTTCAAGGATAATAAGGGAAAAAAAAAAATCCTATCCAAACCCCAAAGACAATTTCATTTGGCAATTTGGTAAATCATAGAAAAGATTTAGATTGTGTGTTCTAAGTGCTAATGGTTTTCTTAGTAATATTGCCATGTCATTTATAATGTGCGTATAATTGTAGGAAATCATCCATGGAATACTGTATGATTGCTTATATGAATACTTTTGTCTATTCTGCAGTGTTGTATCAAATGGGGTAAACTGTCTAGTGTATTTTTGGTTGTTATGGGGTAAAAGGGCTTAGGGGCAAGACAAAGACAATGAATTTACTGAAAAGGGGGACCTATTTGAGCATGAAAAATATTTGCCTGGAAAAATGTGGGATGCTTCTGTTTTAAATACACAAATACGAATTTATGAAATGAAATGAGTATACTCGTATGTGATGAAGGGCATACGCTATTTCTTTCCTTTTACTTCCCCTGCAGTATTTGGTTTTTTTACACTCTGAAATCAGAATGGCGGTTCATACTTACAGGCTGCCTACAGAGTTGCCATAGTAACATGCTGTTGGTTTTAAGTGAGCATGCTCGGAAAGACAGGAAGGTTTAGCAGAGGCTTGGCAGGTTGCCAATGGAGGTTTGCCAGATGCTTTGAAATGGGCTGTCTTTCTTTTCCTTTCATGTAATGTCTGATTTTTATGTGGAAGAGAATGTAAGTAGTGCTGTATAACCCTGCGGATGCTATGCCCTAAGAGGGAAAGCAAATATTTGCAAGTCAGACTGAAAAATGTCCAGACCCTGTACTGATTAAGTAGAAGGGGAATCTAACCACTTTGCATTTGAAAGAAAATGCAGCATATAGGTAAGATTTTTTTTTGTATGTTTAGTTACCATTTTGATTGCCAAAGACGGGATTAAATAAGAATTTTAGGTATTGATGATGTAGCTGATATGGAAGGACTCAGAACCAAGAAATATTCTTTCTTGTAAAAAAGACAGTAGGAGTCTATTTTTAGAATATCAATGGATGAAGGCTATTTTTCTGAAACAAGATAGATTTTGAAATGAAAATGATAATGAGATAGTTTGGCAAAATTCAGGATTTAAAGTCAGAATATTAAATGTGAATTTTGTATTTTATCTGTATTTATTTATAGATTATATATTTTCAGGGTAATTAGGCCACATTTTCAGGGTGTGAACTGTTGCAAATCTGTGATTTAGCTTTTGTTTTTTAAATTAACATTAGTTAGGATCTTATACTGTCCAATATTGAAGAAAGATTAGCCTCTTTATTTTTGCTAATACTTTTAATTGCTGTCCCTTCCAGAATGCATTTTCCCTACCCCCCCCCCACCCTCTAAAAACCCTGAAATTTTAAACAAAGAGGGTAAAAAGAGCTTTGTAGAAAGTTGCAGAGGGAGACTATAAAATAGTAAATTGTAAGTAGTGGTCTTATTACAATGATTCATTTCATAAATATTGTAATGTTTTATTCAAGCTGTGAGTATACATTAGTATAAAAGAACGAAGAGCAGAGGCAAAGCTCTGTTACCTATTGTTTGCAGGTAATAGTAAATAAATTTTTAAAGGTAAGAAAGCTTATAAGGATAGTATCTTCTTAAAATGTGTCATGTAAATTATGAGCCTGTTAAAATTAAGTGGATCAGGATGCTTTTCATCTACTGAAAAATAACAGCAAAATTACAGAATTTAGGTACTGATTCATATGATTATTTATTTTTCAGATGGTCAATTTCATAGCATATGTTTTATTGAATTATTGAACTAATTCTTTGACTATACAGGAAGATTTTCTTGAGTGAAATTTTGTTGCTTTAGAAAAATATCAGCTGCATTTCTTGCTCCTGGGTTTAAGATTTAGTTGCTGAATCATTGTAGCTTGTCTTGAACAGTTATTTTTTAAAAGTGTAATATACTGATAAACTGAAAAGCACTGTATACAATAAAGAGGAGGGGAATGACTATGGTATAAAATGAATAAAAATCTGATAAGCCATGGCCTACCTGGCTTAGTCATTATGGGCCTTTACCATGTAGGTGAGGCCACGCTGTTGTATTACGTTACAGATCAGAGTCTTCCCAAAATGTAATGATGCTATGCTTTTCATGAAGATTCAATGTTGCATTACAATAATCAAAAAGATCTTTTGTAAGATTCTCTAAACCACTGTAACAATACTCTAGTCTGTCATTTGGTGTTTTTAGTATAGCAAGCAAATTTTATGCAGTAGAATCATACAAGTGTTAGATACTTCTGCAGTGTTAATGGGCAGTGAACATTGTTTTTATATTTGATGCTTTGGGTATCCTAAGTAGCCTTAATGAGATTTGAGATTCTATGACGTTACAGAAAGAGCACCTTTTCCCCTTAATATTAATTTGATTTCCTAAATATTGGTAGTTCAGGATTTGAGTACAAGATATAGATCTCATGCTGTTACTATGTGGGAAAAGATTGAGGATCTGACAGAAAGTAGGTTTTATGTATATTGATTACTTTAAACTTGAACTCAATAATTATATTGAAAAATTCCCTGGGGGATATTTTTATGGTTATTACTTAAATGTTTTTGTTAAGAAAATTTTGTATTAGAAAAGATATTACTGGATTTTTCACCTTTAAAATTGATCAAAAAGTTCATGTAAACATAAGTAATCGTCTCAATTATTCATTTATTCCTGATTTATATTTACTTTGGATAAATATAGGAGAGTTTTCTAAGGGTAAAAAAAAAATGGATTGTTGTTTAGGAAACTGAGCATTAAGGGGAATGTGACCAGTCTTAGCTTTTTAAATCATTTTGGCTTATAATAAGTAGGCTTATAGGTTGGGCACTTTTAAAAATTTCCTATTTAGTAATGAAAATTTGAATTCAGTGAATTTTTAAATAACTACTGCCATTTCTCTAATATTGGGAATTGTTTAGGGACCACTGACATATTAATGCCTAAGATTATATTCCACTATTGTAAAAAATCATAAGTACTTGCGTTTGTTTATTCATGGAAACATAAATATTATTTTTGATGTTTAAATCGTGTTATTTGTGCATATTTATGCCTTTTTGTAGATGGTAAAGGCATTTGTTGGTGGTCGTTCAAGATTACTTTAGGTATAAACTTACAGTAAATCCTTGATAACTTAAGAAAACCATGCTAAATTGGTAGAATTTAAAGAATATTTTAAATGTAATGTGAACATTTTGTATTTCTAAGCAGATCCTAAAAAGCCAACCTTCCATGAATAATTGAGACTTTAGCTTGCAATCATATAACAACTGACTTGCTAAAATCTTAAAGTTTAGCCCATTAAACAAACAAAAATGCCCCTATGTATTTAGCAGAGTCTTGCTTCATGGTAATAGTATAAGAAAGAGTCTAGCCCAATTAGGATCATCTAATCAGATTAATAAGGATTCCACATTTGTACACACAAATATAGCTACATACAGCTATGTTTTTATGTATTTAAAAAAACACTTTTATATCAATTCATTTTTTAGTTGTGGTCATATGAGATAGTTGACTTGTACTAAAAATCTTGGATTTGATAGCATTTAAATGACATCTTGATGATTAAAATGTGTACCTTTTCAAATGGGGAAAAATTACTAGGCTCAGTTAACTGATAAAATACAAGAATCATGTAATCATTTATTTTAGGCAGCTGTTGTTAAAACTGTTCTCTGAAATTATAAGTGCCTTACTATGAATATATCATCTCTTATGTGAGCCCTGAAATATTCTGTAGGTGTACAATAGGGAAGAATAGTACCACTCTAAATTTTATGATTACCAAATTTCACTGGGCCTTCAGCGCTATTGGTCAATTCCCAATTTCTGTAAGCAAATCATTATTTCCTCCATTAAACCGATAATCCTATATCCACTCCACACAATTTTATAAAGAAATTGGGAGCTTCAGATGTGAGCATGCTGTAAACCTGTTTGCCTGCTCTCTTTCGCTTGAGGCACAATTGATAGTGTTTTGTCTTCCTCTATAAGATGAGTCTCTCAGGTTATGCTCTGGATCTCATTCCCTTCCTCCTTTCAGGAAAAGAGAGACTATTGACTCTCTCTTTTCTTTCTTGCATCTTTAACTTACTCCTTTCAGTTGTATCCTTCTCATCAGCTTTTTAAAACATGCTTACATCTCTCCCAGCCTTCTGACAACCCCTCCATATTTCCTCGACAAGTCTTCAGACAACCTCTGTGCTTTCCTCTCCAGGTAACTACATTTCTTCTTCATCCACTCATGGCCAGATCACTTAGAGTTACATACACTGTTCATAACCTCTCCTTTACTCTTAATTCACTATAGTGTATCTTGCTTTCCCACAACTAAAACAACTTTACTAAGGTTAGCAGTGACTCCAACAAAGTTTTGTACTAAACCAAACACATTTTTATCTTGATCTTACTTGACTACTGAGTAGTAGTCAGTACCTCTGACATACCTAACTTCTTAGAATGCTTGGTATCCATGACATCACAGTTTTTTGGCCTACTTCCTATCTAAAATGATATAATGACTCGATATCTATATGTACATCAGAGATGTCTCCTCTTAGCTCAAGACATTTATAACAAACTGCCAATGAAGATTTCATCTTTTTTTTTTTTTTTTTTTTTTTTGGAGACAGAGTTTTGCTCTTGTTAGCTAGGCTGGAGTGCAATGGCATGATCTCAGCTCACTGCAACTTCTGCCTCCTGGATTCAAGCAATTCTCCTTCCTCAGCCTCCTGAGTAGCTGAGATTATGAAATGCACCTCTATGCCTGGCTAATTTTGTATTGCTAGTAGAGATAGGGTTTCTCCATGTTAGTCAGGCTGGTCTCGAACTCCCGACCTCAGGTGATCCGCCCATCTCGGCCTCCCAAAGTGCTGGGATTACAGGCATGAGCCACTGCGCCCGGCCGAGGATTTCATCTTAACTTGTACATATTCAGACTCAGTATGTGCAAGACTGCATTCATCATCTTTTTCCCCTAAACCTGTCCTTTCCCTGGCTGTCCTTAATTCATTTTAATAGAAGCAGCATCCGCTCAGCTGTCCAAGCCAGATACACAGAAGTCACCTTGATTATTCTTAACCCCCTGTCCAATCAGATACCCAGTCCATTCTCTTCTACCCACTCGAATAGCTCTCAAATTTGCCCACTTCCTTTGGTTTCTTTTCTTCTTTCTGCCAATCTTACTCCAAGCTACTGTTCTCTTTTACCCCTAGACTAATGCAATAACAATAACAATTTAATTGTTCTTTCAACATCCATGCTTGCCCTCCTCCAGTCTATTCTCTGTACTGGATCTACAGTAGTTTTTTTTTTTTGTTCTAACTGAAGATATATATATGTGATTCTTTTAGTAATAAAATAATTTTAGGGAACAAAAGAGGTTGTGGTTTTTATTCTTTTGGATTAAAATGTTTCTAAAGCATATTGCATAATACCACCTTTTTCTAAACGCAGTATAATGTACATTATTTAATATTTACTCAAGATTTAATTATTGCATTCTTGTAAATCACATACTGTCTTGGCTCTTAGCCCTTACACTAAGTGACGTAAGTCTGTAAAGATTGTGAATTTTTTCCCAGTTTTCTTTCTTCTAATCTATATATTGTCAATTGTTAGTTTTTACATATGATAACTTTCTGGACAGTTCTTCAGAATTCCACTTGGGGTGAGTCTTATTGATAACCTACGTAGTCATTTTGACCTATGGCTCACCTGAGTTACCAGACTATTTGTTTTGTTTGCTTTTCACTTTAAGTTAAACCTAAAGTTAAACCTGAAGTTTAACTGAAAGTTTAAAATTTTAAGCTTTCTTTTTAAATTCGTCTTTATTTGCTGTTTCACTAAGGTGTTGTGACAACAAAATATATCTGTTGTACCGGAACATACATCAAGATGTACCTTTCATAATACCACTATTAAAATGTTTACCTTTTGTAGGAGATACAAACAAGTAAAGATGACCACGCTAAATAATGTTCTCAGTTTATTTATGGAGACTTGGTGGTTTTTAAAGTAAGACTGTTTGGTTAGTCCTTGCAACAGTCTATGTAAATATGTATATAAATAAATATATGCATATGGAATCGCCTCAGAGTGCATTGCCTGAGAAAAGAGAGATTATGAAGGGGAGTTAGATACCTTATCCCATAGTTCCTCCCAAAGTGGACTTTCTTTTTCTTTTTTTCCTTTTTCTTTTTTTTTTTTGAGACAGTTTCACTCCGTCACTCAGACTGGAGTATGATTTGCACTCACTGCAATCTCCGCCTCCCAAGTTCAGATGGTTTTCATGCCTCACCCTTCCCAGTAGCTGGAATTACAGGCATGCGCCACCATGCCCAGCTAATTTTTGTACTTTTAGTAGGGAAAAGGTTTCACCATGTTGGCCAGGCTGGTCTCGAACTCCTGGCCTCAAGCGATCTGCCCACCTTGGCCTCCCAAAGTGCTGGGATTATAGGCGTGAGCCACTGCGCCCAGCCCCAAAGTGAACTTTCTAGAACCTTACAATAAATCTCCTAGAACCTTCTCTTTATATATATATTTGTGTGTGTGTATATATATATCTTTGTGTGTGTGTATATATATATATATAAAAAATTAAGAAAACCAAGGTTTAGAGAGGTTTCAGAATTTTTTACAGGCTTTTAAGAAAATGTTCTCTCCTCCTCTAGATTGTAAGATCTGTGAAAGCAGGGGATTTCAGGGTTTTTGTTTTTTCCTTTTCCTACCAGTATGTGTAGCTAACAGCTATCAACACAGAGCTTGCTTAGCTGATATTAAACCTTCATTAAATGAATGAATATGGGTTATGTAATTGTTGTAGCAAATTACTCTTTGAAACAAGGTGGTGGGAAATTTGTTATAAGGTTCTAGAAAGTTCACCTTGGCGGGGGGAACTAAGGGATAAGATATCTAACTTCCCTTTATAGTATCTGTTTTCTCAGGCTGTGTACTCTGTAGGCAATCTCAATTTCTTGCATAATTTTGTGAGTTTATAAAATAAATTATTTTTTGCTTAAGTCATCTTGGGATAGTTTTCTGTCACTTGTAGTAAAAGTTCTTGATTTTCAGTGCTCCTTGTTTGTATTTTGTTCCACTTACACTTCTTTATTCTCCCTTCCACGATATGGGACTTCTTACATCTCCCCTGCTGCCACTTAGATATTGTTCAGAAGCTGCTGTTGATATTACATTGAATATTGCCTTTGTGTTGCCCATTCCCTTTGTTAGTATTAAGTATAATAGGAAAGATAAAATGAAAGTTTTAAAAACTCAGAAAATAAGTGACAACAGCTGAGATTTTAAAAATTCAACAGGTATTTGTAGGAACAAAGAGGTGGGCACGGGTCAAATCATGATGGGGCAGACTTCTAAAGGCCTGTGATGAAAAACCCAGACCTTGTCCTGAAGGTGCTGAAAGCCAATAAAGGGTTACCAGCAGGAACCACCTATGTTTTATAAAGATGTTTATGGATAATGAATTCAAAGGGAAAACACCAGAGGGAAGACATCTGGAGTAAGTGGTGATGATAGCTCACTGCAGCCTCAACCTCCCAGGCATATGCCATCCTCCCACCTTAACCTCCTGAGTAGCGGGGCTAGGATTAAAGGCACGCACCACCATACCCAGCTAATTTATTATTATTATTTTTTTTTTTATAGAGACAAGGTTTTGCTCTGTTGCCCAGCCTGGTCTGAAACCCCTAGGGTCAAGTGATCCTCCTGCCTGGCCCTCCCAAAGTGCTGGGATTACAGGCAGGAGCCACTGCGCCTGACCAAAAATTCTAAGGGATTCCCATAGGGGTTCTTGAAACCTGAGAATACCCATCAATAATATGTACTGTTACATACAAAACACAGTACAGGGAAACCACAAAGATCAAGTTTAGTTATACCTTTCCTCACTTTAAAAATGTCAATTTTTGTGGCTCCAATATGTTATACGCTAGGAAACTATCCCAAGCCACCAGTTAGAACTGTGTACAGGTTACATGGGTCTGAGGAGCTTTGGGTAAAGTTCATCATCTTTTACTGACATATTTTGACAATTTGGACACTGTCCACCTTCCTAATGTGTATTGGAAAGTAGACTTTCTAGCTAAGAAAGTTAATAGCTCCTACAAAAATAAGATATGTTCTTATTTTTCGAATTGCATTTGTCTCTGTATTACTCTGTTCTCACGTTGTCATAAAGAACTACATTAGACTGGGTATTTTATAAAGAAAGAGGTTTAATTGACTCACAGTTCCACAGGCCGTACAGGAGGCACGGCTGGGGAGGCCTCAGGAAATTTATAATGAGGAGAAAAGGTGAAGGGGAAGCAAGCACATCTTCATGTGGCAACAGGAGAGAGAGAGAGAGAGAGAGAGCGAGCGCGAGAGAGCGCAAAGGGGGAAGTGCTCTACACTTTCAAACAACCAGATCTCATGAGACCGCACCATCATGAGAACAGCAAGGGAGAAATCTGCCCCCATGATCCAATCACCTCCCACCAGTTCCCTCCCCCAGTATTTGGGATTGCAATTCAACATGAGATTTGGATGGGGACACAGAGCCAAACCATATCAGTTTCCCATCCCACTAAAATGGTAAGAAGTCTGTTTACTAGAATTTGTGCCATTTCCAATGCATAATCATTCATTTTCTGATTAATATATTTGGACAAGGGACAAGGTGAATGCCAGCAAGTCATGGGCCATAACCACCTGTGTCATTTTTTTTTTTCTTCTTTTTTTTTTGAGACGGAGTCTCGCTCATTTTGCCCAGGCTGGAGTGCAGTGGCGCAGTCTTAGCTGGGATTACGGGTGCTGCACGCCAGCATGCCCAGCTAATTTTGTTTTGTTTTTTGTTTTTTTTTTTTGAGACGGAGTCTTGCTCTGTCGCCCAGGCTGGAGTGCAGTGGCACAATCTCGGCTCACTACAACCTCCGCCTCCTTGGTTCAAGTGATTCTCCTGTCTCAGCCTCCTGAGTAGCTGGGATTACAGGTGCATGCTGTCACACCCGGCTAATTTTTTGTATTTTAGTAGAGACGGGGTTTTACCGTATTGCCCAGGCTGGTCTTGAACTCCTGAGCTCAGGCAATCTGCCCATCTCGGCCTCCCACAGTGCTGGGATTACAGGCATGAGCTATTGCACCTGGCCTAATTTTGTATTTTTAGTAGAGACGGGACTTCACCATGTTTGCCAGGCTGGTCTCGTAATCTGCCTGCCTTGGCCTTCTAAAGTGCTGGGATTACAGGCGTGAGCCACCACGCCCGCCCCAACTGTGTCTTAGAACATCCTCAACTATTCTTATTTCCTCTCTTTCCCTGACTCTTGCATTTATATTATCATAAATCTTAGCTCTCATACTCAATGAATGTGAAACAAGAAAACTCTACACAATTCATTTGCACAGATACCATTTTCATTCACATGAGTGTCTAAACTAAATGCCAGTCATTAGTGGTAAAGTTATGAGTAAGCCAGGCACAGTGGTTCTCTCTTCTTCCCTCTTCCCTTCTCTCTCCCTCTCCCCATCCCTCCATCAGTCTGTCTGTCTGTCTGTCTCTCTCTCTCTCTCTCTCTTCCTCTTCCTTTCATGCGAAGAGGTGAACTTTCCATCCCAGCTGGCAAGACTAATTCGGGCATGCATTCTCTTCCTTGTGGACTGTTATAATGGCTTCCTTTTCCCTTCCAATCCATCAAACTCATTCTTGGCTGAGAAATTTTAAATATACAAATCTGATCTAATTATCTTTCCCTGTCTCAAATTTCACATCTAACCACAGTATCAAGTTTTGATTCTTTAGCATACTATTATAGAGTCCTAATCCCAGCCTGCCTTTGTCAGTCGCATGCTTATGCTGTTTGCTCTAGCACCAGGGCTGTCTACTATTTATATTTTGAAGCTGCCTAATACTACCACTGCCAGTTCATCTCAAGGAGAACCATTCATTTCCTCACTTGCTCCTCCTGTATTCTTTTATGTATTTTACAACACTTATCACATCGTGTTATATTGGCTTCTTTTACCTTTCTACACCTCCTGCCAAACTCAGAGCAGCAAAAATAGAAAGGAACCATGTGTTCTCATTTTAATCCACAGTGCTTTTGAACAATCTCTGATTCATGGTAACCATCAGTAGATGTTTGAGCTTAATCTGAAGACATGTGCCTAAAGTCAGAAAATTCACAATCCTAGTAGTGTAGATAGATATACAACTACTTATAATACTAGGCAGTATATACTAATACTAAATAAATTGGAAATTTCTTGAAATTATGATCATGAATGTGACTCTTGGATCTCTGGCATTTTACTGGGTACATAGTTATTCTTATGTATAAATGTAAATGACTAAATGAAGGGAAGAAGTCTCCTCAGCATGGTCTAGTGGACCTCTACCTCCCATTCTTATAACCCTCTCGCACTCCAAAACCCTTGAAAGATGGAGTCCCAGGCCTTGACCAGGAGAGAAATTGCTATGAAAATGCCATGGATAGAGAAAGCAAACCGTGATAGCAATTAAGAGCCCCATACAAAGTCATAAAGGCACATTCTTCTCATTGGAAGCGTTTTCTAGCGTATGCAGTTTTACTGCAAGGTGACTAGCAGCAAGGCTATTTTCAAGAATAATTATGAGGAGTGGCTTATTGTAAGAGAAGCAATTTTAAGTTTCACAGAAACATCAGATAAGTTTAAAACTTTGTTTATAGCATCATCTTTTATTTATTCTTGGTAGAAAATAAATTTCCCCTCAAGGCATATGTCTGTAAGTAGAATTCTTTATTCATTTATGTCTTGTTTAACTGTACCAAAACTACAATTTTTTGGCCATAGTTTCTCATGAAACCTAAAGCACTCTTGGTTACCCACTAACTTTTAAATAAAATACACATAAATCAAATTTTATCTATAAAAATGTATTCTTAACATTAAAAATTTATCAAATGTTGGGTACAACCTAATTTTTCAGTTGATGAGTTGATTTTGTTTACTTGTATTGGGGAGCAACTTTGATTTTAAATTACTGCCTTTTTAAAGAATTGCTTTTACATATATTGGATACAGAAGGGATCCCTGAATTCTGTAGCATCATAAATACTGGAATGAGGCTGGGTGTAGTGGCTCACATCTGTAATCCCAGCACTTTGGGAGGCCAAGGTGGGTGGATCACCTGAGGTCAAGGGTTTGACACCAGCCTGGCCAGTGTGGCGAAACCCAGTCTCTACTAAAAATACAAAAATTAGCCAGGTGTGGTGGTGCATGCCTGTAATCCCAGCTACTCAGGAGCCTGAGGAAGGAGAATCACTTGAACTCGGGAGGCAGAGGGTTGCAGTGAGCTGAGATTGTGCCATTGCACTCCAGCCTGGGTGACAGCAAGATTGTCTTTAAAAAAAATATACTGGAATGAAGTTTTCGTCTGAAAAAGAGAATATTATGATTACAGGGCACAGGCAAAGCATAGAGCCAGTCTGGCATAAGTGGTTTTTGGTTTTGATTTTTTTTTCCCCATACTAGAAGTTCTTAAATTAATGCGTGAAGTGGTTCTTGGGCTATTGAATTACTTTTTTTCTTGAGTTAATTCATTGGCAGTTAACTTTGTAAAAGCAATATTTTTAAATTAACATGGGGAAAAAACTGCCATCTCTTAATTTGAGCTTTAAGTAATCACCCCTACTAACTACTTTATAGTGATTATTAACTTTGTAAACTGCTGATTTTGGACACATGTTAGAACTTAGATTTAAATTTATTCATATTTGGTAGAAGTATTTTAGTGTTATAAATCATTATGAATGAATGTACTAAAAGAAAAAAGAATGTAATAAAAGATCTCACTCCCTTTCTCTTGATTGTCTCATGGTTTTTTATTATATATTTTAATCAACTACATACTTATTGATCCTGGCTATATTATCAGCTATTAGATAACACAATTTTAAAGTGCCTCTTGCCCTCTGGACACCAAAGACTCAACATTTATTGCTTGAGCATTGCCTTTGTTTTGAATATGGCTTTGTAAAGACAAAAATCCAGGCCGGGTGCTGTGGCTCACGCCTGTAATCCCAGCACTTTGTGAGACTGGGGTGGGCGGATCACCTGAGGTCAGGAGTTCGAGACTAGCTTGGCCAAAATGGTGAGACCCATCTCTATTAAAAATACAAAAAAACTAGCCAGGTGTAGTGGCACACTGCTGTAGTCCCAGCTACTCAGGAGGCTGAGTCAGCAGAATTGCTTGAACCCAGGAGGCAGAGGCTTCAGTGAGCTGAGGTTGTCCCATTGCACTCCAGCCTAGGCAGCAAGAGCAAAACTCCATCTAAAAAAAAAAAAAAAAAAAAAAAAAGATTCTGAGCTCTTTTAGAACAGAGGAGAGTAATACTCTGAGTTATGATCATTTATATGGAGGAAACATATCAGTGTTTTGTTTCTCTGTAGTATTGCTAAACTTTAAGAATTTTTAAAGGAGCTAAATCAGTAATTATGTATCTTGTTTCCTTCCCTAAGAATTACTTCTGGAATTATTTCGTTATCTTATTTTTAGGTGTTGCAAAGTCAACCAAAGGGGCCATACTAGAAAGGCAAAAGAGAAAACCAGGTTATTGTGAGATGAGGGGGTGATGAGGTCTGGGGTAAAATAGAATGTATATGACTCACTTAAATGTATTCAGATTTCTTTAAAACATTGTGCCATCTAAACAAAAATCCTTTGCCACTGTGACTTTGCAATCCCTGGTTTATATTCATCTGACAATAACAAAACCTATCATATTTATATGAAAGTTACTTTTAGATATAAATATATGATATAATGAACATGTGTCATGATTGTGCTCATCTGCCAGTATATTTGCGTGGGCCACATAGTATTTTTAATGGGCTTAAAAAAAAATAACAGGTGAGGTGAAAACATAACACTCCCATTTTATTCCTGAATGTTTTCCTCTTGGCTAATCTTAGTCCTTACAGTGATACTCAAAGGTAGAGTTAGACTGGTAAATGGAGTGAAGGGTAGACATTTTATATCTTCTTAAATATGACTTAAAATCTGGCATTGTAGGATATTGAGAAAATTCAGATTTTTCAGCTTTATTAAAATTTGATGACTTTACATTGGGTTCACAAAAGTAAAAGAAGACATGTATCTTTTCCAGTTCACTGCGCCATACATTTATATATTTTATCTTTACAGCCTGAGGAAGAACTTGATCCTGAAGAGAGGGACAACTTCCTCCAGCAGCTTTATAAGTTTATGGAAGACAGAGGTATTTTCATGCTCATTATTTTAAAGTAGTCATTTATTTTACATGTTTACATTCTAGGTATATGCATTGTTTTTGTTAGTATTGCAGATAAACAGTTTTGGATTTTATTATTTATTTATTTATTTTGAGACAGGTTCTTGCTTTGATGCCCAGGCTGGAGTGCAGTGATTTGCTCCTGGCTTACTGCAGCCTTGACCTCCTGGGCTCAAGTGATCCTCCTGCCTCAGCCTCTCGAGTAGCTGGGACTACAGGCATGTGCCACCATACTCAGCTAATTTTTTATTTTTCTATTTTTTGTAGAGACAGGTTTGGCCATATTGCCCAGGCTGGTCTCAAACTCCTGGCCTCAAGTGATTCTCTTACTTCTGCCTCCCAAAGTGCTGAGATTACAGCTGTGAACCACCATGCCTGTCTAGTTTTGGATTTTAAATAAATCCTAGAATCAGTTACACCTGACAGTAGTAAAATATTTGGAATTAAACTGTTAATACCTATTTTACATAGAAACAAGTGAGAAAGTATTTTAATACAATTTAGTTTTCCCTGTCACTTATAAACTAAAGAATATTCTGATATTTTAGAAATAGAAAGTGACCAGTTATAATGTTAATCTGCATATCCACTAATTGCTAATGCTGTATTTGTGGTAAATAAACTAGATAAACTAGCCTGATCCTTGTTCTCAGCAAATTAAACATAATAGGAGACCAATAGTTATCTGAAAAGGATGAGATTTCTAATATAGGTAGAATAATAGAACAATTATAAACCATCCTACTCCTTGGCATTTGTTAGTCCTGGAAAATCTTAAGATAAATTGGTCCTAAACATTCTGTGTGGCCTTCAGAAATCATCCTTCAGATTACTGCTAACAGTCTTAACATTTGTGTCAAAGCAGTGAAAATGGAACCAGGGTGTAAATCTTATCTTTTCTATTGTGTTTGTTTATGCCTAAACTTTTTTTTTTTTGAGACAGAGTCTTGCTCTGTCACTCAAGCTGGAGTGCAGTGGCATGAATATGGCTCCCTCCAGCCTCCACTTCCTGGACTCAAGCAATCCTCCCACTTCAGGCTCCCGAGTACCTGGGAACACAGGTGCACACCACCACACTCAGCTAATGTTTTCCTTTTAATTTTTGTAGAGACAGGATATTGCCATGTTGCCCAGGCTGGTCTCAAACTCCTGAGCCCAAGTGATCTTCCTGCCTTAGGCTCCCAAAGTGCTGGGGTTACAGGTGTGAGCCGCTGCACCCAGCCCTACGCCCAAGCTTCTTGAACCAGCAACATTGTTGGCCACACCATGTAGTGTTTAGTTTTACTCAATTCATTCACAGTTAAAGAGGTGGCTTTATTAGTTTTAGAAGTATAACACCTAAAATCTGAAGTTCCCCACAAAGGCTATATAAATAATGGAGAGCATATCTTATGTTGTCTTACATTGTTTAAGGCTCTTTAAATATGTGCCTCTAATTAATGAAATTTGGGAAATTAGAAGTTGACAGCTTTGTTTTCAAATTAGTATTTCTCATTTGAATAAACATTTTATTTCTACTTACTTACATTGAAAAGGTACTCCAATCAACAAACCACCTGTTTTGGGCTATAAAGATCTCAATCTCTTCAAACTCTTCAGACTGGTTTATCATCAGGGTGGATGTGACAATGTAAGTATAACATTGCTATTTGAAACATGTATTGGTGTCATAAAAAGGTAAATTATCTTATATTGCATTATATGCACATTGGATAATAAATACATTTCCTTAATGAACATAGAATATTAGGGTAAAGATTATTTCCTGGCCAGGCATGGTGGCTCACACCTGTAATCCCAGCATTTTGGGAGGCTGAGGCGGGGTGGATTGCTTGAGCTCAGGAGTTCGAGACCAGCCTGGGCAACATGGCGAAACCCTATCTCAACAAAAATTAGCCAGGTGTGGTGTCGCATGCCTGTGGTCCCAACTACTCGGGAAGCTGAGGTGGGAGGATCACTTGAGCCCAGGAAGTCGAGGCTGCAGTGAGCCCTGATTGCGCCACTGCACTCCAGCCTGGACAACAGAGTGAGACCCTGTCTCAAAAAAAAAAAAAAAAAAAAGATTAATTCCCTTTGCAAATGTTAACATAAAAACTTAATTTTCCAGATTGATAGTGGTGCTGTATGGAAGCAAATTTATATGGACCTTGGCATTCCTATTTTGAATTCAGCTGCTTCCTACAATGTAAAAACTGCTTATAGAAAGTAAGTAGTATAGTTTATTCATCAAAGAATATATATTTATAGGAAATATTTTCCATTTACTTTGTTAACAAGAATACATCAATCTAGGAACATTAAAGTTAGAGAAAGTGTATAAAAAGGTTTAGGTTGACAGATACTTGTGATTGAAAGTTATTTCATTGCATCAAATCTTATTTACTCCATTTCTTATGTTGTCCTGATTTCCTTTCCAAAAGCAAGATGCAGACAGTGTCTGCGATTATGATACATATTATAGAGCTACATCTTTTGGGGTGAACAGCCTTCATATCAAAACTTACGATAGTTATGTTTAGTTATCACAAGCTGAGACGCCTCAGGACAGCATTTTATGATCAGTTTTTCTGTTTATAATTCTATCTAAAACACCAAGAAAATAGTAACACAGAAAATAACAACACAAAATTTTTTTTAAATTACTGGGCTTTACTTTTTAAAAATGTGTTTAATAACATGTGAATTCAAGTTAAATGCAAAGACTGTAAGATTTCTTAAATGAAATATTGTTTGTTTAGGTATCTGTATGGTTTTGAGGAGTACTGCCGTTCGGCAAATATTCAGTTCAGAACTATTCATCACCATGAACCAAAAGTAAAAGAGGAAAAAAAAGACTTAGAAGAATCAATGGAAGAGGCTCTCAAATTAGATCAAGAAATGCCTTTAACAGAAGTGAAGAGTGAACCTGAGGAAAATATTGATTCAAACAGTGAAAGTGAAAGAGAAGAGATAGAATTAAAATCTCCGAGGGTGAGTTAATACTAGTTTTATCTGGTTTAAGTATTACTTAAAATTTTTTATTATAGCCATTTTCATATATACACAAAAGTACTACAGTGAACCTAGCTTATTTTCCAGTATTTAATGCTGCTTAGCTAACTACTTTTTTCTAAATATATTGTATATTATTTTCTCTACCTGAAAACTCTTCCTTCTGTTTTCTGTTTATGTTCGATCAAGTCATTCTCATCTGGAATGAATCTTAGATATTCCTTTTCCAAGTCTTTTGCTAAAGTATCACCTCATTGAAGGCTATCTCGGTCACCTTATCTGAAATTGTAACCTGCCTCCTCTCTTTAGAACTCTCAGTCCCTGTAATGTTGCTCCTATTTGTAATTTACTTATTTTGTTTATTGTGATTATCTATTTTGCGCCACTCTACACAAGAATTACACTCCACGAGGTCAGGGATTAGTGTTTATTTCGTTTATTGACAGATCCCAGGCATTTAGAATAGTGCCTGGCACGTAATAAAGGCTTATTAAATAGATGTTGAATAAACGAATCACCTCTTTATAGTGCCTGTGCCCTGAACTAGATGGTATCTTGTCTTTCTCTGTAACTTTATAGCACACTGTGTGGCTCTAGTGATGTGTACATGTACGCTGGTTGTATCTTCCAACTCTGCTCCTTCTTTCCTTTAATATATAAAGTCTGTTTAGGAATTGTCATCTAGCATTTGGATCAGTGTCCAGTAATGTTTACATAGTAGGATTTATCAAGTTTTAGAAAGAGAAAGGAATTTACCGCACCGTCAAAGAAGTTTAATTTGTATAATATGTCTTATTTTTTGGTGGAATCATATTTAATGAAAAAGAATGTGAAATTTCTTTGTCTTATAGTCCAGAAACCAGTTGTTAAAACTGTTCATTCTTTCATGTAGTAAATGGAATCTTTTAGTGAATATCATGAAGTTTCCAAATTGGTTTTCTTTTCTTTTATTAATTTTTTTTAAAATTGTGGTAAGTACATATAACATAAAATTTGCCACCTTAACTCTTTTCAAGTGTACATTTCATTGGCATTAAGTACATTCTCACTGTTGCATAAGTGTCACCACCATCCAGTTCCAGAACATTTTTACCTTGCAAAACTGAAATTCTGTACCCATTAAACAGTAACTCCTCATTCTTCCCCCAACCCCTAGCAACCACAATTTTACTTTCTGTACCTATGAATTTGATATTCTAGGTATCTTTATATAAGTGAAATCATACAGTGTTTGTTTTTTTGTACTGGCTTATTCACTCAGCATAATATCTGCAAGACATTATGTTGTAGCACGTGTCAGAATTTCCTTCCTTTTTAAAGGTGAATAATATTTTATTGTATGTATTGTGGACATACTTTCTTGTCATTACCTAAAAACCTTCCTCGTCCTACATAAAATATCTGCAATGTGCTGTCTAGTATAGATGAACCATAAATTTACATTCTCCTAAATTTTCTCCCAATTTTTTACTATTTTAAAAAGTGCTGTAATACATTTGCTTGTAAAAATATCCTTATCACTTATCCACATATATAAGCCAGGCTTCTAAAAATGGCATTTCTCACCTGTAGTCCCAGCTACTCAGGAGGCTGAGGCAGGAGGATCACTTGAAACCAGGAGGCAGAGGTTGTAGCGAGCCAAGATCGCACCACTGCACTCTAGCCTAGGTGATAGAGCGAGACTCCATCTCAAAAAATTGAATAAATAAATAAAAATGGTACTTCTGGGAAAAAGGCATACAGACCCAAGTTTTATAGCAGTTGTTTTCATTCATTTACCTACAGATATTTTAAAAGCACCTGCTAGGCCGGGCGCGGTGGCTCACGCCTGTAATCCCAGCACTTTGGGAGGCCGAGGCGGGCGGATCACGAGGTCAGGAGATCAAGACCATCCTGGCCACATGGTGAAACCCCATCTCTACTAAAAATACAAAAATTAGCTGGGCGTGGTGGCGTGCGCCTGTAGTCCCAGCTACTCATGAGGCTGAGGCTGGAGAATCGCTTGAACCTGGGAGGTAGAGGTTGCAGTGAGCTGAGATCACACCACTGCACTCCAGCCTGGTGACACAGTGAGCTTCTGTCTCAAAACAAAAACAAAAACAAAAACACCTGCTATGTGCCAGCCACTGTGTAGATCTGAGGAGATGGAAGTGCCATCTTGGAACTTGCATGCTAGTGCTTTATGATAGAAAAAAATTTCTTCTTTTCCTGCCTTTGAAGTGTAAATAGCACATAGCCAGCAACTAGGGAAAACATTTGCTTACTGAGATATTAATTGTATCCTAATGCTCCCTAAGTTGCCGGCTGTTTATCTGCTTTATTCCAAGAAGAGGAGAATTCTGCCAGTGTATAAAAGTTGTCTTGAAACAGAACCTAGGAGATAGTGAAATTGCTCACCAGTCATGGTCACTTCAGCATTCAGTGGGCTAGATAGAAGCTAGTGGGGGTAAAACATATTGCTGTTGGCCCAGCGAACTCTCCAGATACTCATTCAAAGAAGTCTCCTCACTTTTTTTGCCATTTATGCAATTCAGTTCTTTTAAAATGTAGTCATCCACAAATACAGTGACAATGTAAATTTTGTCTTACTAAGCTGTAGAATTAGAGACCACAGAGCTTTTAAAGAAGCAAAATTCAGGGGATTTGCTTTATTATTGTTACGTTTTATCATTAACATTAGATAATTTATTTTAAATTTTTATTATAGTTGAGAATAAAAGTGAGATAAAATGACGTAGTAAACAAAGGAGACAACTTTTATTTCTTTTTTGTTGTTGTTTCCTTTTTTCACTCAAACAGATTCTGACAGATATTTCTTAAGTAGTATGTAGCCAAAGTAGACCTGGACATAATTAAGTAATTTATATTAGTTATTCTTTTACTTTCAAAAGGAAGAGAAATGTACCTTTGAGTTGGTTTTCAGGGCCGTGTTTCAAGCCAGAGTCATTGCTGTGAAGGTTAAAGGAAAAGATGTTTTTTCCTGCTTTTTTCCCCTTTATAGTGATAGCTATTTTAAAGCTTTTATCACCTCTACTAGGGACGAAGGAGAATTGCTCGAGATGTAAATTCTATTAAAAAGGAAATTGAAGAAGAGAAAACAGAAGACAAATTAAAAGACAATGATACAGAAAATAAGGATGCAGATGATGACTATGAAACTGCAGAGAAAAAAGAAAATGAGCTACTACTGGGGAGAAAAAATACACCAAAGCAAAAAGAGAAGAAAATTAAAAAACAGGAGGATTCTGACAAAGATTCAGATGAAGAGGAAGAGAAAAGCCAAGAGAGGTACATTATCTTATGTTTGTTCTCCAGAAGCACCTGTCTGGGGTACAACAGCGCTTTGTTCCTGCTTAGAGATTCAGGTTTAAGGGAATGTTTTCTTATTGGGACTTCCGTTCCTCTTGTCTAATGAAGGTGAGACACATTGTGAAGATGATGTGTATTGCCTTTCGGAATCGGAGAATATACTGGTCGCACCATTTTAATAGCACTTGTGCCCTAAACAGTGGCCTCAAAGAAGGCTGCGCCACCCAGTCAAAAGAAAGGTCCTGCAGTTGACAGCAGGGAAGGGAGCTGGAGAAAAATGGAGGAAGTGGACAAGAGGAAACAGCGACAGCAAAAATTCCATTTTAAAAAAGGTACAATGTGGGAAAGCTAACAAACACATGGGTGCACAGTACTAGCAGATGTTTCTGTGTGTTAGCTTTAAGACATTTTTCTTTTTCAAGTTATTGTATTAGATTAAGTGGCATGCACCCCTGATTCTAGTTTGGAAAATACATTCTTGCCCCACATCACAACAATAAATTTTAGATTTTTTAATGTCCATCCTGTTTACTGTTGAGTAAAACCTGTATTCTTTTTTTCTATGTATTAGACAAGTATGGACTGAACTGACTTAAAAATAGTCAGAGATTAGGCAGTCCAGCAAGATCAAGGTAGTCTCTCACCAAGGTATTAGCTGTTTCTGTAAGCGTTGAGAAATGGATTTACTAATTTTAGGACACTACTAAAAATGAATTTTAACTGAGCAACAACATAACACACTTACTTGTAATACCAGCTGTCTTCTATAGTTATTTTTCTATTATTATGTGATGTTAATTTTTCTAGAAATTTGAGTTGTTAAGCCAAATTTGGGAAAACTGACCTGCCATTGAGATAATAAATATTTGGAAAAATAGGATGATTAGTGAATGGGAGAGGTAATTTGATTTAATACAAATAGGCACAGGAGCTATCACAATTACGTATGAACTAGGTTAGTGAGTAAGAAAAGGTTCTGTAATGAAATATAATTAGGATTAGGAAAAGTAGGAGGAAATAATTGGAGTTGAGTATAATGCTATGAGTATAGAATTTTAAATATTTGGACAAAAAAATTTAAGCAAAGGTGAAGCACTTAAAAAGTAGAGCCTGATTGGCCGGGCGCAGTGTCTCACACCTGTAATCCCAGCATTTTGGGAGGCCGAGGCAGGCGGATCATGAGGTCAGGAGATCAAGACCATCCTGGCTAACACGGTGAAACCCCATCTCTACTAAAAATACAAAAATTAGCCAGGCGCGGTGGTGGGCACCTGTATTCCCAGCTATTCGGGAGGCTGAGGCAGGAGAATGGCGTGAACCCGGGAGGCGGAGCTTGCAGTGAACCAAGATTGTATCGTTGCACTCCATCCAGCCTAGGTAACAGAGTGAGACTCTGTCTCAAAAAAAAAGGAAAGCCTAATTATAGTTTGAAGCTTTGTGAAAAGCTTTGAAGCTTTGTGTGAAAAACATCAAAATATGTATATTGAAATATGTATATAAAACATATAATACATCTATGTAAAAATGTGATTTAAAAAGACTATAACTGCTATGTAAATGGAGGTTTATTTTAGAGAAAACTTCACAGACTTGAATATGAAGAACAATATTATCTTTAAGTAGTTTTTCTCATAATGTTTTGAATTTACCTCATCAGTCTATTATTGGAAGGTGTCCTCCAAGAGAAAACATTCCCACTGCAAATGGGCTGTCAAAGCTTCATGTCAGGACCCCCAGGGGTCACCAAAATAATGCCCTATATTTATTACAGAGAACAATACTACTTGTTGAGCTTTTAATGCTTGTGACACTAGAATGATCTTTGATGCAGTTCTCTTGTGAGTCTTTACAGCATTGATACACAATGTTTTGTTATAAAAATATTAAAAGTATTTTTAGACCGTCCTGTTTTAATCTTTATACCTGATTATCAATACAAAGAAAAGCTGATGGAATATGAGTAAACAAATAGAATTCAACACAAATGTAAAGCTTTGTTCTTGTGGTGCTATCCTACAGTGTCAGCAAGTGACCTAATACTCAAATTTCTTTTCTTTGTTAGGGTTGGGAAACCTTTAAAATATAAATTAGTTTACATGGTTACTAAGGTAGATAGCCCTTGCTTATTATTTTACCCACTAAAAAAACTAGTCTTGCCAAGAACTATTCTAATTGCGGTAGTAAAGCAGATTTAAGAAAATTCAGTTGCAGGAAGTTACAAAATATCCTTAGATCTTTTTTTACATATAAGGTGGCACTTAAATATGAATTCTGAAGAATTTTTTCAGAGCATATTTTTCTTATTTTGTTTTGTCAAAAGTGATTTGTTTGATTACAGATCATCGTTAGCTGGCACTTAAATACGAATTCTAAAGAATTTTTTCAGAGCGTATTTTTCTTATTTTGTTTTGTCAGAAGTGATTTGTTTGATTACAGATCATCATTAGCTGTGACTTGATTGGCTTTTAAAAAGTATGGGTTTACTTTGAGTACAGTGCACCTTCACATAATAAATTCCTTAGTAAGTAGGCCACAGAAATCTTCTCCTTCTCCTCCTTCTTCTCCTCCTCCACTGATATGTTACTAAGGTAATATTTAGGTTGTGAATAATCTACCTGTTGAATTCTTTTAGCATATTTTGTTCTCCATTAAGTTATTAGTAGCATTATCAATATTATAACTTATGCAGGGAAGAAACTGAAAGCAAATGTGACTCTGAGGGAGAGGAAGATGAGGAAGACATGGAACCCTGCCTAACAGGAACCAAAGTGAAAGTAAAATACGGACGAGGGAAGACTCAGAAAATTTATGAAGCCAGTATTAAAAGCACTGAAATTGATGATGGAGAAGTTTTATATTTGGTACATTACTATGGATGGAATGTCAGGTAAGCAAGAAAGTATTTTCTTACTATTGAAATTTTTTCAGTGGTTAAATAGAACATCAACTTAATGTTGTGAAGAGTGAAAGCAAATGATGGTATATATTTACAAAGCACACCTTGATTCTGAATTTTCCAAGACTTTGACATTCCTGCTGTTATACTGGCAGTGTCAATGCTTCTAGCCGGAGACTACCAGGATCACACCTGTAGTTAGAACAAGTTACATTTATTACTCATTTATAGTGAGGGAGAACACACAGCAAAGGAAACCATAGGGCACCTTAGTAATAAGGTGTTAAATGAATCAACAGAGGCTCAAGGCACCACCTTTGGAAAACAATTCATAATTCTGTGGAGACATATTACTGAATGTGAGCAGGGAGCCAGGCCCCCAGCTTCCAACTGTGCAGTGTTTGTTTGTTTCATTAATCAGAAATCAAGCCTGTGTCAAGCACTGTAATAATTCTAAGTCGACTAATTAATAAAACAGAACGTTAGAACTTAGATTTGATATTCCATTAGATTATTTTGGGGAGGGTTTAAGAAAGGCAGAGCATGGTGGCTCGTGCCTGTAATACCAGCACTTTGGGAGGTGGAGGCGGAAGGACTGCTTGAGGCCAGGAGTTCGAGACCAGACCTGGCAACATAGTTAGACCCTCATCTCTACAAAAAATTAAAATTAAAAATTAGCCTGGCATTGTGGCACGTACCTGTAGTCCCAGCTACCCAGAAGGCTGAGGTGAGAGGATCACTGGAGCCCAGGAGTTGGAGACTGCAATGAGCTATGATCATGCCACTGCACTCCAGCCTGGACGATGGAGCAAAACCCTGTCTCTTATTAAAAAAAAAAAAGAAAAAAAAAAAAAGGGATTTTGCTCCATATTGGATCCTGTCAGGAAGCTGGGGTAATTATAATTGGTTTTCTTAATACATCTTATCTAGAAGGAGAGACAGACCAAGGTAACACTATAACTGGTAAAGAAACAGCAATCACTCACATTAGTCAAGAAAAAAAAGCTGTTTGGTCGTTTTTGTGACTTGGACAATGTTCCTGTTTTTTCTGTGCTCAGACACGATTAAGAAGTGGTCTTGTTTTTGTTTTGATACATCATGATCACAGAATGGACTTGTCTGATGTTGATGCTCTTTGAAATTGTTCATATTTCAACAGCAGGACAGTGTGGCCTAGCTATGCGTGCCAGACTAGCTCCAAGCAACACCAAGGCCCAACGGATAGTGCCAGGAAAATTCCTAAATGTCGGGGGCTGCCTTTCTTGTTGTCTTTTACAAAATCTGGCATGTTTAATATCTCTAGTTGCCCTGTATTTATTTGGAGCCAGACTGCTCCTGGGTTTCTCTATACACTAGATGTGTGCTCTGTTATGACTCAAATCCCTCATCTCTAAACTGGGAAAAATACGGTTCCTATTTTGTAGAGGTGTTGTATAATGCAGTAGTTCCCTCTCATCTGCTGGAGATGTGTTCCAAGACCCCCAGTGAATGCTGAAACCTCAGATAGTACTGAATCCTATATATCCTATCATTTTTCCTATACATATGTACCTACAATAAAGTTTAATTTATAAATTAAGCACAGTAAGAGATTAACAATAATAAAATACAGCAATTATAACAATATATTGTAATAAAAATTATATGAATGTAGTCTTTCTCTCTCAAAATATCTTAATATTTTTGGATCATGGGTAACTGAACTATGCTGTGGCTAAGCAGGGACTACTGTAGTGATAATATTTGTATTAAGATGTAAATGCTTAGAATCATGCCTGGCACTTAGTGCTCCATGAATGTTAACTGTTTTGTTTTCTTTACAATGTATTGCTGAATTCAGGGGAAAAGGACTATATCTTACCAACTTTCAGTCATTATATTTCCAGTTGCATCACATGATAGCCTTCTTTCTTCTTCAGATTCTTATTTAGTTCACAACTCTCCACTCCTGTTTCACATCTGTATATGTCTGTGTTCTGCTTTCTAGAATTTCCCGTATCATCTTTCTTTCTCATCTCTTTAATGTTTTACTTTATGACTCTTCTCAGCAGTCATTTTATTATACACTCAGGTTTTGGATTGGTCATCTCCCTAATTCGTTACTTAACTGGTACTCTCCTGGTTCATGTTTTTTCATTGTTCTTGTCTACTCCTAAAAGCTGGTATAATTCTGGCCTGTTCGTTGAGATGAAGCCACCATGGTTCCTAAAGAATTTAGCCAGATTCCTGAAAGGGAGTATCTGCAAGTGTAAGAAGTGTGAGAAGAGTCCTGGTCTCTCACTGAGAAATCCTGGGACTGTCTTTGGTTAGTAGTATTAGTGCTAGAAGTACCTACATGGTATACTGCTTTGTCCAGTGTCGCCAGGACCAAGTACACTAAAAATCAGGCTTGCACTTCTTGGTTGTCTGATACCTCCTTTGGAATTGTGGAATTGGATAGAGTTATCCCTTTGTTAGCCCTGGATCAGATACATAACTCTCTTATTGCACTTACCAGACTATACTTCATTTTACCCTATGTCTGTCTTTTATAACAGACTATGGGTTGCTTGAGAACAGGGGCCATGTTTATTCTCTACGTACTTCCTGATACAGTGCATACTAGTAGGCCCTCAGTGTATGTTCAGATGAATAAACATTTCCATATAAGTTAACAAAGTACAGATATTTAAAGGCCTAGTACAATGCTCATAGCCAGTCCCATTTTAGAAACTAGATACTGGGTTAATGAGGTGAGAGATCGTTTTCAAATCATAGTACAGGTAGTTCCTAACTTACAGTGGTTCAACTTCAATTTTTTTTTATTTAAAATGGTTCAAAAGCTATATGCATTCAGTAGAAGCCATACTTAGAAGTTTGATTTTTTTTTTTTTTTTTTTTTTAAGACGGAGTCTTGCTTTTTCACCAGGCTGGAGTGCAGTGGTGCGATCTGGGCTCACTGCAACCTCCGCCTCCTGGGTTCAAGCGATTCTCCTGCCTCAGCATCCCCAGCCTCCCAAGTAGCTGGGATTACAGATGCATGCCACCACGCGCAGCTAATTTTTGTATTTTTAGTAGAGATGGGGTTTCGCCATGTTGGCCAGGATGGTCTCGGTCTCTTGACCTTGTGATCCGCCCGCGTCGGCCTCCCAAAGTGCTGGGATTACAGGCGTGAGCCACTGTACCCGGCCTGAATTTTGATTTTTTTTTTTACTGATCTAGTGATATGCAGTATGATACTCTCTCATCAGACTGTGCAGTGGTGGCAAGCCACATCAAGCAGCGAAGAAACCATGAGACTAATCAACCAATATTGTACAGCGTATTCAATAAATTACATGAGATATTTTAGACTTTATTACAGAATAGACTTCGTGTTAGATGATTTTGCTCAACTGTAGGCTAATATAAGTGTTCTGAGCATGTTTAAGGTAGGCTAAGCTAAGCTGTGATGTTCAGTAGGCTAGATGTATTAAACGCATTTTTCGACTTACGATATTTTCAGTTTGTGATGAGTTTATCAGGACATAATGGCATCATAAGTAAAGGAGCATCTGTATAGGTAGTCATGGTACCATGTCAGCTGAAATACATGCATACAGGAACCATGTCCTTACTTTGTACATCTCCATGGTAACTGGTTTACAAAGCAAGAATATCGTTTCCAGATACATGAGTTTCTATTAACACGCTACAGTCTAAAGCAAGTTTGTCCAACCCGTGGCCCACAGGCCATATGCAGCCCGGGATGGCCTTGAATGTGGCTCAACATAAATTCATAAACTTTCTTAAAACATGAGAGTTTTTTTGTTTGTGTGGGTTTTTTTTCTTTTTCCTTTTTCTTTTTCTTTTTTTTTTTTTCTCATCAGCTATCGTTGTGTTATTTTATGTGTGGCCCAAGACAATTCTTCTTCCAGTGTGACCCAGAGAAGCCAAAAGATTGGACACTCCTGGTCTAAAGCAAGGACTGCCTGTAGTTTCTTCAATTAAGTGCACATATTTTTAGATTTTGACTTAATTCTATAAATACTTGTATATTTATATAATGTAAAAACTGTTATTTAGTTCCAGAAAACTTAATTTCTTATTTGCCCCTGATTAGTCACTTGGACTATAGACATTCAGCAGTGATAGTAATCATTTGAGAAGGCCAGGTGCAGTGGCTCATACCTATAATCCTAGCACTTTGGGAGGCTGAGGTGGGCAGATCACTTGAGCTCTGAAATTCAAGACCAGCCTGGGCAACATGGCAAAACCCCCGTCTCTATAAAAAAATACAAAAATTAGCTTGATGCAATGGTGTACACCCATGGTCTCGGCTACTCAGGAGGCTGAGGTGGGAGGATCATCTGAGCCCAGGGGATCATGCCTCTGCACTCCATCCTGGCAACAGAGTGAGACCCTCTTTCAAAAAAATTGCTGGATCCAGTGGCTCACCCCTGTAATGCCAGCCCTTTGGGAGGCCAAGGTGAGCAGATCACCTGAGGTCAGGAGTTCAAGACCAGCCTGGTCAACATGGCGAAACCCCGTCTCTACGAAAAATAAAAAATTAGCTGGGTGTGGTGGGCACCTGTAATCCCAGATACTCGGGAGGCTGAGGCATAAGAATCACTTGAACCCAGGAGGCAGAGGTTGCAGTGAGCCAAGATGGCACCATTGCATGCCAGTCTGGGCAACAATATTGAAACTGTCCCCCAGAAAATTAAATTAAAAATAAATTTAAAAATAAAAATTTTAAGTAAAAGTTTAGGGGAAATGAGTTTTCAACTTGAGCTAAACAGAATAAACTTAGATAAAGGAGGTGAAATACAGATATCTCTAAAAAATTTCAGAGTCCTAAAGGCAATGTAGTTCAGAAGAAAATTTTATTGGAAATACTAGACTAGAGACTAATTTTTTATATTTTTACTAGAGACTAGAGAGAGTGTTGAGGAAGAAAAGGAAGTTGAAATGGACTTGATAAAATAACCTGAAACTGATCACCTTGCAAATCTGAATTTATCTGACTAGCTTTCTATTATTCATTCAATAGAGCGAATTCTAGTGCAGAATCTGATTATAAGCTCAGGTCTGTAAAAGCTGTAGAAAACAAAGCAGTTCAGATTGTCTTGAATCTAGAGTTTGCTTTCCAAGACCTCCTTCTAAACCTGTTAACTCTTAAATCCTCTTGCCTTTCCCTAGTGGTTATGCAAAATACCTAGTACAGTTACTGGCACATGTTACCAGCAAACCAGCCCCTGTGCCCTTCATATTCTTGCCAACACTAAGAACAAACTATTTAGTCTGTCTCACTGTTGTTTTTGTTTGGTGAATACATTTCAAAAAGGTTATAATTTATAAAGTTTGTACATATTCTTTTTTTTTTTTTTTTTTTTTAAGGTATGATGAGTGGGTGAAGGCTGACAGGATAATCTGGCCTTTGGACAAAGGTGGACCAAAGAAAAAACAGAAGAAAAAAGCGAAAGTATGTTTGTAGATTTATGTCCCTTATAATATGTATAGGAATTATTCAAATTGTATTGTGTGTTTTTTAAGACTTCTTAGTTTTAGGTTTATACCAAGATTGAGAACAAGGTATATAGACCTTCCATATACATGCATAGTCTCTGCCCCATACATGCATAGTCTTCCCAAATTGTCAACATCCCCCACCAGAGTGGGGTATTTGTTACAACTGATGTGCCTACATTGACACATTATTGTCACCCAGAGTACATCGTTTACATTAGGGTTCACTGTTGGTGGTGTGTATTCTATGGATTTTGACAAATATATAATGACATGGATCCACCACTATAGTATCGTATAGAGTAACTTTACTGCCCTAAAAGTCCTTTATGTTCTGTTTATTCTTACCCCCACCCCAACCCCTGACAACTACTGACATTTTACTCTCTCCATCGTTTTTTCCATTTCGAGAATATCATATAATTGGAATCATACACCATGTAGCCTTTTTAGATTGGCTTCTTTTGCTTAGTAATATGCATATACGATATTGTGTTTGTCTAATAAATCTTCTTATTGTAATAATCATCTTGGCCGGGTGTGGTGGCTCACGCCTGTAATCCCAGCACTTTGGGAGGCTGAGGCGGGCAGATCACGAGGTCAGGAGATCAAGACCATCCTGGCTAACACAGTGAAACTCCGTCTCTACTAAAAATACAAAAAATTAGCCAGGCGTGGTGGTAGGCACCTGTAGTCCCAGCTACTCAGAAGGCTGAGGCAGGAGAATGGTGTGAACCTGGGAGGCGGAGCTTGCAGTGAGCCGATATCGCGCCACTGCACTCCAGCCTGGGCAACAGAGCAAGACTCTGTCTCAAAAAAAAAAAAAAAAAATCTTGATTCATGAAAGTTAATTGTGATTTTTTCTTCATAACCCAGGAGCTTAAAAGTAACACATTACCACATTGTTTCGGCAAAGGTGAAAACCAGCAACCCTTAGGACATGACTTTCAAACTCATATTCCCGTAGAGGCTTTATAGGAGAAGGATAAAGTAGGACTAACCGTGACAAATGAGAGGACACATTCCTCATTTAGACAGAATGGAACTAACCACTCTGCTGTGGGAATGCAGACCCAGGGTTGCCAGATTTTAGGATTTTTCAAGACCACTATATTTCTTAAAATGTGAAATTTGACTTTTAAATGCTAGAAGCCAATACTAAAATTTTAAAACACATATATACTGGCCAGTTGTACCCTCACCCACACCCTCAGTTGTCAAGCTTTGCTGTAGAGATTTGCCCATGGTTTTGTCTACTGGATGATAGGTATCTTTCCTTTCTGCAGGGGATAGTAGGGAACAGTGGGGAGTGCTGAATGGTTGTATAGCCTTCTAATGCTGACCATCACAATATAATTCCAGTATTACAAATTGTACAATATTGTATTTATGTAAATACAAAATACGTTAGAAATTCAGAAGTGGAGGATTATATACCAATTTCAGTGACACTAATGTTAATAAGTGCCGATAACCTCTCAGACCAGCCAGAAAACTCTTGATCCTTCTATAAGCACAGACTAGGAAGTGACATATAAAATATCAAACCTTTTTTGAGATGTAGTTTTCTTTGGATAAGTAGAATGTTCATTTTTCATAAAGCATTGGCCCTTCTCATACATTTTGTTGTTGTTGCCCAGAATAAAGAAGATAGTGAAAAGGACGAAAAGAGAGATGAGGAGAGGCAGAAGTCAAAACGGGGACGACCTCCTTTAAAATCAACCCTTTCATCAAACATGCCGTATGGCTTATCTAAGACAGCAAACAGTGAAGGAAAATCAGGTACCAGAAGTGCTCGCAGCAATATACCAGACAGCTCACCTCTGTCAAATGGAATGGAAGGTGCTCGATTTTGAGGATGGCTGACTTTAAAAAAAAAATAACATAAATAATAAAACTTCCATTGTGTGAAATATTCACAGTACAGGTTGAGTATCCCTTGCCCAAAATGCTTGGGACTAGAAGTGTTTTGGATTTTTGGATTTTTTTTTTTTATTATTTTTGAATATTGCATATACATAATGAGCTATCCTGGGGATAGGACCCAAGTCTAAACATGAAAATTAGTGCTTCATACACACCTTATACACATAGCCTGAAAGTAATTTTATACCATATTTTTAATAGTTTTGTTCATGAAATAAAGATTGTGTACTTTGAACCATCAGAAATCAAAGGTATAACTGTCTCAGCCACTCATGTGAACAGTCTGTGATTGTTTGGCATCACTGTTATTCTTGACTCTGAATTTATATGCCACCTACTGATAAGTAATTTTCTTACACATAATTACATAACAGTAAAATATATGACTTACAATTAATACAGTGGAAAAATAGTGTGTGTGAGGAAACTAAGCAGCGAGGTAGCATCATCAGAATATCTGTATTGGCTGCTAAACAACAATGACAACAAACAGCAGGCTTTCAATCTCCACCTACGATGCTGTGTTTTCATTAAAAGGTTACCTGTACACTAGCCTGGGGCTGCCGAAGACAGTTGTGCACCTGTGTTTGGATGCAATCTGTCCCATGAGGTCAGGTGTGGGATTTTCTACTTGGGGCATCATGTTGGTGCCCAAAAAGTTTGGAATTTGGAGCATTTTGGATTTCAGGTTTTTGGACTAGGGGTGTTCAACCTGTAAATCACCTAGGTTTTTAATCTTATATGATTGAAACTATAAAATTTGATTTGAAGAAAATATTTTGCTGTATCATTTTTATTTGAAATTTAGTGATGTTTTCATTTAGGAATACTTTTTCTCATAAATATCTTAAAAATAATATATTTTAATAGAAGGTGAATTGACAATCCATGCATCCTAATGTGTGCTACAGTTTCCCTCAAAGCCTGTACCAGTGTCTCCTATAAATTCAGTGCTGTTCACCTGGGATCTTTCAGCAAAGCTGAAACCATGTGGTTCTAAGAGAACACAGACTATTGTGGTACAGGCATGTTTTATAATGAGTATAGGTGAACATATTTTATTCTGCTTGTACTCATTTTCCCCACTTTTCTACCTCTGTATACTTTTAAATGTAATTAAGAAATTATAGGCTGAGCGCAGTGGTTCATGCCTGTAATCCAGCACCTTGGGAGGCTGAGGCAGAAGGATCACTTGAGCCCAGGAGTTCCAGACCAGCCAGGACAATATAGTGAGACTCCATCTTTACGAAAAAAATTTAAAAATTTAGCCCGGCGTGGTGGTGTGCACCTGTGGTCCCAGCTACTCAGAAGGCTGAGGTGGGAGGATTGCTTGACTCTGGGAGGTCAAGGCTACAGCAAGTGTAATCATAGCATTGCACTCCACCCTGGGTAGCAGAGCGAGACCCTGCCTCACTCTGTCACCCAGGCTGGAGTGTAGTGGCGCAATCTCAGCTCCCTGCAACCTCCACCTCCTGGGTTCAAGCAGTTTTCCCGCCTCAGCCTCCCAAGTAGCTGGGACCACAGGTGTGCACCACCATACCTGGCTGATTTTTGTATTTTTAGTAGCAACAGGGTTTTACTATGTTAACCAGGCTGGTCTCGCACTCTTGACTTCAAGTGATCTACCCGCCTCAGCCTCCTAAAGTGCTGGAATTACAGGCATGAGCCACTGTGCCCAGACCCGAAAAAAGAAATTTTAAATGGTTGTCTTACATAAAAATTTCTCTTCTTTCAAGAAAAAAGCTATACTGAACTACATGTTTGCTATTAGTACCTGTGGTGCTTGTGTGCAAATTATAAAAGGACATCCTTCCTCTTTACTGCCATCTGCTGACAAACGAAAGATGTCCACAAAGTGAAAGGTACCTAGACGGCATAACTGTGTTTAGTGTCCAGTCTACAAAACTACATACCAGCCTTATTAAACTACCACTGAAAGGGATTTTTTAAAACATGAAAATGAATTCTACATTCTGTTTATGATAAAACCACAAAATAAAATTGTATACACCTTTTCACTTAAAAATTCATTTTTGCAGTTTTGAACTTCTTGAGGATATGAGCACCATGTGGACAAGATTTTTATATTTTTTAGATCCTATACAGTCTTAGAACCCTACTTTATTATTTTACAAGTTCCCTTACTTACAGGGAATAATTTTTGTTTCCTGTACTTTCTTGTTTGTTAAGAATATTTAAAGTTTTGAGTCCAGTTGCCCATTTTAAAAACTTTTCTTGCTGGGCGCCATGGCTCATGCCTGTAATCCCAGCACTTTGGGAGGCTGACACAGGCGGATCACTTGAGGTCAGGAGTTTGAGACCAGCCTGGCCAACATGACAAAACCCCGTCTCTACTAAAAATACAAAAATTAGCCGGGCGTGGTGGCCCGCGCCTATCCCAGCTCCTCAGGAGGCTGAGGCAGGAGAATGGCTTGAACCTGGGAGGCAGAGCTTGCAGTGAGCCAAGATCACGCCACTGCACTCCAGCCTGGGCGACCGAGTGAGACTGTGTCTTAAAAAGAAAAAAGAAAGAAAAGGAAAGGAAAGGAAAGAAAAAAAACTTTTCTTTCCACAATTATTTTAAGTAGAATGTCATATTCCTTTCTTAGGATACAAAATGCCCATCACATGTCCCTCCTAGATACTATCTCAAACCACTTAACAAATTAACTTCATGTCTAGGATGTCTAGGTACTGATCCTTTGATGTTTTTTTAAGGACTCTTGTACCTAAATATGATACTGGGGAATATTGCAAAATAGCTTTTCATGTAGATTTGAGTTAGTAATACGCAATATAATATATTTTTACTTGGCGCTTAATGTAGTTTCCCCTCCCCCTCAAATTCTTGGCACAAATGTTATGATTTGTTTTATATCAGAACTTTCTACAGGGAGGTATTCAGAGGTACATGATTAATATTTTTATTGTTATTTTTGGTAAGATTTTTATTATAAAATTACATTGGTAATATAAAAACCTGCATAATATAATAATATTTCCTCTTACAGACTCTTGTTCATCTGATAGTGAAACAGAAGATGCTTTAGAAAAGAATCTAATAAATGAAGAACTTTCTCTTAAAGATGAACTAGAAAAAAATGAAAATTTGAATGATGATAAGCTAGATGAAGAAAATCCAAAGATTTCTGCACACGTATTAAAAGAAAATGATAGGACTCAGCTGCAGCCTTTAGAAACCCTGAAGTTAGAAGTTGGAGAGAATGAACAAATAGTACAGATTTTTGGAAACAAAATGGAACAAGCAGAAGAAGTTAAGAAAGAAGCCGAAAAATCTCCAAAAGGAAAGGGAAGAAGAAGCAAGACAAAAGATCTTTCTTTAGAAATTATAAAGATTTCATCATTTGGCCAGAATGAAGCAGGAAGTGAACCTCATATAGAGGCTCGTAGTCTTGAATTGTCTTCATTAGACAATAAAAACTTCTCTTCTGCTACAGAAGATGAAATTGACCAATGTGTGAAAGAAAAGAAGTTGAAACGGAAAATACTAGGACAATCATCACCAGAGAAAAAAATAAGAATTGAGAATGGAATGGAAATGACAACTACTGTATCTCAAGAAAGGACCAGTGATTGTATTGGATCTGAGGGAATGAAAAAGTTAAATTTTGAACAGCACTTTGAAAGAGAAAATGAAGGAATGCCATCATTGATAGCAGAGTCAAACCAATGCATCCAACAACTGACTAATGAAAGATTTGATAGTCCAGCTGAAGAAACTGTAAATATTCCACTAAAAGAAGATGAGGATGCAATGCCTCTGATTGGGCCTGAAACCTTGGTTTGCCATGAAGTAGATTTGGATGATTTGGATGAAAAGGATAAGACCAGCATTGAGGATGTAGCAGTTGAAAGCTCTGAGTCTAATTCTCTTGTTTCTATTCCACCTGCCCTACCTCCTGTAGTCCAACATAACTTTTCAGTAGCTTCACCACTTACTCTTAGTCAAGATGAGTCTCGAAGCGTAAAAAGTGAGAGTGATATAACGATTGAAGTTGATAGTATTGCTGAAGAATCTCAAGAAGGTCTCTGTGAGAGGGAATCGGCAAATGGATTTGAAACTAATGTTGCCTCTGGTACCTGTAGTATAATTGTACAAGAGAGAGAGAGCAGAGAGAAGGGTAAGGACTTTCTAGGGAAAAGGTAGTGTTTATATGAAAACCAAAAATTAAAACTGTTGAGTTTTAGGTACTGTTGATCTGTAAAGTAGTTTCTTTTTCTTTTCTCTCTTCTTAAAAAAAGAAATGTCAGTGTAGTCTGTTGAATAAATATACTTCCTCTTGGGTTTTTTTTTTTTTTTTCACGTTCCCTTTTTCACCTTATTTCAGGTCAGAAAAGACCAAGTGATGGCAATAGTGGATTAATGGCAAAAAAGCAAAAGCGTACCCCAAAGCGAACAAATGCTGCAGCCAAAAATGAAAAGAATGGAACAGGTTGGTGTTATTCAATGCTAGCTTTAGTCTTATAGTGTTAGTATTTTTAGCAGTTTGTTGGCTTGTTTTAAACATAAATGGAGCAATACTATATTGTTTTATAACTTTGCATTTTCATTTAACAGTATTATACTAGATATTTTGCCATTTTTATTCTTATGAACTCTAGCTCATTCTTTTTAACAACTTTAGGAAAGTATTAAAAAGTTTATCATTTTTAACCATTTCTCTGTTGGTGAGCATTTAGGTTTTGTTTTTTTATACTGTTATAAACTTTGTGCATTTGTGCACATATTTCTGTAGGTAGGATACCAAGAAATGTAATTGTTAGGTCTGTTGCATTTTGATATTTAAGAATTTTATCATTTATAATCTGAGTTAACCTTTTTCATTATTTATAGGACAAAGCAGTGATAGTGAAGATCTTCCTGTCCTAGACAATTCAAGTAAATGTACCCCAGTAAAGCATCTTAATGTATCTAAGCCACAGAAACTTGCACGATCTCCTGCAAGAATATCCCCACACATCAAAGATGGAGAGAAAGATAAACACAGAGAAAAACATCCAAATTCATCCCCTAGGACATATAAATGGAGCTTTCAACTCAGTAAGAAGCTTATTGAAAACTTGATAAATGAATACCGTAAAGTGGAATATATCTTAAAATATCAACTTGGATTAATGTTAATAAGGAATAATGATTAACTATTTAGATATTCCAAATATTGCCTTAGCAATAATCACTACATGTTGTCTTAAGTATAAATCTGTGTCTTTTCATAAAATTAACTTGATAAATATTGACTTACAGGAAGGTCTCCATTAAGAAGACATGTATGATTTATATAAATCAGTGAAACTGAAGTGCCCTTTGTAGCACTAACTACTGTATAACTAGTAGTAGTGAAGAAAATGCCAATATAGGGAAACTATTCTGATAACTATAATTATAGATAGGTCAGGGTTGGTTTGTGTTGATGTTTTCTTATGTTTTTCTGATCATTTAAGTAATAAATGTTTAGTATAGAACATTTGGGATCTAAAAATAATTCTTAATCATGAATTTAATTCACATCTTCCCTGTTTACAATCTTATTTAGCTTACTGTACTAGGTTTTAATAAACTAAAGCTTTTGTTGATTTATGAGTTAGATTCTGTTTGATAGAACTGCCATCATTTTTCTCAAAGAATTATTTTAAAATGCAAATTAACTTTTTCCCCCCCTTTTAGATGAATTAGATAATATGAACAGTACGGAGAGAATCTCATTTCTCCAAGAAAAACTACAGGAAATCAGAAAATACTATATGTCTTTGAAGTCTGAAGTTGCAACCATAGACAGGAGGAGAAAAAGATTAAAAAAGAAAGACAGGGAAGGTAATTTTATTATAATTTTTCTCCTCTTATATTTCAAAACTATATCCTATCATTTTAGAAGATTTAAATTTGATACTCATTGAATATAGCACACATTCATTAATTGCTGTTTTTAAATTCCTAGTGTTTTCTTTTGTTGAAAGGAGTAGGTCAGCAACTGAGTTAATCAGAATGACACCCTTAAAAGGGAGTATGAACTGTCTTTCAAAATGTGTGGTTGTACTAAATGTGATGGATTCTCAGGTAGAGCATACTCCTTCTGAAATTCACTCTTTGCTCAAACATTTATTGGCACCTATTAATAGGCACTGTATTTATTATGGGGTTCACCAAAATGAATGAATCATAAGGCTTATTCTCAAGGAAATTATCTTGTTGGGATTAGAAATCATTCCCTAAACAACTAAAAGATAAGATAGTGCCACCCAGCAACTTTAATGAGCATGTGCTGTGCGCCAGGCACTGCCAGGTGGTGGAAGTGCAGAAATGAGTTAGACACAGATTTTCATCTCAGAGATCTTAACATCTAGTGGAACAATGTGTGCCCTAAGAATGATATTAGCAAGTATAGGAGTTAGTGGAAGGAGAGGTTACTTTGGAGCAATCACAGAGAGGGAGTAGTGTCTGAGCTAGCCCTTCGGGGGTTATAGGATTAACTTCTAGTTAAACATGAACATATCCATATACAATCCATCCCCAAGCCCTGTTAAAATAACAGTAAAGGAAATTAAGAGCCCTAAACTCAAAAGGACGAGAGAATGACCACAGCAGACAAGACAATGTCAACAGTATATCTTTTGGAAGCTGCATAACTGATGGACTACTGTAACTCTCCTAGCAGATGAGATACTGCTGAAACTAAGCTTGCTTGTCCTCATAGTGAGACAAAACAACAAGAAGGAAGACAATTCATACCATGTAACCCCAGAAAAGCCCTCAGAAGGGATATGGGACAATGCTGAGAAATGGGATTGGTTGAAAATGAAAGGAGAAATTGGATCTCCTCTTCCCATCAGTGAAGCAAGTCTACCTCACCCCCAACTCAAGCAGAAAATAGATTAACTTAACAGAGAATGAGGAAATCAGTAGGCTTGTAGACTTGGGGGCACCAGCCACAGCTGAGGGTAACGATTAAGTGCTAAGCCAAAATAGTGGATGGAGTGAAAGTTTGCATACTGAATAGTTAGATTGCTGTGCCTCTTCGTTAGAAGAGGCCTAGTCCTCTTGGCTTCCTGAAAGCTGGCAGCCAAGCTTATGCTTATTCCTGGGAGGAGACTGGAAGATTCTTCTAAAGAAAATGACCAGCCCAAGAAAAATTACCTACTATTTGGATATTCCTGAAACAAAAATCAAGATCCTTGCCAATCACTACATGTGTACTGTCCATATTTAAAAGCCCTGATGCTCATACACAGCTTTCAGTCAGCTTTTTAATGTTAAATATGGAAGCCACATGACCAGACATTTGAGGAAAACCCCTACATAAAGGCAGAAGCCAAAGTTAAAAAAAAGGAACTGGAAAAAAACAGATAATATACCATATTTAAAAAAAACACACACACAACTATTCTTAATAGTTAATCCAAGTTGAGTATCCTTTATTTGAAATGCTTGGGTCTAGAAGTGTTTGGGTTTTTTATTTTTTCAGATTTTGGAATATTTGTACATAATGAAATATCTTGGTAATGGGACCCAGGTCTAAACACAAAATTCATTTATGTTTCATAGACACTTGATACACATAGCCTGAAGGTAATTTTATATAATACTTTAAATAATTTTGTGCATGAAACAAAGTTTGTGGTAAGTGCTTATGTGTGGAATTTTCCACTGGTGGCATCACATTGATGCTCAAAAGTTTCAGATTTTGGATTTTGGGATTAGGGATGTTCGATTTGTATCCAGAGGTAAAGGGAAAGATACTGCTACCTTGAAACAAAAGCATAGTAACTATTTTAAAAATTGAGAGAACAAGAAGGATATCTTTAAAATATGATAGCAGGAATTTAGAAAAATTAATAAGGCAGTAAAGCCGAAGAAATTCCACTAGAGGGTCAAAAAGACAATAGGAGAGAAGAAATAATAGAAATATGGAAATTGGTGAGGAGCTCCAACTTCTGAATCATAGGATTTCTAGAAGGAGAGTTGAATAAACAAGAGGAAGTTGTCATCAGAGAAATAGTTTTAAAATTCTAGAACTGAAGGATGTGAGTTAGAAAACTGAAAGGACTCACTGTGCCCTCTATAAATAATGGGGGTGAAAATCACCAAAGCATATGAAATTTCAGAATCCTGTGGATAAAGAGTAGATTCTAGGCCTGGCATGGTGGCTCATGCCTGTAATCCCAGCATTTTGGGAGGCAGAGGCAGGTAGATCACTGGAGGCCGGGAGTTTAAGACGAACCTGGCCAACATGACAAAACCCCATCTCTACTAAAACTACCAAAGTCAGCCGGGCGTGGTGGCAGATGCCTGTAATCCCAGCCACTCAGGAGGCTGAGGTTTGAGAATCACTTGAACCCGGAAGCAGAGGCTGCTGTGAGCGCCGAGATCGCGCCAGTGCACTCCAGCCTGGGTGACAGAGTGAGACTCTGCCTCAAAAAAAACCAAAAAGTAGATTCAAAAAATTTACCATATAAAGATACATATATAAAAAGAAATGGATCTCAGAACAGCATCAAGAGTCTTAAGTCTGATTTCTCAGTGGTAGTACTAGACACTAGAAGCCAAGCTAAGAAGACATGGGATCTGGCAAACAAGGAATCCTACGTAGGAAAATAGAGAAGGAATATCTGAAGGTGATGGTGAATGGAAGCTGTAGGATGACCACTGCATAGCAGACCTAGAAAGCAACTATTCCAGGAGTAGGATGGAACAGGAGGGGAAAGCTCCAGAAGGGATATCTCTTAAAAAACAAATAAAAGGTAAATTACCTGATAGAGTTCATCATGTTGAGAGAAGTTTTCTGCCTCTAGTAGAGATTTAGAGGATGACTTTGTGGTAGAGTGACCTGTCATGTGTGGTCTTGACCATTGTGCTCCAAGTCCAGCAGTTTTTAATTCCTACAAATAGGAACAGGGTGGAGCAAATGGAAAGAGATCAGACTCTCATGTTCATCCTTTTCTTTTAAAAGCTGTAAATACCAAGATGTATTTACAGAACTTTTGAATATCAAAAGAAGAAAAGAACAAATTAGCAAATTAAAATTTCTTCAGAGAACCCACCACTGCTCTGGGGTCAGTTTCCTAAAGGTGACATACATTTCAGACAATTAGAATTTTTTTTTTTTTTTTTTTGAGACAGAGTTTCACTCTTGTCGCCCAGGCTGGAGTGCAATGGCACGATCTTGGCTCACTGCAACCTCCACCTCCTGGGTTCAAGCCATTCTCCTGCCTCAGCCTCCTGAGTAGCTGGGATTACAGGTGCCTGCTACCATGCCTGGCTAATTTTTGTATTTTTAGTAGAGATGGGGTTTCACCATGTTGACCAGGCTGGTCTCCAACTCCTGACCCCTAGTAATCCACCCACCTCGACCTCCCAAAGTGTTGGGATTACAGGCGTGAGCCACAGCGCCCGGCCAAAAATATTTTTTTATTACCATCTTTTTTTGGGGGGCAGGGGGACAGTCTGTCACCCAGACTGGAGTGCAGTGGCATGATCACTGCTTACTGCAGCATCAGACTCCTGGGCTCAAGCGACCCTACCACCTCAGCCTCCCAAGTTACTGGTATCACAGGTGCCTGGACCACTGTTGCCTGCCACCACACCCAGCTAACTTTTTAGTTTTTTTTGTAGAGACACATTCTCACTATGTGGTTCAGGCTGGTCTCGAACCCCTGTTCTAAAGCAGTCCTCTTGCTTTGGCCTCCTAAAGTACTGAGATTATAGGCATGAGCCAACATGCCCAGCTTATTATAGTCTTTTCCCCATTTTTATTTGCTTAGGTTTTCATAATGAGTTATTAAACTGAGATTTGAGTGATTTCTGGCATATATATAAGAATTTGTTGCCTGGGCATGGGGCTCACGCTTATAATTCCAGCACTTAGAAGGCTGGAGCAGGAGGATGGCTTGAGCCCAGGAATTGGAGACCAGCCTGGGCAACATAGCAAAATCCCGTCTCTACAAAAAATTAAAAATTTAGCTGTTGCAGTGGCGTGCACCCATAGTCTCAGCTACTTGGAAGGCTGATGCGGGAGTGTCGCTTGAGCCCCAGAAGTTGTAATGACACTTAAATAAACAAAAATTAAAACTTCAAATAAAATAGGAACAATCAGGGAAAGATTGGCAGAAGACAAGAGTTTTGCAAGGAAAGAGAAGATAAAAGCAAAGAACTTAAAAAGTGGCAAAACATCTAATGCTCAAAGTACTGATCCCTAATCTGTGTTATGTCCTCCTGGAGAAAATTACATTAAAACCATTTGAGGACTTTTTGCTTATCACACATTACTTCCGTCCTGATCTCCATGATTCTGATACCTGTCAGAGGAAATCCTCTGAGTTAAGTTAATTCTTTTATGGTCCTATGACCCATAGATAAAGCAGAAATTCCCTATGGTTCTGTGTTTATCTCAGGTTGACCTTGTTTCTGATTGAGCTAAGTTCCTTCAGGGGATCCCCCAACTAGAGGTTTAAGAGTTTTTGTCTCTTTAATCCTTATATTTTATGATGTCTTTTAAAGTGTTGAGTAGTACTTAACTGACCAAAGACTAACTCTACTTAATTGAGCCAAACAAAATTTTTGCTGACAATTTGTTACTCCTTCATGTGACATATAAGAGGCCTGTGATTAAGGTGAATAATGTTAAGAAGAATTTTATTTCTAATTTGCTGTTAGCTAGGTATCTTTGTGTAACAGTTTTTGGATCTAACATAGTTGTTTTGATTCCACAGTGTCTCATGCGGGAGCCTCCATGTCATCTGCTTCATCAGACACTGGAATGAGTCCCTCATCATCATCTCCCCCACAAAATGTACTTGCTGTAGAATGCAGGTGATAAACATTTTCTCTACCTTCCCAGCAGTTTGCTGCCATGGACATAAATCCCCAGACCCTGAATTACAACCACAGAAAGCACTCAACTGGTTTGACATTGCTAAGTATATCCTGTATACTTTTCCAGGCCGGATTGTATCTATTCCCCTCTCTCTTCTTTTTTCTTGTTGCAAAAAATAAGCTGATTAATAAGTGAAGGTTAAGCAGCCTGCCATATTTGTCATAATTTTTCCTCTTTACTTTTTTTTTCATTTGTTGTGATATAGAACAAAGGGCACTTAGCAAATTTGAATTTGTATAATAAAGCTTTCAGGTGTTATAGAAATCATAGACAAGCAAGTGCACATGATAAACATCAAAATATTACCCAGCTGAATAGTTACTGCTGCACTTTCACTAAGATGTATTTGAACACTTGGTGAGTAGGGGGTTTATGTTGTGTTTTTTTCATTATTGTTGTTTTTTTTATTTTTGTGGAAGCACTTGCTATTTAGAACTGCCAAAGTATATGTTCAGCAGTGTGCCCAGGATTAAAGGTGTAAATGGGACAAAATAAATTGTGAAAGGAAGTGTAGTTGACTGAAAACTACAGTTGTAATAAGTCTTCCACTTTTTATAGGATTTTTGAGCACACAATTATGCAAATATTTTAATGTTTATTAATGTTTACAGTGGAATTGTGAATAAGTTTTCAGTGGACTATCTTATCCCTTGACAAAAATATTTTGTCTTTTTTCTATGTAATTTCAGAGTTTTTATTTTGTTACAAAAAGACAAAAATGAAATATATAACAACAATGAAGTTATTTAACAAGATTTCTAAAGCTGAAAATTTTGTGTAAAATAAGGTATTATCTTGCAACTTGTTAAATATATTTATTCAGACATTGGATGTTGTATTTTTATGTATTTTTTAAAATATTAATAAAATTGAAAAAAAGAAAATTCTAGGTTAATTCACTCTTTGGATGACAATAGCTCTCAGCTGTCCTTTTTACAGGAGGTTGCATCCTGCAGCCTTGCCTGTGTTAAAGGGAGTCTGTCTCAGTCTGTCAAACAGTATAGAACTATAAATGGGCATCTGGATCATTAAAGTATGTCCTTGTTTAGAAACTTTGGCAGTCCTAGTATTTAAACTGTTTTGAGGATCAAATTTTTGGTTGCCCTTAAGATACTTTGTCACAGTTTTTATGTTTGCTATACTGCCGAATGAATTTATATCTCCCAAAGTTGAGATGCAACAACTAAGTAAAGCAACTATGTATGCTTTGTCTGTGAATTGTTCCACAGACTGATACGTTTTGTAAATAATTCTTCCAAAATCATGTATTTAAAGCAGTTTTGCATATACATTATGTAAAAAGGTGATTTTTTAAAAGCAATTTTTAAATTCATGTTTGTACATTGAAAGGGGTTTTTTTTTAAAACCTCCTTTTCTGTGTTTAATATGCTGTAGAATAATAACCTAGATGCTCTAGACTGTATATCAGGATCTGATTTACAAGAAGAAGTCAGAGCTAAACACTAGTGATGGCATAGCATTACTGAAATCATTGTTTCTTAATTTCATTTTACCACATTGTGAACTTGTGATTCAGATTCCATTTTCTCAGAGAATTAAAAACAAAAAAAGTACTCTTGTAAAATGCACTTTTCTGTCTTTTCTTTGCAAAGCAGAAGTATTTCAATGTAAAATAAAAATGGAGCTCAGTGGGCAGTATTAATAAAGGCCATGTTTTAAACATAGGCTTTATACTTTTAGTTTTATTTTAAGTGATTGCTTTTTTCCTAAGTGCTAATAACTTACAGTTGGAAAATCAGATGTCACAAAACCAAGCATTTTAGTATATTCTTCAGCCTTTACAATAAAATATTTCTACTAATTATAAAAATGAAAAAAAAAAAGTGTCATTTAAATCCAGCTGGACCTAGGAGGCAACCTTAGATTTATACATTAAATATTTTAATGATTTCCTTCTGTAGCAATTCAATAAATGTGAGATAAATAAGTTATCAGCTTGAGTACTGTCCCTTCTAATTGATACAAATTTGGTCATGAAGTATTGGGATGTTGCTACAGAGAACAAAACTGTGTATTCATTGAATAGATACACACTGTTAAAATCCTTTTATCTGGAAGCTGGAAAGGATTATGAAATTAAGTGAATATTGACTAAGTATGACATTTCAAATATTGAGCATATTTTGAGTTTAGGTAAACTTTGAATAGATACCTCTTACATGTGACTAAGAAGGTAAAAAATATAGGCCGGGCGCGGTGGCTCACACCTGTAATCCCAGCACCTTGGGAGGCCGAGGCAGGTGGATCACAAGGTCAAGAGATCGAGACCATCCTGATCAACATGGTTAAACCCCGACTCTGCTAAAAATACAAAAATTAGCTGGGCGTGGTGGCATGCGCTTGTAATCCCAGCTACCCAGGAGGCTGAGGCAGAAGAATCACTTGAATCCGGGAGATGAAGGTTGCAGTGAGCCCAGATCGTGCCACTGCACTCCAACCTGATGACAAAGCAAGACTTTGTCTAAAAAAAAAAAAGTAAAATTATAAAGACACTCTAATATAATGGAAGTTGCCATCTATAAAATTGTTATTTAAAAGATGATGGAGCTTTCTGTTTTAATATTGCATTGCATGCTTTTATTTATTTCAATTTTTGAAACAGGGTCTTGCTCTGTCACCTAGGTTGGAGTGCAGTGGTGTGAACACGGCTCACTTCAGCCTTGACCTCCTGGGCTGAAGCGATCCTCCCACCTCAGCCTCCTGAGTAGCTGGGACTGCAGGCATGCACCATGACACCTGGCTAATTTTTAAATGTTTTGTAGAGACAGGGTCTTGCTATGTTGCCCAGGCTGGTGTTGAACTCCTGGGCTTAAGCGATCCTTCTGCCTCGGCCTCCCAAAGTGCAAGGATTATAGGCGTGAGTCATTGTGCCCAGCTGGCCATTGTGTGCTTTTATTGTTTGTTATTTTGTGTTAAATTTCTAGTTTTCTTCTCTTTCAGTAAGAAAGATGGTTGCACTTAGCATATTAAAAGACTACTACATACTATGCCTTCTATGAAATTGCTTTAAGTTATGAAAATCTATGTGGATTGCCCAGTTAATTTGCTTATATACCTTTCTTTTCTTATAAGCCCTGTAATTTTTTTTTTTTTTTTGAGACAGAGTCTTGCTCTGTTGCCCAGGCTGGAGTGCAGTGGTGCGATTTCCACTCACTGCAAGCTCCGCCTCCCGGGTTCATGCCATTTTCCTGCCTCAGCCTCCCAAGTAGCTGGGACTACAGGCACCTACCACCACGCCTGGCTAATTTTTTGTACTTTTAGTAGAGATGGGGTTTCACCGTGTTAGCCAGGATGTTCTCAATCTCCTGACCTCGTGATCCGCCCGCCTCAGCCTCCCAAAGTGAGCCACCGCACCCGGCCTTAAGCCCTGTAATTTAACATAGCTATCAAGATTGTGAAAGCATTCAAAGCTATATTCAACCGTATATAAAACCTATTAACAGAATTCATTCATTGATGATTTATTATCTTCTATGTGCCAGGCATAAGCTTAAGGCCCAGGAGCCACAACGGTGAACAAGACAGAATAAAGTCCTTCTCTTCATGGAATGTATAATCGTGGTATAATAATATGATAGATGTAAACAGTTAACTCATGTAATTATTATTTTTTTTATTACAGTCTCTGCTTATCCAAACTCATGTAATTGTAAGTGCAGGTATAATAAGCATATGAAGTTATGGTGTGCCGTGAGATAATGATACAGAGCCCACTAGTTTGAAGGCAGGGGTGGTATGGGAAGGCTTTGCAGAGAAAGCAACAGTATTACTGAACTCCAGTGAAGATTATGAATTGGCTGGGGAAGTAGAAGGAGAGCTATGGAGAGTATAGTGTTCCAAGGACATGGGGGAGGAGAGATTGGTAGAAATGGTCCAGGTAATGAGCCAAGGCAAGAGTAGACCTGATACAGGATCCCAGTCAAGTAGGACTGAGAGTGGTAGGGGAACAGGAGCAAAGGGACAGGTGGTCAAGGTTTGAGCAGTTCCCTACCACTCTCAGCCCTGCTTGTCCGGAGCTGTCTCAAGAGCCACTTTTCCATGAAGCTTTTGCTGACTTCTCACTACCACCAGAATAGTGCCCTCTTCAGTCTGTGTTATTTTACGTGACAATTTACCTGATGTTTACTTGTGCATGTGTGTTTCTACCCTACTAGATGATTGAGTTCTTAAAGCCAGACGTTTGTTTTTTAGTAGAGACAGGGTTTCACCACGTTGGCCAGGCTGGTTTCAAACTCTTGACCTCAAATGATCCACCCGCCTTGGCCACCCAAAGTGCTGGGATTACAGGTGTGAGCCACCACGCCCTGCCTAAAGCCAGACATTTTAAAAGAGGTGTTTAGGGTAATTTTTTTGTTTGAGACAGGGTCTTACGTTTGACTACTGTCACCCAGCCTGGAGTGAAGGGGTGTGATCATGGCTCATTGCAGCCTCTATTTCCCTGGCTCAGGTGATTCTCCCACCTCAGCTGGAACTACATGCGTTCACCACTTTGCCTGGTTAATTTTTTTATATTTTTAGTAGAGACGGGGTTTCGCCATGTTCCCCAGGCTAGTCTTCGAATTCCTGGGCTCAAGCGGTCCACCTGCCTCGGCCTTCCAAAGTGCTGGGATTATAGGCGTGAGCCATCGTGCCAGCCAATGTTCTTTTCACAAAGTAATTTAAAAAAATCATTTCAAAAGTGTTAAAGTAGATTTGTTTAACAGTCTGATCTGAAAATATTCCTAAATTGATGAGCTTTTTTTTCCTTCTCTCCTTGTTCCTCCTTTTCCCATTACTTTCATGTGGTTACACACAGATTTTTATCACATTAAAGGAAGAGTACGGCCGGGCGCGGTGGCTCAAGCCTGTAATCCCAGCACTTTGGGAGGCCGAGACGGGCGGATCACGAGGTCAGGAGATCGAGACCATCCTGGCTAACACGGTGAAACCCCGTCTCTACTAAAAAAATACAAAAAACTAGCCGGGCGAAGTGGCGGGTGTCTGTAGTCCCAGCTACTCGGGAGGCTGAGGCAGGAGAATGGCGTGAACCCGAGAGGAGGAGCTTGCAGTGAGCTGAGATCCGGCCACTGCACTCCAGCCAGGGTGACAGAGCAAGACTCCGTCTCAAAAAAAAAAAAAAAAAGGAAGAGTACAATAAGTGATGACATCCATCATTAGTGAAGGTTGGTTGACTCTTAGAATGGAGTTCGCCCTAATGAGGAATTTGTAACAAATACATGCTTAAGAGTAGAAATTTTTTTAGTTCTTTAAATTTTATTATAAAATCAAATGTTTTCCATGTTGACAAGCACAAAAAACTTCTTTTATTCATATAGCTCCATTATGTATCTCTTCAAACAGAACAAGGGCAGTGCTTATAATTTTGGTATTTGTACTTAACATAATTATGAAGCTATCTTCATTTTGTAATCTGTGTCATGCAGAATTCATGTTGAAAAGTTCTTTTGTAAAAAGCTTAAGGAACTTCCACATAGATACAATAAATGATTACTCTGTACAAGTAATTGGATTTCTTCTCGAGGCTAAATTACATTAAGCAAGACAATCTGATTCAAGAATCCCATCATTTTAGGGTTGCCAGAGTGAGCAAATAAAAATACAGGATACCCAGTTAAATGTGAATTTCAGAAAACAGATACTTTCCTCATATAAAGATGTCCCATGTAAAAATGGTTATTTATTAAAACACACTTAGGCTGTGCATGGTGGCTCATGCCTGTAATCCCAACACTTTGGGAGGCTGAGGTGGGTGGATCACCTAAGGTTAGCAGTTCAAGACCAGCCTGGCCAACACGGCAAAACCTCATCTCTACAAAAAATACAAAAATTAGTGGAATGTGGTGGTGCATGCCTGTATTCCCAGTTACTTGGGAGGCTAAGGCAGGAGAATCACGTGAACCTGGGATGCGGAGATTGCAGTGAGCCAAGATAGTGCCACTGCATTCCAGCCTGGGCAATAGAGCAAGACTCCATCTCCAAAAAACAAAAGGCCGGGCACAGTAGCTCACGCTGGTAATCCCAGCACTTTGGGAGGCCGAGGTGGGCAGATCACAAGGTCAGGAGATTGAGACCATCCTGGCCAACATGGTGAAACTCCATCTCTACTAAAAATACAAAAATTAGTTGGGTATGGTGGCACGTGTCTATAATCCCAGCTACTTGAGAGGCTGAGGCAGGAGAATCGCTTTAACTAGGAGGTTGCAGTGAGCTGAGATCGTGCCACTGCACCCCAGCCTGGCAAGAGAGCAAGACTCCGTCTCAAAAAACAAACACAAAAACCTCAGACTTAACTGGGTATCCTGTATTTTATTTGTAAACCCTATACTAGTTGCCCTTCTGCTGTAACACAAAACATACATTTATTATCCTTAAAGAACTTTTTTGGTCCCAGTTGGAGGGTAACAAATTGCTCAGGTTTTCTCTTGGTTTCCAGGAATGAATGTGCATGGGCAGCCCATCACGGATTTCTTTTTATCCAATAAGTTTTTGGGGAACAGGTGGTGGTTGGTTACATGAATAAGTTCTTTGGTGGTGATTTCTGAGATTCTGGTGCACTCATCACCTGAGCAGTGTACACTGTACCCATTGTATAGTCTTTTTTCCTTCATCCCCCTCCCACCCCTTCCCCCAAGTCCCCAAAGTCCAATGTATCATTCTTACGCCTTTGCATCCTCATAGCTTAGCTCCCCCTTACGAGTGAGAACATACAATGTTTGGTTTTCCATTCCTGAATTACTTCACTTAGAATAAGTCTCCAGGACTGCTGCAGTGGTGTACGCCTGTAATCCCAGCACTTTGGGAGGCCGAGGCAGGTGGATCACCTGAGGTCAGGAGTTCGAGACCAGCCTGGCCAACATGGTGAAACCCTGTCTATACTAAAATAAAAATTAGCCAGGTTTGGCGATGCATACCTATAATCCCAGCTACCTGGGAGGCCCAGGTGAGAGAATCACTTGAACCTGGAAGGCGGAGGTTCCACCAAGCCAAGATCACACCACCACACTCAAACGTGGGCAATAGAGCAAGACTGTGTCTCCAAAAAGGAAAAAAAAAAAAAAAAGAATGGTCTCCAATTCCGTCCAGGTTGCTGCGAATGCCATTATTTCATTCATTTTTATGGCTGAGTAGTATTCCATAGTATGTATGTACTACAGTTTCTTTATCCACTAGTTGACTGATAGACATTTGGGCTGGTTCCATATTTTTTGCAATTGTGCATTGTGCTGCTATAAACATGCGTGTACAAGTATCTTTCATATAATGACTTCTTTTACTCTGAGTAGATACCCAGTACTGGGATTACTGGATCAAATGGTAGTTCTACTTTTAGTTCTTTAAGGAATCTCCACACTGTTTTCCATGGTGGTTGTACTAGTTTACATTCCCATCAGCTGTGTAAAAGTGTTCCCTGTTCACCACATCCTTGCCAACATCTATTAATTTTTTTAATTTTTTGATTATGACCATTCTTGCAGGAGTGAGGTGGTATCATATTGTGTTTTGATTTGCATTTCCCTGAAAATCAATTCTAGGTTACCAACTTTTAGGTGTTTCTTTGAACCTTCCATTCTTCAGCATTCTGTAGAATAAATCCGTAAGAGTGGAATTACTACCAAGTCAAAAAGTATGCAAACTTCTAATGGTATTTTCTGAAACTTTTTGAGTACTGATGTGAGTGTAAATTTAGAATACCTTTGTGGGGGATATTCTGGCAGTATTTACTGAGATTAAGAATGCACATATATCTGATCCAGGAATTCCACCTCCAGGAATTTATCCTATAGGTATTCTCAGCCATGTGTATAATAATATATGTTCAAGGCTATTAGTGGCAGGACTGTTTGTCATAAAAATTAGAATTAACCAAAATGGCATCTCTACAGGATACCTAAATAAATTGTGGCACACTGATAAAACAGATTGCTATGTATCTGAAAAAAGAATGAGAAAGCATACCGTATCTGTAGAAAGGTAACTGATAACACTGGTTGCCTTTGGGAAGGGGAAACTGTAACTGGGGAACAGAGGTGGGAGAATTTTCACTGTAGTCATTTGTGTCCTTTATGTTTTGAACCAAAAGAAGGTATTATCCACTCAAAAATAGATTTGAAACTTCTTAAATGTCACTGAAATGAAAACAATAAAAACACAATTTTAGAATCTAAACCTTTCACTTTACATAAAAAAACTGACACAGCGGTAAAGTGATTTGTCCATGTATAAATAGTTAAGTTATAAATGACTGTATTTATAAATTCCAATAAGAAGAATCCCAGATCCCAAAGGTTCTCTTTGCCCATACCAAGGGTTGAGGATGATGTGGAGGAACTAGAACTGTCATAGCCTGCTGGTGAGAATGCAAAATTGTACAACTACTTTGGAAAATGTTGTGTTGTTTTCCTTTTGATTCAATTCAGGGAAGAGTTAACGCTTTGGAAAATTTTTGACAATTTCTTAAAAAGTTAAACATGTGACCCAGTCATTCCACTTCTGGGTACTTACCCAAGAAATGAAAGCATATGTCTACATATAGCAGCTTTATAAATCACGGCAAAAATTTGAAACAACCCAAATTTCCATCAACAAGTGAATGGATAAGTAAATTGTTGCATAGCCATACAATGGAATACAACTCACCAACAAAAGGAACAAATTGATAACATAAGCAACAAAATAGATGAATCTCAAAATACTTATGTTGAGTGAAAGAAGTCAGACAAAAAGTATACACTCTGATTCCATGTATACAAAAATAGAAAATACAAACTAATGTATAGTAAAAAAATAAATCAGTGGTTCCCTGGAAACTTGGAGTGGGGTATGTGGAGGAGGTGGAATGAAAGGGAAAGATTACAAAGGGGCCTGAGGAAACCTTGGGGGTGATTCATGTGGTTTCACAGGTGAATACATATAGGAAAATTAATAAAAGTATGTACTTCTATAAAGAAATACCTGAAGATAGGGGGCAAAAAAGTATATACTTCTAAATGTGTGCAGTTTGAACATTAAAGGAAAAAAACCTTCCAAAATACAAACAGCATAGGAGACATGCAAACCTAAGGCCACTGTGGTTGGCTGGTACTGAGACTAGAACTCAAGTTTAATCAAGTTGGTGATTTTTTAGCCTGGTGAATACAATGAGAGATTTCCACTTTTCGCCACCTAGGTATGTCAGGGCCCTTTTGCACTTCCTTCATTTCACTAGAAATCTTAAAATCTTCCCTTTGGCCAGGCGCGGTGGCTCAAGCCTGTAATCCCAGCACTTTGGGAGGCCGAGACGGGCGAATCACAAGGTCAGGAGATGGAGACCATCCTGGCTAACACGGTGAAACCCCCTCTCTACTAAAAAATACAAAAAACTAGCCGGGCGAAGTGGCGGGCGCCTGTAGTCCCAGCTACTCAGGAGGCTGAGGCAGGAGAATGGTATAAACCCGGGAGGCGGAGCTTGCAGTGAGCTGAGATCCGGCCACTGGACTCTAGCCTGGGTGACAGAGCGAGATTCCGTCTCAAAAAAAAAAAAAAAAAAAAAAAAAAAGAAAATCGGTCAGGAAGTAGATAGGCCCAGTATATTTCTTTTCAGTGTTAAATATAAATGGAAATCCTACTTTTAACAATTTACCTAAGTCAATTTATGTACCCCTTCTCCTTTAATATCTGAGCACTTCTCACGTAACTTTTTGAAACACCAATGCTATTAAGTTGAAATTTTTACTGTAATGACTGAGGTAGTCATCACTCTTGGGTATGACCTTCATTTGTTATTAAACTCTTTCATATACCTTTAATATCCCATAGTTTTATTACGCTTTCTCTGATCCACTGTGTCTCCAGCCTCCCCATCTGTTTTCTTCTCAAGGTTCCCTCCCTCCCTCATTGCCCGTAGCAAGTTTCATCTCCTTTTAGTCTTCTCTTGGGGCACTTCCTCAAACCTTTCATTTCACTTGGCCTCTGAAGGTTCTACTGAGCTCTATCTTACTAGTAATAAAGACATAAATAAGAGATAAGGAAATTGCTGATTTCAAAACCGATTGGTCTCATGTCTAAAGACTAATTGCTGTTGTCTAAGACAATCCTAGAAAGGACTTTACATGGAGAAATCGGTGGTTCCTTTTTTTTCATTCACTGGCTCCTTCAATGAATACTGATAGAGTGCTTTCTATATACATACACTGCTCTGGCATAGTAGCATTTTAGCACAATGGACTCAATGTAACAGTAACAATAGACTTCAAAAATAAACCATAGTTCTTTGAGGAGATCAATAAAATTGATAAACCTATATCCAGGCTGATCAGGAAATAAAGAAGAGGCCGGGCGCGGTGGCTCAAGCCTGTAATCCCAGCACTTTGGGAGGCCGAGGCGGGTGGATCACGAGGTCAGGAGATCCAGACTATCCTGGCTAACATGGTGAAACCCCGTCTCTACTAAAAATACAAAAAACTAGCCGGGCGTGGTGGCGGGCGCCTGTAGTCTCAGCTACTTGGGAGGCTGAGGCGGGAGAATGGCGTGAACCCGGGAGGCGGAGCTTGCAGTGAGCCGAGATCAGGCCACTGCACTCCAGCCTGGGAGACACAGCGAGACTCCGTCTCAAAAAAAAAAAAAAAAAAAAAAAAAAAAAAAAAAAAAAAAAATTTAAAAAGGAAATAAAGAAGAAGACATAAACTACCAGTATCAGGAATGAGGGTCGTGATCACTACATACTGTATCTATAGCTATTATAAAGATAGGGCGGCCAGGCGTGATGGCTCATGCCTGTAATCCCACCACTTTGGGAGGCTGAGGCAGGCAGATCACCTGAGGTGAGCAGAGTTTGAGACCAGCCTGGCCAACCTGGCAAAACCCCATCTCTACTAAAATTACAAAAATTAGCTGTGCATGGTGGCATGTGCCTGTAGTCCCAGCTACTTGGGAGGCTGAGGCACAAGAATCACTTGAACCCAAGAGGTGGAGGTTGCAATAAGCTGAGATGGCCCCACTGCACTCCAGCCTGGGCAACAGAGTGAGACTCTGTCTAAAAAAAAAAGGGGGAATATCATGTCATGAACATCTTTATGCCAATATATTTGCCAACTTAGCTGAAATAGAAAAATTCCTTGAAAGACACAGATTACCAAAGCTCACTTGAGGAGTTGATAACCTGAATGGCCCTATATCTATAAAGAAATGGAATTGATGTTAATAAAAACTTCCCACAAAATAACTCCAGATCCAGCTGGCTTCAGTAGTGAAGTCTACCAAACACTTAATGAAGGCATAATGTGATTCAAACTGAAGAAGATTGCTTCTAAGTCACTCTACAAGACCAGCATTACTATGACACTAAAACCAGACAAAGGCATTTCAAGAGAAGAAAACTAAAGACCAATATCTTTCACGAAAATACATGCAAACATTTTAAACAAAATTTCAGTAAATAAAAGTCAACAACATATTAAAAGGATAATACAACATGGGCCAAGTGGGATTTATTCCAGGAATACAGGATTGGTTTAATATTTTTTAAAAATCAGTGAGGCATAGTGGTTCACGCCCGGCATTCCAGCATTCTGGGAGGCTGAGGAAGGAGGATCACTTGAGCCCAGGAGTTCAGGGCCAGCCTGGGCAGCATAATGAGAATGAGTCTCTACAAAAAAATTTTTTAATTAGCCAGGTGTGGTGGTGCATGTCTGTGGTCCCAGCTACCTGGGAGCCTGAGGTGGGAGGATTGCTTGAGCTCAGGAGTTCAAGGCTGCAGTGAGCTATGGTCATGCCACTGCATTCCAACCAGGGCAACAGAGTGAGACCCTGTCTCAAAAACAAAATAAAAATCAATGTAATTTACCATATTAATAAGTTAAAAAAGAAAAACCTTATGAGGCAGAAAAAACATTTGACAAAATCTATCTGTTCTCAATAAATACTCTCAACAAAGTAAGCAAGCATAGAATGGAACTTCTTCAACTGATAAAGGACACCTATGAAAAACCTATAGTTAACATCATATTTAATGATGAAAGACTGAATGTTTTTCCTCAAGTTATTGATTGATTGATTGAGATGGAGTCTCACTCTGCTGCCCAGGCTGGAGGGCAGTGGTACAATCTTGGCTTACTGCAACCTCTGCCTCCCTGGTTCAAGTGATTCTCCTGCCTTGGCCTCCCAAGTAGCTGGGATTACAGGTACCTGCCACTACGCCCTATTTTTTAGCACTACGGCTAATTTTTGTATTTTTTTTTTTAGAAGAGACGGGGCTTCACCATGTTGGTCAGACTGGTCTCGAACTCCTAACGTCAAGTGATCTGCCTGTCTTGGCCTCCCAAAGAGTTGGGATTACAGGCATGAGCCACCATGCAGGCCTTCCTCAAGATTAGGAATGAGACAGATACCTACTCTAACTGGCTGCTGCCTTTTTTTTTTTTTTTTGCTTTTTTTCTTTCCCTGAGACAGGGTCTGACTCTGTTACCCAGGCTGTAGTGCAGCTGTTGGATCACAGCTCACTGCAGCCTCCATCTCCTGAGCTGATGCCATCCACCCGCCTCAGCCTCCCAAGTACCTGTGAGTACAGGCCCGCGCCACCATGCCTGGCTAATTTTTGTAGTTTTTATAGTTATAGGGTCCCACTATGTTGCCCAGGCTGGGTTTGAACTCCTATGCCCAAGTAATCCTCCCATCTTGACCTCCCAAAGTGCTGAGATGACAGGCATGAGCCACTACGCCTGGCCTCTCACCACTTCCATTCAACATTGTACTAGGAGTTCTAGCCAGAGCATTCAGGTAAGAAAAAGAAACCATATAGGTATCTGGCGAGTTTAGCAAGATTGTGGGATGCAAGTTTAATATACAGAAATCAATTGGATTTCTATGCACTAGCAATAAAGAGTGAATAATTGGAAATTTTAAAATACCATTTACAGTACTATAAAAATATGAAATATATTGGGATAAATCTGACAGGATGGGAAAGACCTCTATATTGAAAACTGCAAGATATTGCTGAGACAAAGACAGTCTTTATGAGGGACTATACCTTGTTCATGGATCATAAAACTTAGTATTGTTGAGATTCTTTGCTCCTCAAATTCAGTGCAATGCCAATAAAAATACCAGCAGGCATCTTGTAGAAATTGACAAGCTAATTATAAAATTCTTTTTATATTTTGGAAATACAAAGGACCTAGAGGAGCCGAAAAGAACTTTGAATAAGAACTAAGTTGAAAGCCTAGCATTACCTAATTTCAATAATTATCATCAAGCTATAGTAATCAACAACAGGGTGGTACTGGAATAAGATGGACAAATAGAGCAATAGAACCGAATAGCCAAAAATAAGCTCTCATATATATGGATAAGTGATTTTTGACAAAGGTGCCCAGGCAATATGGTAAAGATAAGTCAGCCTTTTAAGGAAATGGTACAGGGCGGGCGCAGTGGCTCACGCCTGTAATCCTAACACTTTGGGAGCCCAAGGCAGGTGGATCACTTGAGGTCAGGAGTTAGAAACCAGCCTGGCCGACATGGTGAAACCCTGTCTCTACTAAAAAAAACACAAATATTAGCCGGGCATTGTAGTGGGCACCTGTTACCCCAGCTACTCAGGAGGCTGAGGCAGGAGAATCGCTTGAACCTGGGAGGCTGAGGTTGCAGCAAGCTGAGATCAGGCCATTGCACTCCAGCATGTGCAACAGAGCGAGACTCCGCCTCAAAAAGAAAAAGAGAGAAAGAGGGAGGGAGGGAGGGAGGGAAGAAAGGAAGGAGGGAGGGAGGGAGGGAGGGAAGGAAGGAAGGAAGGGAGAGAGGGAAGGAGGGAGGGAAGGAGGGAGGGAGGGAGGGAGGGAAACAGTTGTACATACATATGCAAAAAAAATTGAGGGAGGGAGGGGAAACAGTTGGACATTCATATGCAAAAAAATTAATTTGGATCCCTACCTTGCAAGATATATGAAAACAAAGTGGATCACAAACTTAAATAGATCACAACATGGATCAGAAAACCTAAAACTATAACGTGTCTAAAAGAAAATAGGAGAAAATATTTGTGACCTTTTGCCTAACTGGGTTAGGCAAAGATTACTGGATACAACATCAAAAGCATAAAGTAACAAATTGATAAACTGGACTTTACCAAAATGTAAAACTTTGGTACTTTAAAAGACACTGTTAAAACAATAAAAACACGGCCGGGCGCGGTGGCTCAAGCCTGTAATCCCAGCACTTTGGGAGGCCGAGACGGGCGGATCACAAGGTCAGGAGATCGAGACCATCCTGGCTAACATGGTGAAACCCCGTCTCTACTAAAAATACAAAAAACTAGCCGGGCGAGGTGGCGGGCGCCTGTAGTCCCAGCTACTCGAGAGGCTGAGGCAGGAGAATGGCGTAAACCCGGGAGGCGGAGCTTGCAGTGAGCTGAGATCCGGCCACTGCACTCCGGCCTGGGCGACAGAGCAAGACTCCGTCTCAAAAAAAAAAAAATAAAAAAATAAAAAAAATAAAACAATAAAAACACAAGAAACAGACTGGGAGAAACTATTTGCATATTACACATCACATAAGGACTTCAGAATATATAAAGAACTATCAAAACAGGGAAAAAATGCAATTTCTAAAAAATAGACCAAGGATGTGAACATATACTTCAACTAAGAAGATATATGGATGGCAATTATGCACATTAAAAAAAGATGTTCATCAAGAGAATGAGAAGACAAACCACAAACTGGGAAGAAATATTCGTAAAAGACATACCTGATAAAGGATTGTTATCCAAAATATACAAAGCTTAAAACACAACACTAAGAAAACAAACCTGATTTAAAAATTGGCAAAAGATCTCAACAGGCATCTCACCCAAGAAGATATACAAATGGCAAAAAAGCATAGGAAACAATGTTCAATATCATATGTATATGTCATTTGAGAACTGCAAATGAAAACCCTGAGATACTACTACACACCTATTAGAATGCAAAAAACTAAAACACTGACAATACCAAATGCTGGGGAAGATGTGGAGCAACGGGAACTCTCATTGCTGGTAGGAATGCAAAAATGCTACAGCCACTTTGGAAGACAGTGTTACTGTCTTCAGTCTTTCTTTTCTTTTCTCTCTTCTTTTCTTTCTTTTTTTTTTTGAGATGGAGTCTCGCTGTGTCGCCCAGGCTGGAGTGCACTGGTGGGATCTCTGCTCACTACAAGCTCTGCCTCCCGGGTTCACGCGATTCTCCTGCCTCAGCCTCCCGAGTAGCTGGGACTGCAGGTGCCCACCACCACGCCCGGCTAGTTTTTCGTATTTTTAGTGGAGACGGGGTTTCACCGCGCGTTAGCCACGATGGTCAACCTCGTGACCTCCTGACCTCGTCATCCGCCCACCTCAGCCTCCCAAAGTGCTGGGTTTACAGGCGTGAGCCACCGCGCCCGGCCTTCAGTTTCTTATAAAACTAAACATAGGTTGGGGAGTACGGGCTGGTATTAAACAATGTGAACTAGGAGGTGACCAAAGTTGACCTTGGAGTCAACTTAATTTTGCAGGTGAGGGAACAGAGGCCTAAACGACCACCGGCTCCCAGTAAAGCAGATTCGCGGCATACTGTGCTTTGCCCAAATCGGTGTTGTAGACACAGGGGCAGAGGCATGTTTGGAGAAAGGGTTCAGAATTTGGAGTGCGACAGACGTAGGTTGGAACAGAGCTCTGCTACTCGGTGGCTGCGCAGGCTCCCGCACACATCCTCCCGAACGCTCGGCTTCCTCACCAGTCCACAAGCCTGGGTGCGAGGCGTCAACGCGCCGCTGAGTGCGCAGGAGGCCGCGAGGCCGGATGGGCCGCCGCGCCGACGCCCCCTGCCGGCCGGCCCGCGCCCAACGCTCCGCTTGTGGGACGCCCGCGGCCGGATGCCCTCCGTCCGCTCCCTCCTCGGCCTCTTGGCGGCCGCGGCGGTCTGTGGCGCCTTCGCCTTCCTAGGCTACTGTGTTTACCTCGACCGGAAGCGGCGCGGGGACCCCGCGTTCAAGCGCCGCCTGCGGGATAGTGAGTGGGACCGAGGCGGAGGCGCGGCCGGGTCGGGCAGCGCGGGCGGGCTGCCGGCCGGGAGGGCCCCCCTGTGAGAGGCCGGGCCGTTGAGTGCCGCAGCTTCTGCCGAGGGGCCCGCGGCTCCCGGGCGGGCAGGACCACTGGGCCCACGCCTCCCAGCCAGCACGTGCTGTGTTGTGTTCGCAGAAAGAAGAGCCGAGCCTCAAAAGCCTGAGGAGCGGGGCACGCAGGTGCAGTGCTTTCGATCCACGCAGGTAGCTCAGTAGACGCAGGTCCGGGCTCGCTGGGTTTCTAGGCTCCTGGCGGGTTTCTTGGCTCCTGGCGGGCTCGGCAGCAAGTAGTTCCCTCCGCCGCCCGCCGCCCGCCGCCCGCCGCCCGCGCCAGGGAACAGGCCTGCTCTCGCGCCCCAAGCACCGCCTCAGGCTCAGTCACTCTCCTCTCACAAAAGGGAGGGAAGGAAGGAGGGAGAAGTTGGAGTTGTAAAAGGGCAGCTGTACAGCAAAACATTGTACAACAGGCACTTCTTTTAATTGGAAGAAGGAAGAGGAGGCTTTTGCCCTTTCAGAGCCGCGCAGGACACTTAGAAACCCAGACTGGCCACGGTCACCTGGCAGTAACTTCTAGATTGTTCTCCCGCAGGGCCTTTCTTGTAGCTCGGAAGCAGAAGGCATCTTCATGTTTTCTAAGTCTGCGGCAGAATTTGATTAGTCCCTTTTTTGTTTTTAAGAGACGGGCCGGGCGCGGTGGTGCACGCCTGTAGTCCCAGCACTTTGGGAGGCGAGGCGGGCATATCACATGAGGTCAGGAGTGCGAGACCAGCCTGGCCAACATGGTGAAAGCCTGTCTCTACTAAAAATACAAAAATTAACCGGGAGTGGTGGTGTGTGCCTGTATCTCACCTACTCGGGAGACTGAGGCAGGAGAATTGCTTGAGTCCAGGAGGCGACAGTTGCAGCCTGGGCGACAGAGCAAGACACTACCTATAAAAAAAGACACAAGGGTGTTCCTGTGTTGCCCAGGCTGATCTCGAACTCCTGGCCACAAGCAATCCGCAGTGGATTCTGGATGTTTACTTCGCTGAGATTGTTAGCCAGAGCACCTACACGTGTCTGTGTGATCTGAGATTCATTTGTGTGGTGGGCTGTGTCCCAAGGGGCAAGCAAACACATATATGTCTGTGTGTGTGTATAGAGAGCACGCACATGCATGTGAACTAGAACATGTGCTCATGTGGGAGAGCAGATGGTACCACTTCTGGCAACATTGAAGCCTCCTCAATTTAAAGGGAGAAGAAATAGATTCTGCCTCTCAACAGGGATGGCAAGGTTCTGAAAGCACTTGTGTGACCGGGAATATTGCGGTAGCCATTTTTGAAACATGCAGTTTTTCCGGAGAAGACTTTGTAGCGGAAGTGACATTGAACTGAGCCTGGAAGGATGATGAATTTGTAGCTTGGTTTCAGGGGAGAGGACACAGGATGGAGGGAACAGCATGTGCATAAAGATGCAAAGTGGAGCATCTGCCAAGCACATTCAGTAAACCAGTTTGGCAAAGGAGTCATACTGAGGAATAGTGGGTGGTAAGGTTGGAAAGCGAAAGTAGGGATTGAATTAAGGAAGGCTTGCTTTGAAGGCCAGGTTAAGGAATTGAGATTCAATGGAGGAATTACTGAAGATTTCTAAGCAGGAATTTTTTAAAAAGAAGGAAAGAAAGGCAGAAGATAACCATTCTTAGATTGATCAGGCAGGAGTGTACTTAATGGACAAGAAGAGAAAACAAGCTATTGCAGCGATTTAGATGAGAGGTAATAAAAATCCTAAACTATGGTGGTGTTAGTGGTAACTGGGAAGAATACAGTTCATGCCGACTGAGTAAAGGGTGATGGAGAGGCAGAGTCAAAGATACTTCTGGGGTTTCAAAATGGAATCACAGTAGAGAATAAAAGCCCATTTGACATAGTTAGCTGGGTAGGGAGTGTCCAAAGAGCTGGACATGGGAGTGGAGATGCCTTCCCTGACTTGATTGGGACAGAGCCTGTTACAGCTGCATGTCCCTCTTCATTGTCCATGGTTTCACTTGCACATTTATGTAATTATTTAATTAATGCTTTCTGTTTATTACACTAAACTCTGTGAGGGCAGACTTTGTTTTTACTCTCTATTGTTTCCAGTGCCTAGAACAGAGTCTAGTGCGGTAGGTGCCCAGCAAATGTTTGTTGAATATTGTTATTCATTGTAGGCAGAGGGAAATACCTTGTGCAGAGGCAAAGAACATGAAATTGTAGTATTCAAGGAGTGTTATGGCCAGAGAGATAGCTGAGGGTCAGTTTAGTGTCTTATTGTGGAGGACTTTGCCTGCCAAACTGAAAAGTCAGGACATTTTTCTGTTGTGGTGGATAACTAATGATGGTGACTTTATTTCAGAGAAAAGACACAATTATTTTGGTTTTATTTTTTAAATAAGACAATTCTGGTTCTAGTGTGGAGAAAGGAAGTTGAAGACAGGAAAATCAGTTAATGACAGTTCATATGGGAAATAATGAATGATTTATATTAATATCATATTTTAATTATAATATAATTTAATTATATTCATATTAAGCCATAACTAAGTCATACTATAATTTATTGATATAAATCAATAATTATTAATAATAAATTGTTAATATTATATTATTTCCCATATAGGAAATAAATTATTTCAAGTGAGGAAGCAGCACAAGCAGGATTTTTCAAATGTTCTTTCATGTAATTGTCACAACTCTATTCTAATTTTTTTTTTTTTTTGACACGGAGTCTCACTCTGTTGCCCAGGCTGGAGTACAGTGGCATGATCACAGCTCACTGCAGCCTCAACCCTTTTGGGTTTAGGTGATTCTCCTACCTCAGTCTCCTAAATAGCTGGGACTACAGGTGCACACCATGTCCAGCTAGTTTTTGTACTTGTACAGTGACGGGTTTTGCAACATTGCCCAAGCCGGTCTTGAACTCCTGAGCTCAGGCAGTCTGCCCACCTTGGCATCCTGAAGTGTTGGGATTACAGGAGGGAGCCACTGTGCCTGGCCTCTATTCTCATTTTACAGATGAATAAACCAAAGCAGAGAAAGTCGTCTCTTCTCACCTTTTCTAGGGTCTTTCTTCCTCTTCTTCCCAGGACTTTCCCAAAGTATGGTCCATTGCTGCATTAGATTTACCTGGAGCATTTGTTAAAATATGGATTATTTGACCCTGATCCCAGCAATTCTGATCCAGTAGCCCGGGGAATTCTTACTGGCACAGTGACTGTCAGACTTTAGGATCCATAAGAATCACCTGAAGAGCTTGTTTAAAAATGCAAATTCCTGGGCCCTACTCCCAGAGATTGATTCAGTAGGTCTGGGTGGAGCCCAAGAAACTGCAGTTTTAACAGCTCCTTCAGGTGATGCTTTGTGAAACATGGGCCTTGGGTTCTGTACCCTTCCCCCTCTCCCTAGAAGATCCTTGCCTTCTCCAAAAGTGATTTCAAATGTGCTACTCTAGACCTGGTGTCCCAAGTTTCATCTGTCTACCAGACTCTGTCATCTGGACGTTCTATTGGCACCTCACCTTAGTGTGTCCAGAAGTAAGTTCATCTCCCCCCTTGCCACTGCACCTACTCCTGTTTCCTTATGATGCTCCTGGTGTCACTAGCCTCCCTGCTATGACCCTGATTCATCTTGTTTAACTGTCAGCTTCATCCATCATAAACAATGACCAATTCTTATTTTCAAATGCTCTATTTCATATATATATATATATATATATATATATATATATATATATATCCATCCCACTTGTCTATTTCTATTGCTTCCCTGCGACTAAAGGCTTTTATTACCTTTTACCCAGGTTATTGAATAGTTTCCTAACTTGTCGCCCTGCCTCTATTCTTATGCTGTTAGAGTAAATTTCTTCTAAATGGCAGCTCTGAATATGTAATTCCTTGCAGTAGCTCCCTACTCCGCAGATTAAAGACCAGCTTTGCTGGGCGCAGTGGCTCACACCTGTAATCCCAGCACTTTGCAAGGCCGAGGTGGTCTGATCACCTGAGGTCAGAAGTTCAAGACCAGTCTGGCCAACATGGTGAAACCCCATCTCTACTAAAAATACAAAATTAGTCGGGCATGGTGGCACATGCCTATAGTCCCAGCTACCCGGGAGGCTGAGACAAGGGAATCGCCTGAACCTGGGAGGCAGAGGTTGCAGTAAGCCAAAAGTTGCAGTGAGCCAGGATCATGCCACTGTACTCCAGCCTGGGCAACAGAGTGAAACTCCATCTCAAAAACAACAAAAACAAAAAACAAAACCAGCCTCAGCTTGGTGCTATGCCTTCGATGGGTGCCTATTCCAATTGACTGCCTTATTTTCCTAGGGATTGGAAATAATATATGTAAAGTTCCTAGTTTATAGCTGGCCTTCAATAATGGTTATACTGTTGCTACATTTACCCTATCATGGCCAGCACAGTGGCTCACGCAGGTAATTCCAGCAGTTTGAGAGGCCAAGGCGGGTGGATCACGAGGTCAGGAGTTCGAGACCAGCCTGCCAACATGGTAAAACCCCATCTCTACTAAAAATACAAAAATTAGCTGGGCGTGGTGGTGTGTACCTATAATCCCAACTACTCAGGAGGCTGAGGCAGGAGAATCACTTGAACCCGGGAGGCAGAGGTGGTAGTGAGCCGAGATTGTGCCACTGTACTCCAGCAAACAAACATTTACCCTACCATAATCCAGCTAATTAAGTTCACTTGGTATGTTCCCTGCAATTTTGCGTTGCTTATACTTTCCTCATCAAACTTTCACTGAACCTCTCCACATCTCAAACACTATCTTTTCTGAGAAGCCTTTGACAATTCTCCAACTAGATGTAATGTCTCTGTACTTTGAGCCCCAGAGGACATTGGACTTCTTGTTGTACCTACATGATCCCTTTCCCTTTATTAGACTGTGAGTCCTTGGGGATGGGCACAGGGTTCTTGGTCTCCAATTCCTTCCAGCTTTTCCTGGAGTGTCCTGCCCTTGCCAGTCCTCACTAAACATCTATTGAGTAAAACCTCTGATGTTACTGATTATTAGTATATTTGATGATACAAGCTTAAAAGATGACCCCTGGCTGGGCGCGGTGGCTCATGCCTGTAATCCCAGGACTTTGGGAGGTTGAGGCGGGCAGATTACAAGGTCAGGAGATCAAGACCATCCTGGCTAACAAGGTGAAACCCTGTCTCTACTAAAAATACAAAAATTAGCTGGGCGTGGTGGTGGGTGCCTATAGTCCCAGCTACTTGGGAGGCTGTGGGAGGAGAATGGCCTGACCCCGGGAGGCGGAGCTTGCGGTGAGCCGAGATTGCGCCACTACACTCCAGCCTGGGCAAGAGAGTAAGACTCTGTCTCAAAAAAAAAAAAGGTGACCCCTTTCCAGGCACATTGCATTTTAAAAAGAAAATTCTTGGGGGAAAACAAAAACAAAAACCTTACAGATTTGAAACACTGGAGCTGAAGTAAATGGCAGTGGAGTTGATATTTTGGGCTAGGGTTTGCTCAGTGTACCTTGAAAGACTAGCCCTAGATGTAGTACCAATGATGATGCCATCTTGTGGCCATGGTAGCCTTCATGAACCAACCGCAGTAAACCAAAGCATCCTTCTGAACACTCACTCCCCTGCCAACCCCCCACCAGGTCCTTTGTCCCTTTCCTTTTGAGGGTGTGAGTACAGAAGGCTTAGCATAGTTTCTTGTTTCCCCTAATAGAGAATTACTGTTGCATGAACAGGTTTCACTACTAAAAAGACCAAAATGACCTTGTAAGCCAGAGAAATCATTGCAACCAAATCAACAGGCACTGTTAATATCCCGGGCAAGAAAATAGTTTTGCAACATACAAAACTACCTTTGTTATATTAATTACAGTAGGATTTCTGCTATATGTGGGTGGGTAAAATATGGGATGAGAGTTACTTATTATAAGCATCTCAACTTAACAAATATGTCATGTTTTTTTAAATCACTTAAAATAATCCCATTTTAGAAAATTGGTTTAAATATTATAAAGAACAACTACATTTGTCATAACTTTAGATTTAGAGACTAGGTTCAAGATGTCATTTTTTTTTTCTTCCTTTTTTTTTGTGACAGAGTTTCACTCTTGTTGTCCAGGCTAGAGTGCAACGGTGTGATCTCAGCCAATTGCAACCTCCGCCTCCCAGGTTCAAGCGATTCTCCTGCCTGCGCCACTACGACTGCTAATTTTGTATTTTCAGTAGAGACGGGGTTTCTCCATGTTGGTCAGGCTGTTCTCGAACTCCCGACCCCAGGTGATCCGCCCGCCTTGGCCTCCCATAGTGCTGGGATTATAGGCGTGAGCCACCGCATCCAGCCCAAGATGTCCTTTCTAAATAAAAAATAATTTGATCAGTAACCATATACCTTTCATTCATTACTCATTGTTAAATATTTTATGAATATTTTAGTTGTGGGATCCAGCGAAGAATAAAAAATTGCAAGAACTTTTCTTGCAAGAGGTACGGATGGGAGAACTTTGGTTATCTAGAGGTAAGAATGTAAATGTTCTTTTGTGAGTTACTTATGACAGTTTATTCTTAAGAAATATTTATTGATTAGTATTTGTATGTCCAATAACTAGCTGGATGTGTTAGCCAACTTCCCTCACTAAAGAAAAACTATCCCAGCATGTTCACTTCATCACACTGTACTCTTGCATTATGTTAGAGTTTAGTGTTCAAGTTGCAGACTTGGAAGTGGGCAAACAGAGTAGCAAAGCCAAATACAAAAATACCTCATTTATGGTTATATAAAATTCTAAGTCAGTGAGTTTTCCAAGTGACTAAATGTTAAGAATAAAAACTTTTTGCCAGGTGTGGTGGCTCATACCGGTAATCCCAACACTTTGGGAGGCCAAGGCAAGAGGATTGCTTAAGGCCAACAGTTTGAGAACAGCCTGGGCAACAAAGCAAGACCCTGTCTCTACAAAAAACTTCAAAAATTGGTTGGGTACCATGGCATGTGCCTGTAGTCCCAGCTACTCAGGAGGCTGAGGTGAGAGGATCACTTGAGCCCAGGAGTTTGAGGTTGCAGTGAGCCATCATCTTGCCACTATACTCCAGCCTGGGAGACAGAGACTCTGTCTCAAGAAAACAAACAAAACAACTTTTAAAAATTCTAACTGCTTTATAAAAATGTTCCTGCTTTCTTAGAATATTCTTAATACTTATTTACTTTGTTGATAAATAAATTCCCTATGAATGTCCATTCTTTTACTGTGTTTAATGGAGTGATCCCTGTCGGGGCTGTCTTACACTTAATGGTCATATTTTGAGTTATAATTTATTCCTACCTAATTCCAGATGGATTTGAGAAAACTTCATAATATTGTTAGGCAAAATGATGGTAGATAATATTATTATTGTATAAATACTATAATCATAATGTCCTTATTCTGGTGTTAAACCCTGGAAAGGAAAATTTGTCTTGAGGCTTCTTAATTTAAGAAGTAACTGATGTTGCTGGATAAATCAGCATTACAAAACCCATCAGTACAATGTATATATATTTTTTAAGTGTTGCAAACTCCCTTGCATATCACAGTGCCTGTACCTGTTTTTGCCTCTGTTTTTTTTTTTTTTTCCAAAAGGTTTTGTTTTTCAATCTGTAAGCAGCCTCCTCCAGGATTTATAAAAACAAAGAGGAAGTCAAAATCCTAGGCAACTCACAGCAATAGCCAAGATTTTTATTCAGTGTCTTAAAACCATTATAAAGGTTTTGAGAAATGAAAAAGTTGCAGGCATTCAAAATCATTGCACATTAATCACTATAATTTGTATTTTAGTATTTTATTTAGTATTGATCTTTGCTTTCAGATGGAGTAATTTTTAAAATAGATTAAAAATACCTGCTAAATATTAATGATTTTTGCTTTTAGATGGAGTAATTTTTGAAATGGACTAAAAATACCTGCTAAATATTGATGACAAAATGTACAGTTAGAACTGACTTAAATGATATAAACAGAAGTGACTTTACATAAACCAGTGAAGCTTATGTCTAAAGACCTTTATATGCATAGGCCTCTAAGGCCCCCTAGCAATTTTTTTTTTTTCTTTTGAGATGGAGTTTCACTCTTGTTGCCCAAGCTGGAATGCAATGGCGCAATCTCAGCCCATTGCAACCTCTGCCTTTCAGGTTCAAGCGATTCTCCTGCCTCAGCCTCCCAAGTCGCTGGGATTACAGGAATGCACCACCACACCCAGCTAATTTTGTATTCTTAGTAGACACAGGGTTTCACCATGTGGGTCAGGCTGGTCTCAAACTCCTGACCTCAAGTGATCTAACTGCCTTGGCCTCCCAAAGTGCTGGGATTACAAGCATGAGCCACCGTGCCCAGCCACCCCTAGTAATTTTGTACTCATAATTTTATATTCTTTTTTGTAAACAAGGGCCCTCAAATTGTGGGAAAGAAAGTTCTGAATTACAAGTCAAAAGAAAAAAGATAACATATTTTATCACATTTTATTCCTATTCACTTTATGCTTAAGAGCTATGATGTAGTGTTCAATTAGATTTAGAAGTGATCTGAACACATGTTGCAAACTTGGGTTTTTAAATTTTTAACTGCTATTTAATAGCTTTTTTATTTTGGGGGGACAGTGTCTCACTCTGTCACCCAAGCTGGAGTGCAGTGGTGTGATCTTGGCTCAGCCTTCTGGGTTCAAGCAATTCTCATGTCTCAGCCTCCCAAGTAGCTGGGATTATATAAGTGTGTGCCACCATGCCTGGCTAATTTTTCCATTTTTGGTAGAGACTGGGTTTTGCCATGTTGGCCAGGCCGGTCTCGAACTGGCGGCAAGTGATCCGCCCTCCTCAGCCTCCCAAAGTGTTGGGATTACAGGCGTGAGCCGTCGCGCCCAGCCCCCTAATAGCTCTTTACAGAAGTTTTATACTTCCATATTTTACATACACTGCAGTTCTCGGTCTTGGCTGCTTATTCTTTAATTCTTCATCAAACCCCAAACCAATTAAATCAGAATCTATGGGGCTGGAACCCAGATGTCAACATTTTAAAAAAATCTCCCTAGGTTTCTAAAACATTGAGAACCAACCAGTACAGTATTCTATCCAATGTGGCAATTTTTCACCCAGTTTTCTGCAGTCTTCTTAACTTTCTCCACTCTTATTTGCCATCACCCACAATTTTCATCATTTTGCTGTCAGGTAAAATATAGTTCTGTAGCCATCTCAATGGTGGCTATGTCTGTATGAGACCATAGGGCCAATAATTTTGATTGAAATTTCTGAGGAGCTGGTATGATTTAATTTATTGGTTGGTTAAATTATTTGACCAAATTGATTGTTTTGTATTGTTAGCACCACCAATCTTGAGAACAGGCACTATTATATCTTATGTTGAAAATGTAAAATTAATGTATTTAAGTCAGGACATATCCCTATTTTTTAGTTTAAGCTTAATATGAATCTTTGGAAAGCATTTTTTTCTGTCATGCACTCTTCTCTTCATATGACCATGTATTTCAACCAATAAATGGAAAACTAGTTTCAGCTAATAAAAATCTATTATTATACTTACTTTTAGGGCCATATTTTATTTTCTACCTAGTTATATTAAGTATGTCAAGATTTCAACTCCTGTGATTACCGAATACCTGAAGAGAGGCAGTACTCTAGTCTCAAGGGTCAAAAAATTAGATTATATTCCTAATGCTGACATTAATCAGCATTGAAACTATACATCATTTCACTGATCTTTGCCTCAGTTTCCTTAAAGTAAAACAAGGGAGACTAAAGTCATTCCATGTTCTAACTTAAACAGAAATGCTATGATTTTCACTCTTCACATATTTTCATTCTTTGTTACTTCAAAGCCAGTTATCCTAAAACTCATTTTAAAACTGTGCTTAAAAATCAGAGTTCATAGCCGGGCGCGGTGGCTCAAGCCTGTAATCCCAGCACTTTGGGAGGCTGAGACGGGCCGATCACAAGGTCAGGAGATCGAGACCATCCTGGCTAACACGGTGAAACCCCGTCTCTACTAAAAAATACAAAAAACTAGCCGGGCGAGGTGGCGGGCGCCTGTGGTCCCAGCTACTCCGGAGGCTGAGGCAGGAGAATGGCGTAAACCTGGGAGGCGGAGCTTGCAGTGAGCTGAGATCCGGCCACTGCACTCCAGCCTGGGCAACAGAGCCAGACTCAGTCTCAAAAAAAAAAAAAAAAAATCAGAGTTCATAAATCTCTCATTTTTTTCCTTGGGGTATGTAATTCATGTTACGCTAAATCTTGTTTCAACTCTTTGATAGTGAAATCTTTTTTTTTTTTAAGTTCTATTTAGCTGGAACATGTTTAATCTATCCTATTTTATCAATCACACACGTAAAGATAACCTTCAGATATTAATAAAAGCAGGCAACTGCTTACAAAAAACCTCAGTATCCTCTTCCCTCCATACCCAAATTATAGAACACGAGCATTTCCAATGCAAAAGTACACTTCTAAACAGTAAGAGTATACTTGCTGTAATTTGGCTCAAAATTATTAATATTGCAGCTTCACCACTAAGAAACTCAACGTCTTCCCTCATATTTGTACTGTACTCTTCACAAGACTTGTCTAAGTAGTCTTTAGTTGGATATGCTTTTAATTTTTAATGCTTGTTGCTTTCTTGGATTTGTAGAATGTCTGTTTTAAAGAACTTTAAAATTTTGCTCAAAACTTGTCATTCTGTTTCAGGAGAGCATAGAATGGGGGTTCGACACCTCAGCAATGCCCTTTTAGTGTGTGGGCAACCACAGGAACTTCTGAAGGTTTTCAAACACACACTCCCTCCCAAGGTATTTGAGATGCTGTTGCACAAAATTCCCCTTATTTGCCAGGTGAGCACATATTTAATTATCTTTGTGAAATGTACACAGTAAATAGCTATGTTATGCTTGACTACACAGAAATATCAAAGTATGTGTGTGAATTGCCCAGAATCTTAAATAAGTGAAATCTCTGACTTTTTGGCTGCTTTAACATGAAGCAAGCCTCTTCTTTCAGGTTCCTTTGATTATAATAAATTGTATATTACTTGAGTATTATCTGTATTTCAACACTTCAGTTTTAAAGCAGAACAATACTTCTACTTCCATTAACATACAAAACATAAAAATCGCTTTGGTAAATTTAAACATACAGGCTAATTAGCATTCTCTTAAATATAGGTTTAAAATGGTATCGAATGAAATCCATTCATAAGCCAGTTGATTAGTAAGTTTTAGTCCACTTGCATTTTACTAAACTACTTGGTATACATATGCATCAACTAGGATTTCCTGCAAATGCTTGGATTCATTTCAGGATTCATTAGCCATAAGACATTACTTTGGTTCACTTTTTATCATTGGCAAGCCTTGGAATCTATCATATTTAACTGTCAGCTTTTGAAAAAAACACAAACATGAACTCCATTACAGTGTAACATTCAACTCTTAAACATTCCCAAACTAGGGCAGATGGGATGGTTTCCTGAAGATATATGAAAATGTAGGTAAGATAAGAATATGTGGCCGGGCACAGTGGCTCATGCCTGTAATCCTAGCACTTTGGGAGGCTGAGGTGGGCGGATCACTGGAGGTCAGGAGTTTGACACCAGCCTGACCAACATGGTGAAACCCCATCTCTACTAAAAATACAAAAATTAGCCAGGCATGGTGGCACACACCTGTAATCCCAGTTACTTGGGAGGCTGAGGCAGGAGAATTGCTTGAACCTGGGAGGTGGAGGTTGCAGTAAGCCAAGATCGCACCATTGCACTCCATCCTGGGTGACGAAAGCAAAACTCCATCTCAAAAAAAAAAAAAAAAGGAATAATGCCCACCCTGACACAAGGGAGGCAAGAAAAGGACCGTGCATTGAAATGATTAGCAAGTAACTGTTTTATGTATTCACCAGCAATTTGAGGCAGACGTGAATGAACAGGAATGCTTGGAGGATGATCCTGATTGAAAAACATTTCAACGTATCCACAGTCCAGTGAGAATACTATGGTACCATACAGTATAAACAACTGCTCAGTGATATTTCCATTTATTTTACTTTTAGTAATAAAAATTTGTCTATCTCATACATGATTGAACACATAAGTTGCTTTAAAATTAACAGTCACAATTGAAGAAACAATGGTTTATTTTTCTAATCAAGTGACCAAGTTGCTGAATCATAAGGCCTCAACAAATGTTGCATCTTATTATTTCATTGAACAATAAGACCTTCTAGTTTGATTATTCCTGGTAAATAGCAATTTTGTTTCTCCAGTGGTTTCCATTTGCCAAAGTCATGACAGATGGTTTAACATTGTGGCTACTGCTTTCAGGGGATTCTATCAGATGAGTCCTCATTTCCAATAAAGCAGCTGTTGGCAATCTTTCATCAAAAGTTCATCCATCAGGACTTCTCTATCGTGGTTGGCCAAGGAGTCCTGCTTTGGCTGCCAGGGCTTCATTCTGCTGAATATGATATTCCTGAAATCTCATGGATATTCTTTGTGTCATTTTTAAATATTTCTGTAAGCAATGTTCTGAACAGGTGGTCTAGGAATGAAAAGGGAAGATCCAAGAGGCAACACAAAAATATGAATTTTTAAAAATGCATGTATTCCAAAAGAACAGTGTGTAGTTTGCTTTTCTATATCTGAGAATTAAATAGTATTAATTGGCAGCAACTGACCATAGCTTTTAATTGATACTTTCATCCACTTACAAGCATTAATATATACCGAATGCCTGCCAGTTTGTAGTCACTAAGAGCAATGGTAAATCTCTGCTTTCAAGAAGCTTCTGGACTAGATTTTCTGCAAGTGTATTAAGTGAAAGCCCACATTCCTATCCTCTTGTTTCGATTGTTAAAATGTAGACCCAGTAGTAAGTTTGTTCCTTTTTAATGAGAAACAACATTCTTAATTCTCAACCTTTTACTTTTTATTTATTTAATTAATTTATTTTTTGAGATGGAGTCTCGCTCTGTCACCCAGGCTGGAGTGCAGCAGCGTGATCTCGGCTCACTGCAAGCTCTGCATCCTGGGTTCAGACCATTCTCCTGCTTCAGCCTCCCGAGTAGCTGGGACTACAGGTGCCTGCCACCATGCCTGGCTAATTTTTTGTATTTTTAGTAGGGACGGGGTTTCACTGTGTTAGCCAGGATGGTCTCGATCTCTTGACCTCGTGATCCGCCCACCTCGGCCTCCCAAAGTGCTGGGATTACAGGCATGAGCCACTGTGCCTGGCCTATTTATTTTTTTGAGACAGGTTCTCTCTCTGTTGCCCAGGGTGGAGTGCTGTGGCTTACTGCGGCCTCAACCTCCTGGGCTTAAGTTATCCTCCTACCTTAGTCCCTGGAGTAGCTGAGACCACAGGCACACACCACCATGCCTGGCTAGTATTTCATTTTATTTTTTAGTAGAGACGAGGACTGGTTGTTTTGTTTTTGTTTTTGTTGACAGGGTCTTGCTCTGTCGCCCAGGCTAGAGTGCAGTGGTGCAATCACAGCTCACTGCAGCCTCTGCCTCCCAGGCTCAGGTGACCCTCTCACCTCAGCTCCCGAGTAGCTGGGACCACAGGCATGTGCCAACATGTCCAGCTAATTTTTTTTTTTTTTTTGTATTTTTTGTAAAGACAGCGTTTCACCATGTTGCTGAGGCTGGTTTCGAACTCCTGGGTTCAAGTGATCCACCTGCCTTGGCCTCCCAAAGTGCTGGGAGTTCAAAGTTACAGGGAGCTATGATTATGCCATTGCACTCCAGCCTGGGTGACAGAGCAAGACCCTGTCTTAGAAAAAAAAAGTTAAGACTTCTAATAGGATTAGGTTTTCAATATGAGCCATGAAAGTCAAGCTTTGCTTTTTCCAAAGCCAACCAGAATTCCCAGGGCCATACAGAAAGGCTGTGCCAAGTTTCTCTAGGTAGGCCATCTTGACTGAAAGCTAATTAGTAAGAATCTTTGTTGTGAAACAGTAACAGCTGCAGCCATCTTCTCTAAAATGGTCTGACTTGGTACAATGTAACTATCATATTAAATTTGGCACTGTTAAACTCAATGCCGTGGTTCAGTGGCTGCTTCAGTTCTTCTAAGCAATGGAACATAAAAGGTAGTCTAAATTCCTGTAATAAGTAGGAACAAGTGAAATGCTACTTAGAGTGTTTATGACAGGCCTGGAGAATTTCAGTGAGTAACACTTTTCATACCTCTTCAGGTTTTACTTCTCTTGTTGTGAAGTCTTTAACACAGTCCAAAAAGCAGGTCTCTGTAAGTTTATTGTAGGTCCCCAGAAATTCCTTAAACTACAAACAAACCAGAATGTTCTTTACTATTTGGTTTTTAAAACAAAGAGGCTTTGAAGCTTCAATTACTAGTATTTTATATTTAGACAAAATATACTATAACACTTGAAATCATAGTTATGCTACTTAAATGGGTACAATATGATCTACAGAACAGTTTTATTTTCTAGTTGAATATTTAATTTTTTCTTGATTATCAGTCAAATGAAAAATACATATGCTTGCCTGGGCGCGGTGGCTCATGCCTGTAATCTCAGCACTTTGGGAGGCTGAGGTGGGCGGATTACCTGAGGTCAGGAGTTTGAGACCAGCCTGGCCAACATGGTGAAACCCCGTCTCTAATAAAAATACAAAAATTAGCTGGGCGTGGTGGCATATGCCTGTAATCCCAGCTACTCGGGAGGCTAAGGCAGGAGAATTGCTTGGGCTCAGGAGATGGAGGTTGCCACGAGCCAAGATTGTGCCACTGCACTCCAGCCTGGCCAACAGAGCAAGACTGTCTCAAAAAAAAAAAAAAAAAAAAAAAAAGAAAGAAAAGAAGAAGAAAAATACACACACTTTATAACATTTAATATCCATTCTGGAAATGAAATAGAAACAATTGTTTTGTGAAATCACTGACTGACATGTTTTTGTTTTTGTTTTTTTGAGATGGAGTCTTGCTCTGTTGCCCAGGCTGGAGTGCAATGGCGCAATCTCGGCTCACTGCAGCGTCTGCCTCCTGGGTCAAGCAATTCCCGTGCCTCAGCCTCCCAAGTATGCTGCGACTAGAGGTGTGCGCCAGCACGCCCAGCTAATTTTTGTATTTTTAGGAGACGGGAGTTACACCACGTTGGCCAGGCTGGTCTTGCCTGACTTCAAGTGATCCACCCATTGGGGCCTCCCAACGTGCTGGGATTACAGATGTGAGCCACTGCACCCAACCTGACACAGTGGCATTAATAGCATCTTACATTTTTTTGCAAAATATTTTCCCCTTATTAAGAATACCTTACCTGTTTTATCTGATCAGATTCTGGTATTTGTGCAGCCATATTCTTCTGGTACCTTTATTAGTCACCTAATTTAAAAATTCAAAAAAAAGTTTGTCAATCTATAAACAGATGTTTTTAGTCTAACTGAAGTTAGGGAATCACTGCTCATATTTTATAAATCTGTGTATGTAACTGTATGGCACCCCCAATTTCTCAGATCATTAATGACCATAGAACCTTACAGTTGAGAATTAGATTTTTTTTTTTTGAGACAGAGTCTCACTCTGTCACCAGGCTGGAGCACAGTGGCATGATCTCGGCTCACTGCAACCTCCACCTCCGGGTTCAAGCAATTCTCCTGCCTCAGCCTCCCAAGTAGCTGGGACTACAGGTGCACACCACCACACCCAGCTAATTTTTGTATTTTTAGTAGAGATGGGGTTTCACCCATGTTGGCCAGGATGGTCTCGATCTCTTAACCTCGTGATCCGCCCGCCTCGGCTTCCCAAAGTGCTGGGATTACAGGCGTGAGCCACTGCGCCCGGCCAGAGAATTATATTTTCTAATGCTAGTTTGGGACTCAAAGGCCCTGTCTCTCGAAATCTCCAATTTTAAGATAGTTTGCTCTGCTACCTTGCTAAGCTACTTGTTTAAAGCCCCATTCCTAGGAGGATTATAAAGGAAACCAAGATGGTGAGGTTTGGGCTTAAAAAAAACAATAAAAAAAGCTGGGAGTGGTGGCTCACGCCTGTAATCCCAGCACTTTGGGAGGCCGAGGCGAGTGGATCACTTGAGATCAGGAGTTCAAAACCAGCCTGGCCAACACAGTGAAACCCTAGCTCTACTAAAAATACAAAAATTGGCCAGACGTGATGGCATATGCCTGTGGTCCCAGCTACTCAGGAAGCTGAGGCAGGAGAATCACTTGAACTCAGAATGTTGAGGTTACAGTGAGCCGAGATCATGCCACTGCAATAGAGCCTGGGTGACAAAGTAGGACTCCATCTCAAAAAGTAATAATAATAATAATAATAATGAAGAAAAATAAAGCAAATCGAGATTTTTGCTGTTTTCATAAAATTACTTAACTATTCCACTAGTCACCAATTTGCTTATTTTAAATTTTTACTATCATACTTAATCGAATATATCAAAAATATCAAAAATTTTCACATTTCAACATGCAATCAACATAAAAAGTATTAATAAGACATTTTACATTCCTTTCCTTGCAGTAAGTCTTTGATTTTGGTGAGCATTTTACACTTATACCACATCTCAATTTGAATGCTAAATTTTCATCACAAATACTTGGCCTATATTTAGGTTTAATAAAATCTATAGTTGAAAAAGTGGATTCACATATCTGAGCCACTCCAAATACACTTAAAATTAGTTGCTAATTTAACTCTGACCCTTACTACTAATGATCCTTTTACAATATAAATACAAACGTTCTATTAATAGTTAACAAACACCAGTTAACAAATACCATTTGCTTAGAAATAGACAACCCTCATGAAAGATATTCAGAGTTTTAAAAGAAAGTTATAGGAATTATACATTCTACTACACATTCTATAGTTCAGAAAGGGCAATCACAGAGACTAATCAGAAACTTCTAATTATAATCTAACCTAGCGGCAACAGGGAAGAGAAGACAAGTAAGTAAAAAAGCCTTTCTGAATTACTGAGATTTTCACATATCCTAAATGTAGGACTTAGGTTCAGTTAATCTAGATGTAAGAATGTGTATCACATTATTTATTTACTATATCCTGGCTAGTTCTAAAAAGGTTGAGCGTTTCATATAAAAGATTTGTACAGGCTGGACGTGGTGGCTCACGCCTATAATCCCAGCACTTTGGGAGGCTGAGGCAGGCAGATCAAGGTCAGGAGATTGAGACCATCCTGGCTAACACAGTGAAACCCCATCTTTACTAAAAATACAAAAAATTAGCTGGGAGTGGTGGCGGGCGCCTGTAGTCCCAGCTACTTGGGAGGCTGAGGCAGGAGAATGGCATGAACCCGGGAGGCAGAGCTTGCAGTGAGCTGAGACCGCACCACTGCACTCCAGCCTGGGCAACAGAACTAGACTCCGTCTTAAAAAAAAAAAAAAAAAAAAAAGATTTGTATAAAATAAAGCTGTTTAAAATAGAAATTAAACAGCATGTAAAAGGAAAACACGAATCATGTACACTATAGACTAACATAAATGCTACACATTTTATTTAGTTCAGAGTTTTCTGATAACCAAGACAAAAATGATAAACTGGATGTGCAAATCTTTATTAGCTTATCAATTATTAAAGTCTGTGAAACACATAAAATTTTTATGAAGCTTTGTTGAAACTAGTAGTAAATTCAAGTTTAGGACAAAGTGTATGCCACCATCATGAAAAAAATTAACATTCAGCTTTTGATTAACACATACAATCAACAGTAATTCCATTCCACCAGTCTCAATCATACCTATACTAGCCTCCTTTTTGCATTTATTCTTCCCTCCTTTTTTTTCCTTGTCCTATAAAATCACAGTAACTAGGCTCACGCTTGTAATCCCAGCACTTTGGGAGGCTGGGGCAGGTGGATCACCTGAGGTCAAGAGTTGGAGACAAGCCTAGACAGCATAGTGAAACCCCATCTCTACTAAAAATACAAAAATTAGCCGGGCGTGGTGGCTCATGCCTGTAATCCCAGCTACTCAGGAGGCTGAGGCAGGAGAACTGCTTGAGCCCTTGGGTGGAGGTTGCAGTGAGCTGAGATTGCAGCACTGCACTCCAGCCTGCGCCACATAGTGAGACTCTGTCTCAAAAAAAAAAAAAAAATCACGATAACTACTGACATTTAAAAAAATGTGATTTCCTTCATACGCACTGAAAAGCCTCCCCACTCCCCAGTGAGTGTCAGTGGAAACCACACAGGGAGCCTGGTTTCCGCCCAAGTTGGCAGTAATGAGGTGCCCATCTCCATCTACTCTGGAGTGGTATCAAAGGAGGCCTACTTGACATTCAGGACTTGCATTACTGCCTCATGACAATTAGGCCACATGCCCTACTAATGTCAGTGGAGGCCACATGGGGAGAGTAATGAAAATGGAAGCCTGGTGAGGAGCCAGAATGCCCACTCTACCCAGCAGTAACAAGAAACTCCCTGCCCCTCCCCTCAAGTGTCAGAGTGAGGAATATGAATTTCTACTTCCATCTGGCAGTAATGAAGTGGTACCTCCCACCACTTCCCCTCATAGAGCATTGTCAAAAGGAGCCAGATAAAAGGATTAAATAAAATCTAGAGCCTCATAACATGATATGCAAGATGTCCAGGCTGCAATATATTAAAAAATCACTCATCATACCAAGAACTAGGAAGATCTCAAACTGAATTAAAAAAAGACAATCCGCAGATGCTCAACATTGAGGAACATGTGTTAGGATTATCTGACAAAGATTTTTAAACAGGACCTTGTCAATACTTCAGTGAGCAATTATGAACACGCTTGAAACAAATGAAAAAATAGAAGGTCTCAGCAAAGAAATAGAAATATCAAGACCCAAATGGAAAGTTTAAGAAGTGAAAAATACAATAACCAAAATAAACTAAATGAATAAAATCAATAGGAGAATGGAGGGGACAGAGGAATCAGAGAATTGGAAGCCAGAAAATAGAATTCTTCAATCCCGCCGGGTGCTGTGGCTCACGCCTGTAATCCCAGCACTTTGGGAGGCTGAGGTGGGTGGATAATCTGAGGTCAGGAGTTCAAGACCAGCCTGGCCAACACGGTGAAACCCCATCTCTACTAAAAATTCAAAAAAATTAGCTGGGCGTGGTGGCGTGTGCCTGTAATCCCAGCTACTCAGGAGGCGAAAGCAGAATTGCTTGAACCCAGGAGGGGTTGTTTGTAATATTCCTGTATCCTTTTGATATCTGTAAAACCTGTAATAATGTACACCATTTCATTCCTGATAGTGTAATTTGTAACTTCTCTCTTGCTAGTAAGTTTGTCAGTTTTATTAATCTTTTCAAAGAACCAGCTCTTTTTTTCTCTTTTCATTTAAATTGATTTTTGCTCTTTATTTCCTTCATTGGTTTCATTTTGCTCTTCTTTTTTAGGTGCTTGAGGTAGGAGGAGCTTGGATTACTGATTTAAGACCCTTCTTCCTTTTCCTTCCCTTTCCCTTTCCTTCCCTTTTCCTTTCCCTTCCCTTCCCTTTCCCTTCCCTTCCCTTTCCTTCCCTTTCCCTTCCCTTCCCTTTCCCTTCCCTTCCCTTTCCCTTTCCTTCCCTTTCCCTTTCCCTTCCCTTTCCCTTTCCCTTCCCTTCCCCCTTCCCTTTCCCTTTCCCTTTTCCCTTCCCTTCCCTTTTCCCTTTCCCTTTCCCTTCCCTTCCCCTTCCCTTCCCTTTCCCTTCCCTTCCCTTCCCTTTCCCTTTCCCTTTCCCTTCCCTTCCTTTCCCTTCCCTTCCCTTTCCCTTTCCTTCCCTTTCCCTTTCCCTTCCCTTCCCTTTCCCTTCCCTTCCCTTTCCCTTTCCTTCCCTTTCCCTTTCCCTTCCCTTTTCCCTTCCCTTCCCTTCCCTTTCCCTTCCCTTCCCTTTCCCTTTCCCTTCCCTTCCCTTTCCCTTCTATAGTTCACATCAAAAAAAGAACACAGATTTGATTTCCTTCCTGGAATGCCAAAATTTGTTGTTCTTTTTTAAAAAAATTCCATCCTTGTATTTCTTTGGGTTATCAACCAGAGGTCAGAGAGACAAAGTATGAATTTTTTTTTTTTTTTTTTTTTTTTTTTTTTTTTTTGAGATGGAGTTTTCACTCTTGTTGCTCAGGCTGGAGTGCAATGGCACAATCTCAGCTCACTGCAACCTCCACCTCCCAGGTTCAAGCGATTCTCCTGCCTCAGCCTCCCAAGCAGTTGGGATCACAGGCATGCACCACCACACCTGGCTAATTTTGTATTTTTAGTAGAGACGGGGGTTTCTCCATGTTGATCAGGCTTGTCTCGAACTCCCGACCTCAGGTGATCCTCCTGCCTTGGCTTCCCAAAGTGCTGGGATTACAGGCATGAGCCACCATGCCTGGCCGAAAGTGTGAAATCTTTAAATGTTCTCTAAGTTTCAGACTGGAACCCTGTGTTGCCTCTACACACATCTTGTCCTTATTATACACCTCATGGTGACAAATGATGGTTGTTACTAAAAAATCTGAAAAGACATGTATGAGGAATGCCCAAGTGCTTTTGGTATGGATCTTCTTTATTCATTAGATAATGTATTAATATATATTACTTAAACAGTGTATGTTTCCTCTTTTCAGTGAAATAAAGTTTATCATACTATAAAAGTAATATATTTATTGAGAATTTGAAAAACAAAAGATAAATAGTTCTACCGTTCACAGACCACTATGTTAACATTATGATTTATTTTCTTTAGAATCACTCAATTGTGTATTTTATTTATTTTTGAGATTTATTTATTTATTTATTTATTTTTGAGACAAGAGTCTCACTCTGTGACCCAGGCTGGAGTGCAGTGGCGCAATCTCAGCTCACTATATCTTCTGCCTCCTGAGTAGCTGGGATTACAGGCATGCACTACCACACCTGGCTAATTTTTGTTTAGTAGAGACAGGGTTTCACCATGTTGGCCAGGTTGGTCTTGAACTCTCGACCTTAGGTCATCCGCCCACCTCAGCCTCCCAAAGTGCTGGGATTACAGGCATGAGCCACCGCGCCCAGACCAATTTCATTTTTGTTATTGTTGTTGTTTTGTTTTTTCCAGACCTACAGTTGAACTCAAGAGCTAATAATCAGCAGTTTTCTTATGTCTGCTTAAATCGCTAAAGCTATCCTCTGTAGTCACCAGTATCTATCAAGATTACGGTATAGGCCAGGCACAGTGGCTCACACCTGTAATCCCAGCACATTGGGAGGCTGAGGCGGGTGGATCATTTGAGGTCAGGAGTTCGAGACCAGCCTGGTCAACATGGTGAAACCCCGTCTCTACTAAAAATACAAAAGTTAGCTGGGCATAGTGGTGGGCGCCTGTAGTCCCAGCTACTCGGGAGGCTGAGGCAGAATTGCTTGAACCTGGGAGGCAGAGGCTGCAGTGAGCCAAGATTGTGCCATTGCACTCCAGCCTGGGTGACAGAGCGAGACTCTGTCTCAAAAAAAAAAAAAAAAAAAAGATCATGGTATACATAATTGTAGGCAACTGGTTCAGAGAAAATACTGGAGATGACTGAGTAAATAAATGATTTTCAGAGTTACTTGCTAATTTGAGGTCTTCTAAATCTTTCACTATTCACTTTGCAGTTATTTAATAGTAAGCTTAGACTGACAAATTCCACCAGCCACATAAACCACCTGATGGTAAGAACAGATAGCAGTAATGTGGTTGTCCTTTTATTTGATCCTAGTTTCCAGATATTACAGCAAATGTTTGCTGTTATAGCAGCAAAGACCCATCAGGGGTTACCTTCTGATTATATCCCTGAAACCTGGAGGAGAGAAGAAAGAAGCGAATTCAAGAATCACTGGCTTAGATCTCGGGAATGACTACAGTGATGCTGTTATTCTTGTGACAAACAAAATATATCATAGAACCAGAGAACTTAAGAATAATGGGAGATCTTTTCAGTCATCAAGCTCAAACCTTTTCTGATGCATGAGTTTCGTTTCTGTTCTGGAAAAGTAGTTGTCCAACCTTTGCTTGAATGTCTCCAGTAAGGCCTGATTCTTACCTGAAAAATGAGGTAATATGATTACTAAGTCCCCTTCAAGTTCTTTTTTTTTTTGTCCTTTTTTTTTTTTTTTTCCTTTTTGTGGAGAACGGGTCTCGCTATATTACCCAGGCAGGTCTCGAACTCCTGGGCTCAAGCTATCCTCCCGCCTCTGCCTCCCTGAGAACTGGGATTACAGGCATGAGCCACCGCGCCCGGCTCCTTCAAGTTCTAATAGTCTTTTCAATGAAATGTAAACTTCTATTGGCTAATCTTTTTTTTTTTAAGTTTCTTCCTTTTTAGTAAGTGAAATTAGTTTCCTCTAGTCTGAGGTTACAATTCTTTGGCATATGTGTTACTATTAAAAAAAATACTTAATGTCATGCTATCCTTATTTGTCCAGGTATAAGTATACATTACACTTCCCTTATGATTTTCCTACTAATTCTGGGAGGGATGGTTCAGAAATCTTAAGAAACTTACATGAGGTCACTTATACAGATAGTAACTGGGCAGCTGCAGCCTAACTAAGGTGTTTGGACTTCAAAATCCAGTATTTTCCCCATTGCACCTATAAAATGACCTATTTAAGACCTATGAAATGTCTTATAAGCTATTATGGCATATATCATCTATCTAAAAATATTTTCCAAATAGCCAAATATATGTTATAAGCTAAGTGACTGACCAGGTGCAGTGGCTCAATCCCAGCATTTTGGGAGGCTGAGTTGGGTGGACAGCTTGAGCCCATAAGTTCTACACCAGCCTGGGCAACATGGCAAAACCCTATCTCTACCAAAAATACAAAAATGAGCCAGCATGGTGGTGTGTGCCTGTAGTCCCAGCTACTCAGGAGGCTGAGGCAAGAGGATCACTTGAGCCCAGGAGCTCGAGGCTGCAGTGAGCCATGATCAAGCCACTGCTCTCTTGCCTGGGTGACAGATCAAGAGACCCTGTCTCAAAGAAAAAAAGTATAAGCTAAGTCATAAAACCTAGCATCACAAACATGGGTGCCAACATTAGGTGTTTCCTGGTGAGATGCAGTAAGATAGCATCACCTATGTGGTATTCTGGCCAAAAGTTTGATACGCTCTAATCATGAGGGAATAATTAGGAAAATCTACAACATGGAACAATTTGTAAGACAACCTGACTGGTCTTTTGAAAAGTATCAGTCATAAAGAAAAGGGGTTGAGAGGGCTGATTTAGGGTAAGAAAATAAAGCCAGGCATGATGGTTCATGCATGTAATCCCAGCACCTTGGGAGGCCGAGGTAGGCAGATCACATGCGGTCAGGAGTTCCAGACGAGCCTGGCCAACATGGTGAAACCCCATCTTAATAAAAACACAAAAATTAGCTGGGCGGAGTGGCGGGTGCCTGTAATCCCAGCTATTTGGGAGGCTGAGGCAGAAGAATCGCTTGAACCCGGGAGGCAGAGGTTGCAGTGAGCTGAGATTGTGCCACCGCCCTCCAGCCTTTGCAACAAAGATCCATCTTAAAAAAAACAACAAAAAAAACAAACACACAAAGGAAAGAAAATAAGCCTGGGCAATAAGGCAAGACCTAGTCTCTACCAAAAAGTAAAAAATTAGCCAGTGTGGTAGCAAGTGCTTGTAGTCCTAGGTACTCAGGAGGCTGAGACAGGAGGATTGCCTGAGCTCAGGAGTTCAAGGCTGCAGTGAGCTATGATCATGACAGAGCAAGACCCAGTCTCTGGGCGGGGGGTGGGGGGGGGGGTGGGGGCGCAGGGGTTGGGGGAAGAGGAACTAAAGAGTCATGACAAAGAGCTGTAAGATCCAAATTAAGTTGTCATTTTAATAATTCAGAATGCCTACACTCAGATCTTAGGTCACTGTTTCTTTCAAATAAGTATCACCTAGAAAGTAAGAGTTAAACTATCTCCAAGGTCTCTGGCAGCTGTGACATTGTAGTTCTTTCAGTACACTCATAATATGCAATAAATTGTGAACAAACAGGTACCAGCTATGAGCCCAATTAAGAAGGGAAAATGTAACTAAAATAAAAAGTAATGGCTGGGCGCGGTGGCTCACGTCTGTAATTACCAGCACTTTGGGAGGCCGAGGCTGGTGGATCACCAAGTCAAGAGTTTGAGACCAGCCTGGCCACCATGGTGAAACCCCGTCTCTAATAAAAATACAAAAAAAATTAGCTGGGCATGGTGGCGGGCGCCTGTAATCCCAGCTACTCAGGAGGTCTGAGGCAGAAGAATCTCTTGAACCTGAGAGGCGGAGGTTGCAGTGGGCCAAGATCGCGCCACTGCAATCCAGCCTGTGCGACAGAGCAAGACTTTGTCTCAAAAAAAAAAACCCCTCATTAATTAGAGAAACTCAGCAAGGTACAAATAATTAAAAGGTTCTTTAACACTGAGCCCTTACAGTTTTTTTTTTTTTTTTTTTTTTTTTTTTTTGAGACAGCCTTGCTCTCTCACTCAGGCTGGAGCGCAATGGCGCGATCTCGGCTCACTGCAACCTCCACCTGCCGGGTTCAAGCAATTCTCCTGCCTCAGCCTCCTGAGTAGCTGGGACTACAGGCGCGCGCCACCATGCCCAGTTAATTTTTTGTATTTTCATTAGAAACGGAGTTTCACCATGCTGGCCAGGCTGATCTCGAACCCCTGACCTCAGGTGATCCGCCCGCCTTGGCCTCCCAAAGTACTGGGATTACAGGCGTGAGCTACCGCGCTCGGACTTGAAATTCCATTTTAAGTCTAGACTTCTATGAAACTAGATCGCCGAGATGTAACAGAAATAAAATTCGTCATTTAGCTTTTAGATAGGATTACATTTTTTGCTTTGATTATTCTAAAGCCTCTAGTAAGGCATAAAGGGAAAACTCTAAGTAGCGCATGCTGGGAAATGAACAGATCAGGTAAGGGCTGTTAGACCTGGTATGTCTAGAGACGATTTTCATTTAAAGGAGGATCATCCACCGGGCAGCTCAAGGTCACAGCGTAAATATCTTATAGTCTAATTCAGTGTCCCAAAACAAGACCCCCGACTCCCCAGATCCAGGTTGGGGGTGGCTCAGGGCCTAAAGTTCCTACCCTCGCCCAGGTGACACCATCCCCAGGAAGGTCTGCACCGGACCTGGCGAAGCGCTGTCCCGCTTCGCACCCCCCACTGCCCCAAGTACATGCGCCGGCCTCCTCGGGAGACCCCGCCAATTTTCTGGAGCGTAGCCTGCCACCCCCCGCCCGGGAATCCCGGATTCTCACGGCAGAGAACAGGCACCATACTTAAGCACAGGCTCTCGCATCCGACATCAGTGCAAGGCTGGGGGGCGTTGGGGGACGGCTGAGCCTCGGGAGGGCGGGTCAGGGTCAGGACAGGAGCCGCAGCCGCCAGATGGGAAAGAACACGTGGGAGCAGTGATGTCAAATGACACTTAAACCCTTAGACGCCGATTCGTTATAACGAGAGGAAATCTAGAAGAAAATGCACGTACCATCAGCGAATTCTAAAATCTGCTAAGGATTGATCTCTGTGATTGTCTGCTTAGACAATGCTTTCTATTCCCGACTTCCTCTCCAATAACGACCCGAATCTGTCGAAATTCTTTGGAAGCCTAATTTACCTAATCCCACGTCCCTAACGGTCTTCGGAAGCGAAGCAGTGTAAACAGCCCCCGATAAACACAAGTAGTATTACAAGTCGGGAGCTCTTCAAGTTTCAGATGAGACTTAGCGCGATCTTGTGCGGCAATGTGCTACCTTTAAATAAATAAATAAATGAATGAATGAATGAATGAATGAATACATAAATAAATAAGCCTCCGTTATGTCCGGAGTTTGTTTCCGCCCGGAGAGGGATGGAAGAGCACCAGCGAGCGCTTAGCTTTCTGGTTGGATGTTTTGGGTGAGTTTGTTGGCGCGCATGCGTGTTGTGTCTCAAGGGCGGGTTTGAAGGGAAGTGGGTGTTGACCTGCGGGCAACTGAAGTTATTGTCAGATTATACCCGTGACTGCGCGGGTCTCTGGCGTCCTGGAGACACGTAGGGATGAATTTATGTTTCCGACGATTGCATCTGGAGGGGTGTGTAAGACTCTGTGGCTGAAGAAAGCTATTACGCTTCTTATGTGGGTCATTATTTTAAAAATAGCATTTCGGTTTTATCTGCTTGACTGCCTCTTAACAAATTTTAAGCCCTCCTCTACATCTGTTTGGTTTTGCCCTACCAGCTCTGGGATTGGGGAGTGCACTGTTAATGGTTATTGTTGCTCCTGTTGCTCCTGTGGCCATTCTCTTGGCATCCCCACTTTCACATTTTGGCGTGGTGTATTAATAGACTAAGTGGGATTAATGGGTAAATAGGACTTTATAGTCATCTCTAATCCTGGATTCAATACCAAAATTTAGATTTTCAGCTTTGTGGATGTTCTATTTCGACATTTTAAGAACAGTTCATTGCAAAGAGGTGAAAATTTTGTTCTGAAGTCTTAAGGACACAGAGAAAGTTTTTCCGTCCATAAGTGTGGGACTTGTTTTGTGACCAACAATATGAAAGGCTCTGAGGTCAGCTTGGAGAAGAAAAAAAGGATTAAGATGCCAGCGAAGAGACTTCGTGAGGTAGTTTCTCAAAATCATGGAGATCATTTGGTTTTGCTGAAAGATGAGTTGCCCTGTGTTCCTCCGGCATTGTCTGCAAATAAACGTCTTCCTGTTGGAACGGGGACTAGCTTGAATGGAACATCATGTGGTACGTGATTCCATGTAATTTTTCAACCAGTTTTAGCTTAGTAAATCTTTAGTCCTTATTTGTTTAAATTCCCAGACGTAAGATATAAGTCTAGTTTGTACAGATGTTTGAAAACTGACCCTGTTTCCCGGGAAAATGGCCAGGAAGCCTATAAAATGTTTGAATAGATCTAATGAATGAAACTTTAACGTCTCCTGTTGTGCTTTTTTTTTTTTTGGCATTGACTTTTGCATATTGTTTTTGTTTATATCTATGGTGGATACACTTAACTTGTATAATGTGCTTTATTTTCCCCCCTAGTGTTTTTTATAGTTTTCCCCCGAAGTAGTACTTTTTACCTAATGCACTACTTTCTGTTAATAGTGGGAAAAGCAGGACTTCTGCCAGTTGATGGCTTCTGTATTCCAGTTCACTTAATCTGTCTAAACCTCAGTGAAAATAAGGATAACATATGCTTTACCCACTTCGCTGCTAATTGTGAGGATCAAATTAATGAATATGTGAGCAAAAACAGCAAAATGCTTTTATAATGCTGCTTTTTAGGGGATACAGCGGTGACACTCAAATAGTCCTGCTGTTAAATTAGACCTTTACATCGTATACGTATTTCTACCCATAGATTGTCCACATCCAATAGTGTATGGTTATCTTTTAAAATATTTCATGCTTATCTCACTTTATTGTCAGTACCGAACCTTATTTTCCCAAATATCAACTGTAAAAGCCTTCATTCAGATATGTTTAAATACATTTTCTTAACTTTCTTTGCACGCAAATTGTCCTTCCAACGTCTGCATTATATGGAGTTTATAGGTCTTGAATCATGCCTATACAGTTTCTAAAGCTAAGGACCTGATTTTAAAATCACTAAAATCTATTCCTTTGTTTTGTTAGGTTCATCAGACTTAACTTCTGCTAGAAATTGTCACCAGCCTCTAAAAGAAAATCCCATGGTGTCAGAAAGTGTAAGCAAAAGGATTCTTAATTATGCTCACATTAAAATTTTCAGTGTTGTCAAATAATGTATTCTTAAATTATGTTTGATTAGCAACATGCCTTGTTTTTATTTAAATATCACTTACCAAACCAATGTTTTATATACTACAATTGTGACTTTGAATGGTGTTTGAGACATTAAACAAAAGGCCTTCCCTAGAATCAAAAATACCGATTATTAAAATAATGGCCGCTGAAAGAGATATGATAACTGAAAAGAAGCTCTCTTACTATTCAGGGAAAAGGTGTTCTTGCCCAGAGACTTAACATATTTTTAGGTAAAAGAAAAGGAACAACTAACAGTACAATTTTCTTTAACATGAGGTGTGCTTGCATGTCATTCTAACACTTGTAAGGTGTTTTGGTTTTTTTAGAAGAGAGGTTCTTTAAGAATAACATGAAATTATCATCTTAACTTTACAATGCCAAACGTATTTGATAAATATAATGTTTTGGTTATGAGATCTAATTAGACTTTGATAGCTAATCATAGTGTTGACCTATGTATTGTCAGTTTAATAAGTCTGTATAATGAGAGTTTCACAATATACTATTTTGAAAATTGAAGCAGGTAAACTAATAATTCAATTAAAACTATATGACAATTTTGTCAAAAGCTCACAATTTATACATTTTGTATAATTTTGTGCTGTACTTGGTCCCTATGTAAATGCCTAGACTTTGGAGTGGTTTTTTGTTATTGTTGTTTTGTCTTTTTTTTTTTTCTTTTAAGCAGGCCTTATTTAATGATATCTAAACTTTTCAAATGTATGGATACACTGTTATTGTATAATTGAGGATAAATCTGTGATCTTCATGATATTGTGCCATCCTTATCTACTCCATTTGACTCACAGTGAGTCAGATTTTTACGTTTCACTGAAGCAACTGAGATGTTAAATGACTTGCTCTGCTAGAATTGGTATACTGGTTTGAGTCTGAATCTCAGTGCTACATTTGCTTGCTGCTTCATTTACTCATTCATTTGCTTGTCTGATAGTGTGTTACTTACCCATTCAACAAATCTTTGAGTAGCTTTAAGGTATATCAGCATTGCGTGGTGATGGAAATGAAGCATATGAAATACACAGTCCTGCCCTCCCAGAACACAGTAGTCACATAGCTAGTAAATGGTTCTTGATAAATAATAAATCCGAAGTTTATTTATCCTATTTCTTCCTTTCATATCCCAAAGGATTTTTCTAAAGACGTTGCAGTGCAAGTGTTGCCTTTGGATAAAATAGAAGAGAACAACAAACAAAAAGGTAAAAGAATAATATTGATTTTTTTATTGTTATAAAATATACTTAACATAAAGTTTACCACTTTAGCTATTTTAAAATGTACAGTTCTGTGATGGTAAGTACATTCACATTGTTGTACAATCATCATCACCTTTCATATCCAGAGCTTTGTCATCTCTCCCGATTCTACCCATTAAACACTAACTGCTCATTTTTCGTCCCCTCAGCCCTGGGCATCCTACTTTTTGTCTCTATGAATTTGACTACCCTAAGTGCCTTATATAAGTAGAATCATATAGTATTTGACCTTTTGTGACTGGCTTATTTCACTTAGCATAATGTTTTCAAGGTTCATCCATGTTGTAGCATGTGTCAGAATTTTCTTCTTAAGGGTAGAATTTATTTTTAAGCATTTATTACATAGTCTTACAGTTTTTATTATTTTCATTTTAAATTAGTTTTTCTTCCCAAATTAAGCCATTCCTAGAATCTGTAAAATCCAGAATAAGGTTTGCAATGGTGAAGGTTATCTTGTTATTACCAATCTATTGCATAGGTTTAGTATTATATATGTTTATAAATTTTTTTTTTTTGAGACAGAGTCTCCCTCTGTTGTCCAGGCTGGAGTGCAGTGGCGTGATCTCGGCTCACTGCAACCTCCGGCTCCCAGATTCAAGCAATTCTTCTGCCTTAGCCTCCTGAGTAGCTGGGATTACAGGTGCACGCCACCACACCCAGCTAGTTTTTGTATTTTTTTTTTTTTTTTTGTAGAGACAGGGTTTCACCATCTTGACCAGGCTGGTCTCAAACTCCTGACGTCAAGTGATTTGCCTATCTCAGCCTCCTAAAGTGCTGGAAATACAGGGCCACCGTGTCTGACCCCATATGAATTTTAAAATAGTTTTTTCTAATTCTTTGAAAAATGATGTTGGTAATTCGATTGAATTGAATCTGTAGATGTCTTTGGGCAGTATGCTCATTTTAATGATACTGATTTTTCTAATTCATGAGCATGGAATGTTTTCCACTTGTTTGTGTCATCTGTGATTTTTTTTCATCAGTGTTTTGTAGTTCTCCTTGTAGAGATCTTTCACCTTCTGGATTAAATGTATTCCTAGGAATTTTATGTTTTGTGTGCCACTATTGTAAATGGCATTGAGTTCTTGATTTGATTCTCAGCTTGAACATTATTAGTGTATAGAAACGCTACTGATTTTTGTACATTGATTTTGTATCCTGAAACTTTACGTAAGTCATTTATCAGATCTAGGGGCATTTTGGAGGAATCTTTAGAGTTTTCTAAGTATAGGACCATGTCATCAGTGAACAGAGATAATTGGACTTCCTCTTTTACTTTTTAGATGCCCATTCTTTCTTTCTCTGTCTGATTGCTCTGGCTGGGACTTCCACTACTGTGTTGAAAAGAGTGGTGAGAGTGGGCATCCTTGTCTTGTTCTAGTTCTTAGGGGGAATGTGTTCAACTTTTGCCCATTCAGTATGATGTTGGCTGTGGGTTTGGAATTATGAGGATTATATTATTACTTAATCACTTAATTTGTTCCTTGTCCTTTTCAATTGTGGAGTGCTATGGCTGAGTTCCTAAACATTCTTTTAGTTAAAAAAGATTTTTTTTAGTAGCTTATTAAAATTTAACAAATATTCAGGAATTTAATATATATTTTTGTGTCTTGATTCTGCAGCAAATGACATCTTCATTTCTCAGTATACAGTGGGACAGAAAGATGCTCTCAGAACAGTTTTAAAGCAAAAGTAAGTTTCATTTACAGAAAATAATTGGACCATTTCTTATGTTTAAAATCAGCTTCATTTGTACTTTGGACATATGAAAAACTGTCTTTTCACTATGTGAAATATATATTGTGTGATGATATGTATAAAGTGTTTCTCATGGTGCTAGACACATTTAAAATACTCAGTAGCAGTTAGCAGTTGTTATTATGGAAGTGCTATGGTATTAACTCATTTAACACACCTATAAAATAGATTTCATTACTATCCCAATTTTATAGAATCCCCATTTTCTTTTATTTATTTATTTATTTGGAGATGGAGTCTCACATCACCCAGGCTGGAATGCAGTGGCATGATCTCGGCTCACTGCAACCTCCGCCTCCCAGCTTCAAGGGATTCTCCTGCCTCAGTCTCCCGAGTAGCTGGGATTACAGGCCATTATGCTGAGCTAATTTTTGTATATTTCTAGAGATGGGGTTTCACCATGTTGGCCAGGCTTGTCTTGAACTCCTGGCCTCAGGTGATTCACCTGCCTCAGCCCCCAAAGTGCTGGGGTTACAGGAGTGAGCCACCATGCCCGGCCAGAATCCCCATTTTATAGATAAGGAAACTAAGGCATTGGGAGATTGAGAGATTGATTTTCCCAAGGTCCAGGTTGTTACTGGACTGGGATTTGAATGTGCAAGTCTGCCTTTAGAGCCATCTCTCTTAACCACTTTACTATACTGCTTATAGCAGTGCTCAATAGTTCCTTATACATAATACTTATTATTTATTATCCGAAGACATTTAGACTTTTCCTGGTCAAAATCTCAGAAAGAGATGAGTTTAGCACCTGGATGCAGTGAAGAGAGACCATGGTTACTCCACCTAAATGCCCCCTCCCAACTTTATCTTAAATACCAATGAAATCTAAAACTAACCTTGACAACAGCACATGAGAAACATGAAGGAAGAACAAATTCACTAGTCTGGAGGCAATTAATATTATCTTTATCATATTCCTAGGCTACATGTATTCTACTCCTGAACCAGAGCACTGCAGAAGGCCCCTTAGGAAATAGAAAAAAATTTTACTTACTTTTGAATTCTCATTTTATTCAAAAGGAAATTATATATTAGTTCTGCAAATGGAAAATCTGTATTGTTTAGAATACGTTTAAAAATAAATATACAGGCCAGGTGTGGTGGCTCACACCTATAATCCCAGCATTTTGGGAGGCTGAAGTGAGTGGATCACTTGAGCCCAGGAGTTTGAGACCAGCCTGGGCAACACGGCAAAACCCCATCTGTACCCAAAAAATATACAAAAATTAGCCAGGCGTGGTGGCATGCACCTGTAATCCCAATAACTTGGGAGGCAGGAGGTAGGAGGATTTCTTGAGCCTGGGAGGCAGAGCATGGTGCAGTGAGCTGAGATGGTGCCACTCGCACCACTGCACTCCAGCCTGGGCAACAGAGCTAGACCTGTCTCAAATCATAACTATACAACTATTAAAATACAACATTTATTCTTTTTCCACCAACAGTTTTCCATGGTATACATATTATGTTCTGGGAAGCACCGGAATAACAAAAAAAATAATACTACCCCTAAATTGCAAAGGTATAATCTGAGCCAGCCAGAGTTTCACAGCGGGTTCTTTGGTCCTATCAGGTTTTTACTTCTTATATTTGTTCACACTAAAATTCTCAATACATAATATAGCAGTTAGGAGAGGCATTTGGATGGTAAATTATATCAGAAGGTTTCTAAATATATAAGAAAAAGCCCTAGTGATGGCATGGTCTTATCTGTCATCTTCTCTACTTGAACTAAAAATTGCAGATTACATCTGACTCAGTTGGATAGAAAGCAATCACCACTTCTATCCAGCAGACCCTTAGTGGACGAAGTAGCTGCTTGCAACCACAATAGGGACTTTATAAACTTCCCTTCCAGTCAGAACTCTCAGAACTAAAATATCTCAGAACTTTCAAATCTGAGAGGGAGAAGTTGTTAATAAACAGGACAGTGAGAGAAAATTGCAAACACTGCCTCTTTTATCTGTTGCTAGATCTCTCCCTAAGGATGAATGAACGTAATTTTTTTTTTTTTTTTTTTTTTTTTTTTGAGATAGAGTCTTGCACTGTCACCCAGGCTGGAGTGCAGTGGCGCAGTCTGGGCTCACTGCAACCTCCCCGTCCCAGGTTCACGCCGTTCTCCTGCCTCAGCCTCCTGAGTAGCTGGGACTACAGGTGCCCGCCACCACGCCTGGCTAATTTTTTGCATTTTTAGTAGAGATGGGGTTTCACTGTGTTAGCCAGGATGGTCTCGATCTCCTGACCTCATGATCTGCCTGCCTCAGCCTCCCAAAGTGTTGGGATTACAGGCGTGAGCCACCGTGCCCGACCCTGAACAGAATTTTTTAAAAGACAAAACAACTAAGGAGGCTCTATGGGAAAGTAATTACAATGTAGAGAATAATAACTGAATCAAACTATAGAAATGACTCTCATGTCTAATTATGTCCCAAGAGATATACCTTTAAAATGAAGCAGGCTGAAAATAAAAATACAACAAAAGTATTTTGAGGAGAAAACAGATAAAAAGAAATAAGAATTAGCAATATTAATTCTAGTTGAAGTAAAATTCAAGGCATATCTGCTAAATAGACTAAATAGGACCAATTTTTTGGGCAAAGTTAATTTTTTAGTTAGTTTTAAAAATCTTTAATGTAGCCAGGTGCGGTGACTCACGCCTGTAATCACAGCACTTTGGGAGGCTGAGGCAGGCAGATCACCAGTTCAGGAGATCGAGATCAGCCTGGCCAACACAGCGAAACCCCGTCTCTACTAAAAATACAAAAAATTAGCTGGGCTTGGTGGCATGTACCTGTAGTCCCAACTACTCGGGAGGCTGAGGCAGGAGAGTCACTTGAACCTGGGAGGCAGAGGTTGCAGTGAGCAGAGGTTGTGCCACTATACTCCAGCTTGGGGGACAGAGTGGGACTCTGTCTCAAAAACAAAACAAAACAAAAACTTAATAAATAATAAATGTAAAGAGTTTTAAAAAATCAAATACTATGAAAAGCTTATAATGAAAAACCACCATCTTCTACCCCACTATTTCCTTAACCACTAGGCCTATTCCCCAGTGGCAGCCGCTTTTAATTCTTTTACCTCTTTCCTCTGAGAGGTGATTTCATAAATCAAAGTAATATGCTTACAGTACTCTTTTTGATTTATGAAATTTCAGTCAAGCACAGTGGCACATACCTGCAATCCTCTCTACTTGAGAGACTGAGGCAGGAGGGTCGCTTGAGCTCAGGAGTTTATATACAGCTGGGGCAACATGGTGAGACCCCCTTCTCTTAAAAAAAAAAAATCTGTCTATACTGGGTTGTGAAAAAATACAAAAAACAACAACAACGAATAAACGTAGACTGCACTTACTCTACTATGATAAGCTTTAGCTGTCTTAAGTTACTTTTTCTCCCTTTCTCTAATTATAATTACTCTGTATTGATTTATATAACAGCCGTAAACGTAAAAAACTTTTTTACTTTATAAAGTTTCAATGTTTACAGAAGTAGAGAGGATAATTTTTTGAACTCCCATGTTCTCATAGCTTAGCTTCAATTATTAGCATTTTGTTTCATTCATAACCACCCCGCATACCCATGAATTATTATAAAACAAATCCCAGAAGTCATTTCATTTTATCTTTACATATTTTAATATACGTACCTGAAAGATAATTTTTTAAAAAGGTATTGCCATAATGCTACTATCATACTGAAACATAATAATTAATAATTTCTTAATATTATAAAATATTGAGTCAGTATTCAAGTTTCTGTCACTGTCTCATAATTTTTTTATGGTTACTTTTTGTTTTGTTTTGGGATTGGTTTTTGTTTTTGTTTTTTGAGACAAGGTTTCAAACTCTTATCACCCACACGTGCGGTGACGTGATTGTAGTTCACTGCAACCTCAAACTTCAGGCTCAGGCAGTCTTCCTCCCTCGGCCTCCTGAGTAGCTGGGACTACAGGTATGCACCACCATGCCTGGCTAATTTTTTTTTTTTTTTAATGTTTTGTAGAGACTGGCCTCACGGTGTTGCCCAGGCTGGTCTCGAACTGCTGGGCTCAAGTGATCCACAGCCTTGGCCACCCAAAGTGCTGGGATTACAGGCGTGAGCCACGGCACCCTGTGGTTAATTTAATTTTGCATTAGAATCTAAGGAAGAGCCACACTTTACATTTGAATGATATGTCTCTTAAGTTGTTTTTTGTTTGTTTTTTTTTTTAAGACAAAGTCTCACTCTGTTGCCTAGGCTGGAGTGCAGTGATGCAATCTTGGCTCACTGCAACTTCCACCTCCTGGGTTCAAACAATTCTCCTGCCTCAGCCTCCTGAGCAGCTGGGATTACAGGCATGCACTACCATGCCTAGCTATTTTTTTGTAGTTTTAGTAGAGACGAGGTTTCACCATGTTGATTAGGCTGGTCTCAAACTCCTGACCTCAGGTGATCCCACCCACCTCGGCCTCCCAAAGTGCTGGGATTACAGGTGTGAGCTACCATGCTGAGCCTTCAGTTTGTTTTAATTTACAGATTTACCCTCACTTTGTTTTTCTTATAATTTATTTATTTATTTATTTATTTATTTATTTATTTTTTTAATTTTTTTTTTTTTTTGAGACGGAGTCTCGCTCTGTAGCCCAGGCTGGAGTGCAGTGGCCGGATCTCAGCTCACTGCAAGCTCCGCTTCCCGGGTTCACGCCATTCTCCGGCCTCAGCCTCCCGAGTAGCTGGGACTACAGGCGCTGCCACCTCGCCCGGCTATTTTTTGTATTTCTTAGTAGAGACGGGGTTTCACCGTGTTAGCCAGGATGGTCTCGATCTCCTGACCTCGTGATCCGCCCGTCTCGGCCTCCCAAAGTGCTGGGATTACAGGCTTGAGCCACCGCGCCCGGCCTTTCTTATAATTTATTTGTCTTAAGAAATTTTCTACCTTCTGGATTTTGCTGAATGTATCCTTTTTTTGTCTTTAATATGTTTCTCTCAACCTTGAATTCCTGTCAAGTGGCAAGAATGCTTGATAGGTGATGTTATATACTTCCTGTGTAATACATCAGGATACATAGATGTCTGATTATATCTCTTATTGTGAAATTAGGATTGATCTGTTAATACCCCACCTTTTTGTATCAGATTACAGCATATGGAAATTTGAGGACAGAGTCTAAACAGTCAATTTTAGAAATTTAGCAGGAAAATAATTTCTTATAAAAGCTAAAGGAAGCTGGGCATGGTGTCTCATGCCTGTAGTCTTAGCACTTTGGGAGTCCAAGACAGGAGGATTACTTGAGCCCAGCAGTTTGAGACCAGTCTGGGCCATATAGCACAATTTTTTTAATTAGCTGGGTATGGTAGCATGTGCCTGTAGTCCCAGGTACTTGGGAGGCTGAGGTGGAAGGATCACTCGGGCCTGGGAGTTTGAGGCTGCCGTGAGCCATGTTCATTCCATTATACTCCAGCCTGGGTGACAGAATGAGACCCCGTCTCAACAGAAAAATAGAGAGACAGACAGTCAGACAGATGCTGAATGATAGGGAAAAAAAGCAGGGAAAGCAGAAGAAATCAAGTATATCAGATAAAAGAAAACATAAAACACAGTAGAATGTTTTCAACTAGTTCTAGAAGTATGTCAGTGTAATAAGCAAATCCTAGACAAGTCAGAAAATTAGTGAGAAAATGCATGTTATAAATAAAAAGAGGGCATAATGATAGAAGGTATTAAGAATACTGTGTATTAAGAATACTGTGTACTTGAATGCTACAAATTAAGAAATCTAGATGAAAGAAATAACTCACCAAAAATAACCATATAACTAAGAAGATTTTAGTAGACCAGTTACTGGGAAATAAATTGAAAAAAAAAAAACCTTCAAAGAGCAATCTCCAAAGCAGTCATGATTTTCTTTGAGTTCTTGAAAAATTTTAAGAAACAGATTATGATCATGCTATATATTCTGCTCCAGAGCAATGAAAAGCAAAGAATGCCACTCATGTCATTTTATGATGCTAACCTAGCCCAAGTATCCATACCTAACATTAGTTCCATCAGAGATATTTTCGTCATACTATTGTAATTTAAACAAACGTAGTTCTTGAAATACAATAACTAAACCTAATACTACTCTAATAGTTAAAGAAAAAGATACAATTGTATTGATATATCATTACTATAAATAAGTTATGAGTAAATTATATCTTATCATATGTTAAAAGATAATACACAATGATTAAGTAGAGTTTAGCCCAGGAATGCAGCAATGTTTTAAAAACGGTAATAGCAAATTCTGTTGTAATGCTTATGCACCAGGCACTGTTCTCTGCGCTTTTTTAGTTTATTTTTGTTTTACTTTTTGTTTTTTATTTTGTTGAGACAGGATCTCGCTCTGTCACCCAGCCTGGAGTTCAGGGGCAGGTTCACAGTTCACTTCAGCCTTGACCTCCCAGACTCAAGTAATCCTCCCACCTGAGGTCCCCCTAACCCCACCCCAGAGTAGCTAGGACTACAGGCATTTGCCACCACATCCAGCTAACGTTTTTACTTTTTGTAGATATAGGGTCTCACTATATTGCCCAGGCTGGTGTCAAACTCCTGGGCATAAGAAGTCCTGCCTCAGCCTTTGAAAGTGTTTGAATTACAGGCATGAGCCAACATACCTGGCTGCACTTCTTACATACTACTTAATCTTTACAAAAACCTGGCATGTCTAATAACGTTTCAAGCTTACAAATAAGGAATAGAAGGGTTTAAGTCACCAATGCAGTCTGTCTCCAGAGATAGTGCTCTTAACTATTGCACCACTATAATAATTCATGATCTATTACTATATTTATATCATTTGATCAAATAAGAAAGTATATGTGACAAGCACTACAGTCACATTTAGGGACATTTTATGCCCATATCTTCTTAATTTTTTTATTTTTTAAATTGACAAATAATTGTACATATTTGTAGGGTACATAGTGCTGTACTTACAATGTATAGTGATCAGATCATCGTAATTAGCATATCCATCATCTGAAACATTTATCATTTCTTTGTGTTAGGAACCCTCAATATCCTCCTTTTAGCTATTTGAAACCATGTAACACATTATCCTTAACTATACTCATCTTACTATAGTCATTCCTCCTATCTAGCTGTAGTATATTCCTGACTTATTCCTCCTATGTAGCTGTAATTTTGTATCCTTTCACAAATCTCTCCATATGCCTCCCTTCCATACCCATTTTATACTCAGTCACCACACACACACGTAATACCCACAAACTTCTTTAAGAATAGAATGATACATTCTTTTTTTTTTTTTTTTTTTTTTTCGCTCTTGTCACCCAGGCTGGAGTGCAATGGTGTGATCTTGGCTCATTGCAACCTCCACCTCCCGAGTTCAAGTGATTCTCCTGCCTCAGCCTCCTTAGTAACTGGTATTACAGGCATGTGTCACCACGCACAGCTGATTTTTTGTGTTTTTAGTAGAGACGGGGTTTCACCACATTGGCTAGGCTGGTCTCAAACTCCTGACTTCAGGTGATCTGCCCACCTTGGCCTTCTAAAGTGCTGGGATTACAGGCTTGACCCATCATGCCCAGCCAGAATGATACATTCTTAACGTGAAGGACGATGTTTATTGTAAACCTATAGTCAATACCCTGTTTAACAGTAAAATTGGGAACAGGACAAGATGTCCATTATTTTTTAAACTTAATTTGGAAGCCTTAGTTGGAGCAGTTAGATAAGAAAATGAAATCAGGTATGGATATTGAAAAACAGGAGACAAAGTTATAATTTATAGAAAATACTGTGTATTCAGAATATCCAAGAGACCACTAACTCAGAAATTTTTACACTAATGAAAGTTCAGGAAGGTGACCAGATAATCAGCATATTATTCAGTCATAAAATGGAATAACAATTACCATAGCAATGTCCCCACGCCCCCCCAAAAAAGTTGGGAATACTCATTATCAGAAGTCTATAGAATCTATCTGAAGAAGTATGAAATTTTGTCAAGGGAAATAACCAAAGGCTAAGATAAATTAAGAGACTCAACATGGTCTTGGATGGGAAGACCAAGCACTGTAAAAATATAAGTTATAACAAAATTAGCATATGTTTTGCTGTGGTCAGTCTTAAAATTTTTTGTTATTTTGAGAATAAGTGGTAGACGTAAATTGGAAACGTAATTCTAAAACTTACCTGGAAGAACATACTGTTGCGAAAAAAATGTGTGTGCCTGTGTGTATACTGTATGTATATATTTATGCTATATGTGTGTGTATACATACACACAAAATTAAGAATACATCCATATAGAATACATTCAGTTTGGAATAGCTAAGATGAATTTGGAAAAGCAAAAACAAAAATGGAATGATGGAGAACTTGCCTTAATTGATATTATAATGTACTCTAAAGCCTTAGAGGAATGAAGAATCTGGCCAGTGTGTCTAGAACAAGGGAGAACTCCCTTATGTGTGACTGGAGAGATAAGCAAGGGACTAGGTTATGAACTCCTGTAAAGGAATTTGGTCATTAATGTAAGATAAATGGCAAATCATTTAAAAGTTTTAAAGAATTAGATATATTTCTTAAAATACTCCGGTAGCCATATGAAAAAATGGATTGGAAGAGGGCTAGACTATAGTCCAGCAAATGAATTGGCTCTGGAGTTTTCAGGGAGGAGTGAATTAGATTGGTCCTGAATACACTGGGAAGTGGTGGTATGGTAGTGGGAATCATGCTCAGTTGGAGAGGAAAAGACAAATTTGGAAGATGATTAGGAGATTGAATTGACAGGAATTGTTAATTAGATACGAGGGTAAGGAAGGCACTAAGGTTGAATCCCAGATTTTTGGCTTTCACAAATACATGGTCAGTAGTATATTCATTGAGAAAGGAAATTCTTGTGGCGAATAGCTTATTCTGGGCATGGTCAAGGGTTTGAGGTTCCTATGAGAAATGTGGGTAAGAAATGTTCAGGAAAAAATGGAATATAAAGGTCAAGTTGCCAAGCGGTGGCTCATGCCTATAATCCCAGCACTTTGGGAGGTCAAGGTGGGAGAATGGCTTGAGCCTAGGAGTTTGAGATCACCCTGGGCAACATAGCAAGACCCCATCTCTAAAAACAATAAATTAGCCACACAGGGTGGCATGTGCTTGTACTCCTCACTACTTGGGAGGCTGAGGCAGGAGGATCAGTTGAGCCTAGGAGGT